>NC_090931.1:1254268450-1254585955 GCF_040938575.1 Ambystoma mexicanum
GCGCAGACTTGCACGATTTAGACAGGCAATTAAAACGAGAACAGCACCGCTTATGGAAACCTTTCTAAAGGAATCTGCTTCAAGATGAGACAACTGGCAAAGCACCAGTTTTTAGATTAACTAGGAAAGTGGGATTTCGAAGGCATAAGAATGCTGCAAGATGCTCATAGTTTGCAGTTAATCACACAGTCTGAGATTACACAGAGGCACCAGCGAGAACTGTGAACCCCAAGGAAACAGGATTGCATGTGGCACGTTTTCTGTTGTTGAGTGCTTTCATGAAAAATTACCAGTGTGATGTTCTGTTCATCCAATTAATTGTGTTTGAAATTGTTCCAGTACAACTTCATAGAGAGACATTTCAACCTGCACCAAATGGCAGGGCGGAATGGATGAGGCAGAACATCTGTTCGAACGACCCAAACAGATGTGTATACTTTCTAAACAATACATAACCCCACCTCTCTCAACTTTCTTTTATCTTATTTATTTAGTTATATTTACATATGTTTTTGTAAAGCACTATTTAGCCTCCTCTAGATGCCATAAAGGGAACACTGAAAGTACATGTCAAGCGAAGGAATATGACCGGTAAAACAGCTGATAAGAATGGGTTCGAGATTGAGAATGGGACTGCCATCCACGAAGGTCCAAATATGCAAGAGAAGAAACATGGGCAAGCCTTGAACTGGTATCAGCTATACAGAGCAATGTCAACTCTGCAGTGACATGCGGATTTTCGGGGCTTCGACAAAGGTGGCTCCATTTCAGTGGGTGCAGAATTAGGTTGCAGGATACATTTCAAGAAGAAGACAACCCCGTGGCCTTCTCTTGGGATGGAATGCGATACTTCTGCTCTGTATGGTGTGGCCCATGGCAATCATACGGAAATAGAGAATGCAATAATGTCCAAGGCCACAATACCGAAATTCCAGACCCCCATTTTACCACATCTATATCTGGGGGTGGGCTAAGTCAATATAATAGGTGAAGGGTTATTGGGTGGGCTGCTGAAGGTCTCTCCACACATATGTATGTGGTAAAAAGAGGTACAAAAATAGTATTTTCGGCTTCACCATAATGTTTTCACAGTATTCACGTAGATCCGTGTATGTCCACTTATATCTGTTTCTATTGTATAGTTCCCCTCTCATGACCCTAAGGGCATTTAACATATTGCTGGTACCTGCCCTCACTGATCCCATTGGTTGTCTTGTGCCTAAATCTTCCTTATTCCCCAGCAAACTCTATTTATGAAGTTGCTGGTTCCTTTTCATCAGCATTCATGGTGCGCAATGTAGACCTGTTGACTTAATTGTTATGTGACATGTTTAAATGAATCAACGAGTCTCACACCCGCTCGTACGTGTGCGTACTGGCTACAGGTTTCATCTTTATAACGCACACTTTGTTTGGTACCTTTCATGTGTGAAATGGCTGATTTGTATGCTGGGCTCCATTGCACATACTTGCCCTGGGATATCTGTTAGAATAGCATCATTTCTATGTGGCGTACTCCCTTACATGGATTCAATGGAGTGTTTGTGTGTCAGGCGATCCGGCAGGGGCCAGCAGACCTTGTTGTTTCTCTTACAGGTATGGCTCAGAATCCTCAAAAAGCCTCAAAACATTCTCACAAAGCCAAAGGACCATAATGAAAGGCCTACACCGGCCCCATTGCCCTGGTGATGCTGCCAGGGTTTCTTCACATGGTGGTCGATGGGACGACCAGCTGGAAAGATAAATAGTGGATTGTGGATTACCTGAAGTGCCCATCTAAGCTGGGTGCACCATCACTGGCCTAAAGAGGGTGTCAGGGCTTTTCCCTTAGAGGGGTTTCCAGTGTAATCCAGGGGGAGCATGCAGAAGTATTGTATTTAATGGAAGGCGAAAGGAAGGAGATCTTTACATTCCCTCCCTCCATTTCCTCTCCACCCTGCTCCCACTCCCATCCCCACATACACCCACACCGCGAATGCAACATTTGCAACCCTACTCCTTTCAAGATGTTATGTCCTGTCCTTGAGATGTACAATTAGGAGTCGGATTTTCACTAGTACATGTAAGGATGTCTAATCGTTTAATATCCCTCAGGAATGCTAATTTATCAATTTGAGTGGAATGGTAAAGTGGTGAGGGGAGCAGTTGGGAAGCCTGATCAGAGAAAGTATGATTGTGGGTATTGCCCCCCTAAGCCGGAGACCAATCCCTTAGAATGAGGAGCAAACATGAACCCGGATAGATTAGAGCAAGGGAAAAGAAGTGCATTTACCATAGACCAAGGGAAAAGAGAGTGAAGATAGCTAAGGCATATCCTTTGGTGCCTTGGGTTAAAATAATGCTATGCTCTGTTGTACCACTTTTAATATGCACCATTCACAAGTATAGTGATTTTATGGAACTGGTGCCTTGTCTGAGCAAATGACTTATTGTGCTGCCACTCTGTGTAACTGGACTGTAGTTTGTGGAGGAAGAAGCAAGGAAAACAAATACAATGTAGGGGTAGAGAGACGCATGAATAAGAGGGAGACATGCAAAAGGTGTGCATTTTCATGATGTGATAGGATTCTGGCAGAATGAATATGCTGTGTAGGTAGGTGGGTAATGGCAGGCGTTTGATCAAGAGGAATTCTGTTCTAGAAAGAGGCAAATGAGGAGAACCCATGGTAACACGCATTTTCCAGTGTGGGCGGTTTCGAGTACCATGGAAGTAAGACGTACTAGAATTAGAAGCATGGCTGTGTGGTGGCTCTGAGATGTGTTCTGAAAGACCTTGAAGTATGGAGCCCAGAAATCTCTGCTGGCAACTTTTAGGTGCCTGCGGCAAATCCCAGATACAGAATCTGCAAATACCAACCCAACGGTCAGAAGTGGCAGAGCCAATGATAGGCTGTGAAAAATGGTGAATGAGGAGAACCACCCTAGGAGAAAGGCAAAGGGAAAAACAGACGTAACCACTGTGTATTACGATCTTAACTATCTTGACTAAGTGCCTTTACTGGTTCAGGTTTTAAAGGTTTTTCCAATCAAAATTTCAATATGATCTCAGAAATGTACTCATGCTAATATTACCTTAACATTGTTACCATCCATCCAGATGTTTCCTCTGTGCCCTAGAGCCCTCGTCCAATCCCGATGTTCTGTTGTGTTCTGTTCGCTATATGTGAGTCAGTGCCCGTAAGTCCGTGCCCGTAAGTCCTCGGGTACCAGGTGAGCTGTATAAATATATAAACATAAACATTAAGAAATTCAAAGTTGTGTTTTATATACATTGTTGTCATTCGTATACATTCCACAAAGACCAAACCCCTGATTCAGGGAATTATTTGCGCGTAAAACGCACAATTGCGCGCCATTCTGCCTGAAAAGCCCCATACCTCTAACAGGGATTTTCGGGCAGAATGGTGCGCAAATGTGCGTTTCACGCGCAGATAATTCCATGAATCAGGTTACACATGTTTTGATCTGCACTCAAAATAAAGGATATGCACTCCGGTTACGGAGATATCGAAAAAATGGTGTATACCGTGGAATGCCATCAGTCTATTAAAACAGTGCATTATGATTCAGCAAAATGTTCAGATTAGTCAAATGCATCAATTTCGTTGGTTGCAGGAAGAAAGTATGCAAGGAATTCAGTCATGCATGGCCTCTTTATATGGGATTCAACGTGTGAGAATCCCGTGTCTGATTGTGTTCTTTATCTTTATAAGTGATGTCCAGCTCTGTGTGTGATTGTCTCTGTTTGCTCAATTGTCTTGTGACCACCATCCCATCAAGAGGCCTCTTGGACTTCGAAAGGTAATGGCACTGCTATCTCAGCAACGCATCTTCATGTATTCAATTCAAAGGTAAATACTTGCAACAGGTGAATGGGCAATTTCTAAATGTTGAAAGCTGCAAATTATACATTAGCTAATCAGGCAGCATTTTATTGGATATCAGGGAGTATTTGAATGTGCACATTGTGGTTGGTGAGTTTCACAGTACTAGAAAAATAACCTGATGGTAAGCCTTTGTTGAATGTGTGTTAAGTGTTTCTGTCAGTTTTCTGCCTATGCAAGTTTGTCTGTTAGGATCCTATTAGTTTTAGAAAATTAAGTGATGAGAAAGTAACTGGTAATTCTGCTCTTGTTTCTAATACAACGGTTGTAATGCCGTAATGTTCATGCCGAAAAGAGTCCAACATGAGGTAACTAGCGCGCAAATCACTTTCCAAAATAGTTTTGGTCTGGACTATATGTCTAGTGTTTGGGTGCTTTGTGAATTCTTCCTCTACCACCAACAATCATTTGTTGGCCATAGTTGCACATAAAGGTTTTCTGGTGAATTGGCTGATTTCAAATGTCAGATGTGAGTGGCAGGCTAATTCAGGGGCTTACTAGTGTCTGGTACTAAATACATGTAGCATTGTGCTGGACTAGAGTGGCCATCAAGACCTGCCGAGTCACTCTTTCCTCTTGATAGACAGGCAAATGTGTGCTGGTAATGTAGTCTGATCACGTTGTGCCTATTGCATGTTTTGCTGTGTGTCTCTGTGTGCTTCTTGTCTGCTGTGATAGCTCTGCCATGTAGGGGAGATGGGTGGGATATCAGCTGGTATGCAATGTTCGTAAGTGGCTTAAAAGGGATCACTATCCCAGAAGTCATCCCTTCCAGTGAGACACAGCCACAGTGCATCGCGTAACCATTTAAACATCCAAAATGCACTGCTTCAGCAGGCTTGTGTTGTCAAGTGGGAGAGGCTGGTGGGTTCTCAGCTCATGGACTAACTTATTGCACACTAAGTGGCATTGAGTTAGACATTATGAAACACATGGTTAGCATTTAGTGCATGTATATGATTTGCAGTTGGACATTAATATAACATTGCCTGTAGGACAGCATGACAAATGATTAGAATGTAGAAGGATGTCCCTTACTTAACCTGCCATAATGTATCACTGTGTTTGTGATGTGGTGTGTGCATGATTATGCCAGATGCACGTGTTTGAACTTTGTTGAATCTTTACCCCATAATAAACATGCAGTTGGAATAACTGGGATGTGTCAGTGGGCAGTTGAAAGGGACGGCCTGGACAATTATCCACACATTGCGAGCCCTGAGTATGCACGCTGGTGTCATGAGAGACCTGAGTATGCACGCTGGTGTCATGAGAGACCTGAGTATGCACGCTGGTGTCATGAGAGACCTGAGTATGCACGCTGGTGTCATGCAAGACCTGAGTATGCACGCTGGTGTCATGCGAGACCTGAGTATGCACGCTGGTGTCATGAGAGACCTGAGTATGCACGCTGGTGTCATGAGAGACCTGAGTATGCAGCTGGTGTCATGAGAGACCTGAGTATGCATGCTGGTGTCATGAGAGACCTGAGTATGCACGCTGGTGTCATGAGAGACCTGAGTATGCAGCTGGTGTCATGAGAGACCTGAGTATGCATGCTGGTGTCATGAGAGACCTGAGTATGCACGCTGGTGTCATGAGAGACCTGAGTATGCACGCTGGTGTCATGAGAGACCTGAGTATGCACGCTGGTGTCATGAGAGACCTGAGTATGCACGCTGGTGTCATGAGAGACCTGAGTATGCACGCTGGTGTCATGAGAGACCTGAGTATGCACGCTGGTGTCATGAGAGACCTGAGTATGCACGCTGATGTCATGCATTCTTTCATAGGAATGGGGATATTAATTGTTCTGCTCCTTTCTGAGTATGTGTCAGAACACTTTTATTTAACCAGCACAGTTTGCACTTGTGTTTGCATAGCTAAATCCACGATACATCTGATTGTGAATTATACAAATTTGGCCCATTCACTATGCGTTCATTGTTCTAGGTAATTAATTGTTAGGGTGCACAATATCCTTCAGCCCATTCACTTTGCTTTCATTTGAGCTATTTGAAAAGGTTGTCTCAAATCTCTAAACTAAGTCTAATACCATGACACCCCACTGAGTTCTCTTCCTCACAGTTTTTACACTATTTGGACTATCTGGACTCCATTGCATCACCAATGACATCACCCTACTAAAAATTAGAGAGGGAATGGTCACTGTTCATGTTCATGATCAGGATTATTTTCAGACACTGATAACATTTTATTTATCTGCTACTTTTGATACCATGGACCATGGAATGCTGTTGTATCATTTGCAGATGATATCGTAATTTGAAGGTGCAGGCCTCTCCTGGATTTAATCCTTCCTAACAAATTGCATCCACTGAATTCAAATTGGGACCTTTGATCTCAAGTAGCACCAATATCACTCACAGTGTCCCACTTGGCTCAGCCGTCTCTCTAGTCATCTTCAGTAGTTACATGACTGCTTTGACAGGCAGCTACGAAACCTACAACAGATTGTATATGTATGTAGATGGTGTCCATGTCCCTCTTACCAGCTTCAGCTATGTTAAAATGACCTGAACATATGCATTCTAGTTTGCAACAGGAGGCATTGAAACCCCAGCACTCTGTGCCCCTGACAGTCTAAATGTCACAGGATTAAATGACACAAGGGATTATGTAATCCTAACCCAGTGAGTATCTGCCTGATTCAAACTCAATATTGAAGGCACTACAATGGGCTATGCTTAGATAGAGGAAAGACTGAACTAATTTTCATAGGGTTCAGTAGATCTCACTCCTCACACACTACTGTCCTGATCGATTTCTTCAGATTCCAGTACCACTAGCAAATGATTCGAACCTTGGTCTAATCTTTAACTCTGATCTCTCTGTTAACCCACAGTTGACCACAGTTATCAAATCATTTAGTTACACTCACCAAGGTTGTTGGATACATATGCTTTTTGAACACATTAACACAAATAGCTCTAGTTGTGGCTGTGGCAATATCACACAAGGACTACTGCAACCCCCTATACACAGTGATCTCATCAACATCATTGCACAAGTTCTAGAGGGCCCAAATTCATAATATCAAGATTCTATCCTTTACATTGTTACACTACCATGCCAGTCTAAGAAGTGTTGTGCTCAAAGAACGAGCTATTTAAGACTTGTCTGTCTTAAGGAATTTTGGGGCCTTGGGCACAAACACCTTTGGGACCAACCATGACCCAAAGGAATTAAGGTATACATAATCTCTGCTCATGAAATAACAAGGGTAGTCCCTACATGTCTCCTTGCCCTCGTCATCCTTACTCGTATCTAAATAACACACAAGTGGCATTTCAAGGGCACCATTAGCAGTTCACGACCATGGTAATTTTGTTCTAGCATATATATATATATATAGGGCATTTTATAAATCTAGTAGCCACAAGGGGGGTATTCTGGCTAAAGTATAGAAACAGGACACATCAGTTGCAATAATAAAAAGAAATACATAACCCAGCAAAGTCAAGAAAATAAGATTAGCAGCCTAACAGAATATAAAAGTGTTAACGCGTGGATACAGGGGACAGATTGGAAGCGATGGGAAATGTACACATACCATACCATGGTATAGATAGTGATTACAGATTAAAAGCTTCCAGGATGGTGCATTTATTAGGACTTAAACTGAGATTGGACTAGGGCCAGTATTTTCAGAGTTTATGGACACTAATGAGCAAATAAACACATAACTATGGCATGTGATCTATGAATGGCCATTAATGTTATATATGAAGCAACACTATATTTATTTATGTATTGGTCATTTGTTAGGCACTTATACAAATAGCAAAAACTGTTTCAAAGCACCCACGGGCCAACACGGTGGGAACTGGGGAAGTTAGACAATGAATTGCTTGTGAGTGTTCAGAACTTGCAAGTGCAGAGGGAAAGGGGGGTAACGGATAGGTGCTGTGGTGATCATGACAAAGTGCTTGGGGTGAAGTGCTTCAGAATAGAAGAATGCAAGTTCAACCTCCCATGGAACTGCAACTGTCCAGTTGAATCATGGGTGATATTTGTTTACAAGTCCCTGAGAACTAAATCACTCTTAGGCAATGAGAACTTTGAAATATGTAGGTCCTGACAAGTTTCATTAGTTAAAAGAGTTGTGCTCGATTACACACTTTAGTTAAGAGGCGAAGGTGTGATTTGAGACCAGTGTGCAATTTCTGCACTTAGCCAAGCTCTTTTTATGAAGGTTTGCCTTACCTGCCCTGTTCTGTAGAACACATTTGGAAAGCACACAAGTCACATAATCGCATAATACAAATACTACAGAAATGACATACAACACACTATTTTGTAAAACCTTTATTGAAACGTGTTATGCTAAAGGTGAATGAGTTGAACTTAATTGTCTCCTTCATTAAGAGAAGTATACAGGCACACGAATACTAATTGATGTGAGATAAACAATCTCATCTGGGTTTTTCCATTGCATGGTGTTTGAAAGCTTTACAGATTTAAATAAACCTAGCACATAAAGTTGCCGGTTGTTATTCATGGTGTGCAAAAGAACATTTAAGATTTTACAAAAGCAATCAATTTGTGTGATAAATAAGCAGTCCTGAAGATACTAGTTCTCATTTGTGAAGCATGCAGAAAGCTAAAACGTGGCTATAGACCCTCCTGAGTGGGAGTAATCCCACAAACAGAGAATTTGACCTTGCTCGTTCTCAGTAGAGGGGCTCCCACACCCTTGTTTAATCTGAAAGTAAGCTTGCCATGAGAGCTGTAATTTTGACTTTTTCTCCCTAGCACCCCCTTCCAATCAAATGGCCAAATAACAGGAAAGTGTAGTCAATTCCCTAAACATATTCACTAGAATGTGAGTGGGCAAACATTTTCACAGAAGACAGCAGAACGTTATATAGTGAGATAGGATAATGTGCCCAGGATCACTGCATCGTCTGGTGGCAACGCTGGGCAACACTTTGACACAGGTCCATAGTGTCACATGTTTCTACCTAATCGCCTCTCCTGACTAACACTTTATGCTGTTTGTTGGGGGATTGCCACCCAGTTTCTATAGCCCAAGAGGAACACAGCTCTAGCAGTGCAGCATACTGTTGCTATGTTCATTTGTATAGCTAGCACAATCTAATGCAGTTGCCCTGTTTTGTGGATGATACAGATGCAGGTGGATGGTTGGTATTATGGTGAGGGCGCATGGTTGCGGCCACCCTGAGCTCGATAGGCAGACCACACACAAGTTTCTTACATGTGGCCACTCACCCTATTTTGGTGGGTCCCGCCTCTTTTATTACCCTCATACAGGCACACCCACTCTCTTGTACATAGACTCTCTTGATCATATTGTGTATCTATTCGGCATGTAAACCGCAACTGCTGCCTTCCTGTGATATTTTGCATTCTATTATTTGTATTTTGTATTTATACAGTGTATGTATTCCCATGACCCCACCCTGCAACCTAAGCTTCGCATTTTCTGTACTGCTGCGCCCGGCTACCTTCGGGTTTGGTGCGCATTATAAGTGAATAAAACAAACAAACAAACAAACAAACATTGTGTCCCGGTCACATGACATGTTAAGTTGGTGCCCTCAGACTTCCAGTCACTCCGGAAGTTTCTCTTAGTCTGGCACACGTGGTCTGGACATCAAAGACATGTAAAAGTGGGGAAGCATTTGTGGAGAATGTAGAGAGTGCTGGTAGAAAAGATGAGGACTTTGTCTAAAGGGATGAAGGAGTAGAGAGGAAGGCCAAGGGGTAGGCTTAAGCGGTAGTCCAGTTTGCTGAGCACAAGAAGGGAGATTAGCGATTTTGTAGAATGGTTAGTAAGAAAAGGACACTTTTTCCAGATGTTGAAGACGTTAATATGTCAATCTATCTATATATTTTTTACATAACGCCACACACCCAGGGGCCTCAGAGTGCTGATATGAGCAGCAGAGGCAGCGGAAATTATGAATTGTTGAAGATTATGAGCCTTGTGTGAGGGAGCATGAAGGTCAGGAGGGAAAGGGTGGTATCGGGAGATGACATCCATTTTCTAAGAGTTCAGCATGAGACTGTGGAGAACTTTCCTGTAATAAATTGCTGTGAGGCAGTTTGTAATCTGTTCCGAGATGGATGAGGTGAAGGAGGGAAAGGAAAACAAATATTTGAGTGTCATCAGCAAAAAGATGATTGTGAAAGCCAAAGAATGAGATACATCGTCCTATGGCACAGGTATAGAGGGTGAAGAGCAGAGGTCCAACGCCTGATCTTTGGAGGACAATTACAGGGCATTGGGTGGGGTCTGAGGTTTTGCAAATGCCAAGAGATTGTATAGGATTATACTTCCAGGTAGGAGTTCATCCAAGCAAGAGCAGTTTTGTGAAACCCAAGGTCCTAGGGAATGAGTAGGAGAGAGAAGTGGTCAACGGTGTCAAAAGCATCAGAAAGGTCCAAAGCAGTGAGTTTAAAAGAGTGTTTGCAGTGGTGGTCTTTCGAGAGAACATTGGAGACATGCATGAGTGCAGTCTCGGTTGATTATTTACTACAGAAGCCACATTGAAATGGGTTGAAATACTTGTGCATAGGCGCGTTATAAATGCCATATCATATCATATCATATCATATCATTATTTTCAAGGTAATTAGTGATCTGCGTGAAGACCACCAACTCAAGGGGCCTCATTGCAAGTTTGCCGGTCCGGGAACTACGGTACCAGTAAGCTTGCCGGTACCGTAGTTCCTCGACCAGCAAACTACGAGTTGTGCTCGCGGGTGCCTTTCTGCCCGCCAGGTCTGACCTGGCGGGCAGAGCGGCACCCGCGAGCAGAACATGTTGGATGCACCAACACCATTCTGAATGGTGCCAGTGCATCCGACCTCCCCATTCCCATTGAGCCCTATTGGGCCCAAATGGGAATGAGGAGCAATCCATTCCGGCGCCCGCAAATGTGCAATTACCTGGTCCAGCAGGGCCATAATGACCCGGTAATTGCCCATTCGCAGGTACTGGAATTTTTCAGAAGTTTGGCGGCAGCCTTCCGGGTTTACCGGCAAGGCTACCGCCAAACTTATAATGAGGCCCTTAGGTCTCATTACGAGTCTGCCGGTACAGTAACAACAGTACTGTTGTTACTCTAACGGCAAACTACGAGTTCTGCTCGCGGGTGCCTTTGCAGGCACCAGGTCTGACCTGGCGGGCGTACCAGCACCCACAAGCAGAACATGACGGTACCACCAGTACCGTTATTAACGGTACCGGTACTACCACCCTCCCCATTCCCATTGAGCCCTATACGGCTCAAATGGGAATGGGAGTATTTTTTCTGGCATCCAGAAAAGGGCTATTACCGGGTCCGGCAAGGTCGTAATGACTCAGTAATTGCCCTTTTATGGGCGCCGGAAGAAAATGAATACTGGTGGCAGCAGTGCCTGTACTACAGGCACGGCTACCGCCAGCCTCATAATCAGGCCCAATGTCTTTGACCATTTGGGGAACAATAGTGTTGATAGGAGTGCAAGATGGGTTGCTCTGCTCAGGATGGGTATTCATTCAAAAGGAGAGGTAGGAGAGAAGTGGTATAACATATAATAGGTTAGAGGAGAGGTGGTAGACTGAGGAAACTTGGAGAGGGAGAGACAGGAGGTCTGCAAGAGTCTCTCACATTTTGGAGATTTTAGAGCAAAAGTAATGAGCAAAGGCATTAGCAGAAATGGAGGGGCAATGGATATTATCATGGGAGGTGTGAGAAAAGATGGAAGGGTAGATTACATTTTGCAGGAGGGATTGTGCAAAGGAAGAACATTTGTGAAGTAGTAGGTTATGACATCAAGGAATTCTTTGTAGGCTATGCATAAGGAAGGCATCTGTAATTTGGGTAGGTCAAGGTGCATGTTTGTTTTGAAGATCTGAATTTCAGTGGTGACCCAAGGGTGAGCACAGGATGTGTATCTGTGAATATGCTAGCAGGATACTGTTGGTCAAATGAAGCCAATGTTGCATTATGAAATTTCGAGAAAGCTCTCCAATGCAAGGGGCATGAATAGGGGAAGGAGACAGGCAAGAAATCCTCACATCATCAAGCTAAGGGACAGAAGAGTTTTGTCTGCATTACATGTAAGTCATTGAAGAGGGGTGTTGAGGAGTAGAAGGTGGAGGGACCGAGATGTTGAAGTGAACAATAGAGTGATCAGTGGGGGAGGGGTCCAGAGAGAAGGCAGAGGAGGAGTGTGAATAAAAACAAGGTCAAGAGAGTCCCCACCAGAGTGGGTAGGCTGGTGGTGGAGAGATTAGAGGGAGTTATCAGATAGAAGGGATTTAAATTCAAGACAGTTGGCTGCAGAGGGCTTGTGAAAGTTAAAGTCCCCAAGTATGACAATGTGAATGTCTGTAGGAAGTGACTCAAGGAGAAGGGCCATATCAGGGAAGAAGGTTTTGCGAGAACCTGGGGTCAATGGAGAGCGATAACAGTGGGAGGAGTAGTTGGGAGGAGTTGAATAGATTTAGGAGAGGAAGCGATGATGTCAGAGGGGGGTGGAAGGGCAGTGTGGAGGGCCTTATGGTAAGGAGCCTCACACCACTGTCATTACCAACAGGTCTGGGAGAGTGGGAGAAGTTAACATAGTCAAAGTAGAGAGCTGCTAATGCAGCAGAGTTATGAGGGGAGATCTAGCTTTCTGTATTTGTAGGAAGTGAATGTTGAGGGTGAGTCGAAGTGGTCAGTTATTTCGGAAGACTTGTTGCAGAGGCACTGTGCTTTCCATAGGCCAAATGAAAGAGTGACAGTAGGTGGGGGAGAGGAGCAGGATTTGTGCATTTGGTGAGGGGGTAGATAAGGTTGTCGATCCTGTGAGCACAGGAGCATCTTATTTGAGAGGTTTGACAAGTTGAGGCTGAAGATGCGTGATGAAGGGTAGATGAAATAAGCAAGTTAAAACAATGATGAAAGTGTTGAGCCAAAGAGAGAGGGTATGTGGGTAAGCAGAAAGGAAAAGGGTCAATGTCTAACTCACCAAGAAGATTCAGGTGTAAGTTCTGAGATGAGCTATATGTGACCAACTGACAGTTTGCATACCCAAAAGAGCAGTCTTACTTGTCCGGTGAGGTAACAGAAACACGGCAGTGAATTGATAGTCAATAGGTGAAAGGATCTCTATGTGCAGAAGAAGAGGTCAGCATAAGGGTGAGCTTGGTGATGCGATGCTTCAGCAGAGGTTCTGCCCGTAGGCCCAAACCATCCACAACAGGCCCAAACTGGTAGCTGCCCTTTGATGCCTTTGGTCTGGACACCCAGGGGAGACTGAATAAGGGATGCAACGTGTTACATGTTCCTCTGGGAGCCAGTAACAGTGTTCCAGGTAGCTTCCACACTTGCAGGCATAGTCCTGCATGTTTTAGGCGGGACCCTCCGATAATGCACAGGGTCCTCTCACAAAACAGGATGTGGCCAAGGGCCATTTGGCCTTTAACACTATTGGCTCCAAGAACCTTTGTGCAGTGAGGAAAACTCAAACTATAAGGACAGTTACGCGTACACTAAAACATAAAAACGTGAAAAAGAACAATGCTAAACCAGAGAATTATAAACAAGGTGTAAACCCTTCTTCAGTCTGTGTCCTATCCGAGCTCAAGAGGGAATAGATTGGGACTACTGCAGAAGTGTATTCTCCTTTAAAGTTCCCCTACTGCCTCCTGGTGTCCAATTTTCATAATGACCCTAACCACTTAATCCTCACTCGAAGGTGACCTTACTGAAACTTGGATACATGCAGTCACACCCTACACAGCAGACATATCGTACCCTTTGTAGGCATACTTTGCAAATTACATAGACAACCAGAAACACAAACAACATAACAGCAAGAAAGCAGACCACAATGTGGCTCATTGTTCATGTTGTCACCCTCACATTTACAGTTCGGCATAGTATTTCACCCAACATCAGTTGAAAACCTGTCCTTTTCTGTTGCTTCTTTTTTTGAAAAAGCAGTAATTTGTAAAGCATACATGAACAATGTCATACTTTCTAAGGGGTATTTACCTGTCAAATTAATAGTTATGTACAATTAGTAATTTTAATAATGAACCAAACCCCTTTATCTTCCGAGGGACGTGACCGTACTAAAACGTGGATACATGGAGCCGGATCTAGTGAATACTGTGAAATTATAATGTAGAAACGTGGAAAAGGCACCACATATGTTGTACCTGTGGAAGCATGGAGGAGAGCATACACAGAGAGTATTGGGACCAGGAACCGCTCTGTTCTTCATTGAGATGGTCCCAAGTGAGACTTTGTACCAAAGAACCCTGGATTATTTAAAGTTTCTGTATCTTGGAGACATAAGCATGAAGACAGACTAGAGGCTAGGTGAGTAGAGAGACGTGAGTCTATTGGCAAGAGGACTGCAGCGAGTCTAGGAAAGAGAATGTCCTAAGGAGCAAGGGATGCAGGAGACAAAAACAGGAATTACTTCCATGGTCCCATGAGAGCTGAACAGATGCAGATGCCCTCTAAAGTGGGACAGTGTGCTGCGAGAGGCAGAAAAGGTGCAAAGCCTGAATAACCATGATGAAGGCAGAGACAGAATTACAGAGAGGGGCTTACAGACGCATTTTATAATAGTGCAATCCCATTGGAAAACGCTCTGTGAATCAGACCCAGAGTGTACTAGGATACCAATGATTGGATGTGGGTAGGATTATATGATGTGGGGCTGTTTTTCATATTTGAAAAGTCAAAAGTACCAAAGCATGAAAGGATGATTGTGGGGGTCATTTTCAAACCCTTGGTGTAGTAAAACAGTTGTAAACATGAGGTCTATGTGCAGTACATCAGTGCTTACACGTGTTTTCCGATACAGGGCATTTTGTAAAAGGTTTGTAGGTGGAGTTGTTGTCCGAAGAGGAAATACCTTTTCTTCTTGTCCTTCATATATTTTCTGCAAAATCTCTTCAATTTACGCCTGCTTCAGAATAATTGGTAATTAATGGCCATGCTTGAACTTCTGTCGAAGTACTCTAATTCTCTAAGCAAAATAGTACAAACAAAACTAAAACCTGTAAAATGAAGATCATGAGAAAACATTATTTTTCCCTAACATATGTTTTTCAATCACTATGAACACACAGTGATGCCATTACACTTATCCTATATTGAAACATTTGCAGAAACTGTCGATTCTGCAGGCGATGATGGCATCACACATGCACTAGGATGACAAAGGTTTTGTGGTTTTTCCAACTCCTATGAGTCAGGGAATTGTTTGAATCAGAAAGAAATGGCTGTTTTTTTCTTAAAAGGTGAGATCGAAATGTGCAAATCAAAATGTACAAGGCACTGTTTGCAAACTTTTATTTGTTGCAAGCAACAATTTTCTTCATATGAAAATAGTTAACAAATATTTAACTGTTAACATCTCTAACTACAGGGCTAACAATCCTCTGCACCTAAATCTTTGAACCCAACTTAGATTAAACGTAACCTGTTGAAGAGAAGAGATAGGTTGTTTTTTTTGCAGGAGAATTCATCGAATTCGAATGCATCACATTTTATTAAAGAAACGTGGCCGCAAATATATGTGTGGGAGTGTGTAAAGGTTATAATTAAGGTGGGCGGAAGTACAGAGGGAGATGGGGGATCGTTGGATCCTCCCGCATAGATTTGCGGCCTGATGGAATCAAAGAAAAAAAACATTTGATTGATTCGAATTCGATCATTTGTCCTCGATTAAATCACATAGAACCAGCGTAAATAGGTAGTTAATATTCTTAAATGAAAACTCACGTATAATGTTAGGCATTTAGGAAAATACTTTTCTGTATGATGTTTGTATGCACCTATACACTTTTCTTTAAATTACTTTTACTGGGTTTTCAGGGAAACAAAAGAAGGACACATTCCAAGTCAGAGTAAACTTTCCAAATATACAATTTTACATTAAGGTTTCCTTTCAGTTCTATGTGATTTCATGGAGGAAAAATCAGCGAATTCAAAACCATCAATTTTATTTTTTATTTCGTTAAATGTGAGTTTTCATTTAAGAATCCTATTTATGCTAACATCCTGAATAATAAGGTATGAAATCATCATCTGAATGTTTATTAATTGCAGCCTTCATCTTAAACCTTCAACAAGATGCAACGTGTATATTATTATATATATCGCGGAAACAAGCCGAAGGAGTTTTGGAACCTGATTATGGGGATATCAAACAAGACGAACGATAACATCCAGAAAAACGTGGGAAAGGCTCGATGGAGATCCCATTTCTCTGTCCTATTTGCACCAATAGCGGACGACAATATTCAGAATGTATCCGCTGTTAGAAAGAAGTTGAACGACAAAGTAATCTGGAATATCCCTGCAGACAAAGAATCGATCCTAAACAAACTTAACAAACTGAACAACTCAAGGGCCCCTGGGCTAGATGGTATTTGCTATTTGTAACTCAAGAAACATCCGGAGTTGTGGGTAAACATAATGAGTAATATCTTCGCCAATTGCAACTACATCCAGGATATTCCATCATCTTGAAAAAAGCCACCATCGTACCCATATTCACGAGAGGTGCGGCAGACGACACAAGCCATTATAGAACAATTGCCCTCTTGGACATGATGGGGAAGGTGTTCGCATCTTTAGAACTGGACGCTTTTCAAACCTGGATTCATACCACCCAACTAGAGGACCCTTCCAGAACAGATTTATTAAAAATTCTGGAACCACCACTAGCATCTTGCTTCTGAGTTCCCTGAAGGCCAACGTTCTGCAGGGTGGTCCCTCCATCTATGTGGCTTTTATTGACCTGGTCCAAGCCTTCGACCAGGTCAATAGGCAGCGCCTATGGGAAAAACTGGAAAACAAAGAGTGCCATTGCTCAATCTTGGAACCTATAAAAGCCCTGCACCAGGATACATCTATACAGGTGCGTCTCAGCGCTGAAGGTCGCCTGTCTGAGGAAATACAGACATCAAGAGGAGTGAAGCAGGGGTGTCCTCTTGTGCCCTCGTTCTATAACTCCTATATCGCAGATTTTGAGGAGTCAGCTGAAACGGTCAGGCATTTTCCACCTTTGTTAGAAGGTTCTACGATTGAGCGATTACTTTATGCTGACGACATTTTTGATGGACCTGACCCCCATTGGTTTGCAACGCCAACTTGACAATCTGGTGAGTTACTTGGCAAAGAACAACCTAAGGCTGAACAACGACAAAACCAAAATACTAATATTGGGGAATTCTGCAAAAAGGAAACAAAAATTCTCTTGGTACTGTGAAGGGCAGAATCTCGAAATAATCTGTGCCTTTAAATACTTAGGTATTATAATCAGTAATGACAAGGAGAAAAAGGCCAAGCAAGAGGTCCTGTGGTCGAAATTGAAAACCTTACGGCACAAGCCAAGGCCGTGGACAGGAAACACAGAAGATTCTCCATTATTCCAACCCTAAGATTTTTTAAGTCAAAGGTGGTCACTGCCTTGATCTATGGCATGGATGCAATGCCACTGGTCCCAAATTCAGTCTGGGTAAAATACGAAAGCTACTTCTGGCGTGGCATTCTGGGTTTGGCGAATTCAACACCAATAATGCTGGTAAGAAGAGAACTTTGTCTACCATCCCTTCTAGAAACAAAAATGAGAGCAACCCTCATGCTGTATCGCAAAGTCATCAACGCGCCTGAAGCCAAAGTCCTGGACCTCATCCATAAGGAAATCCTGGGTGGTGATAATTGAATGCTTTCCAGATGGGAACAATTCAATCTATCCATTCTGTAAGTACTTGATGTCACTGTGGAAACATTGATCCAAAATCCCAATAAAGTGTCAAAGAAACTTTTTGAAGCAGACTGGATTCACACTCAGGAAGTCGCCAACAGCTACTCCTTGATGGCTAACTTGCCAAGTACACCGATGAAGCTCGACGAGGTGTGTGGTTATCTGCATAAATTTCCGGACAAGGGGTTAAGCAGAACATTTCTAAGGTTTAGATTAAATCAGCTGAAAACCAATGAAATCTTAGCTATTCGCAACCAAGATCAATCAAACAAATGCTGTTTCTGCGAATAACTTGACAATATTGAAACCACAAAGCACTTGGTGCTCAAATGTCCAGGTCTGGTGACGGAAAGGCGCCGTTTTCTTGCTGATCCGTTGAAGAACTTCAGCACCTTAGACTCAGAAAACCTATGGGCTATGCTGACCAGCGGTAACAACAAGCGATGTGTCATCGCAGTGACCCTGTTCCTGAAGGCGTTGAATCTGTAAACGCTGGGGAAAAATCGACTAAAGGCTCGCTTATCTGTTACAGATCTCCCCTCAGCCTAGATAGGAGACAAGGAACTTGGAACTTAGTTTGGACTTTGTTCTGATCCTATTTTTGTAAAAATTGTAACACAATTAAACCAAAATAAAAATAAAAAAATTTAAAAAATTACTATATTTTTAAATAGTTATTACACATGTTTTTCATGGCATTACAGATTGGGGAGACACCAACGTTTTTAATATTCATGTTGAAAATATGACAGTTAATGCTTCAGACCTATACATATTTCAGGCATTATCTCTCCCCTTTACATACCTCTCACACATTATTCAAATCAATTAACACACTATTTTAAACGCATACATTAAATGAGAATCGCATATAGTTATTGTTTTTGATTCAATGTACAACACATCATCAAAGGCAAACATATTCATATTGCCAAAGAAGCACATAACACTTCTTGATGTAATGTATGCCTGTTACTTAAAAATGCTCTTAAAGTAGCATCATAATACAAACATGTTTAAACGGTAGAAGAACCGCAAACCAAAAGGCGGCAATATTCAAGATCTGCTAGTAACCCTGGAGAATGGAAAATGTCTGAAAAAAAAAGGCGCTTGAAAATGTTGAAGTACAGTCTTAACCTTGCTGGGATGCACATTCAGTGTCCCAGCCAGGCAAAAAGGTTCAGGCTGAGAAAATCCTATTAGTAGGGGCCACAATGGGAGCAGGTTGAGTTTTGTGCGTCAGAAGGCACATTTATCACTTCATTTAGTGTTGACACCTAATAGATAACCCATAGAGAATTGCCACCATATTTTATTTTCAGGCCTAGTACATGATGAAAAGAATAAAGGCGTTGATGTGAAGCTGTGACTCTGTTTATCTCAGTTCCAAGATAAATCTCCCTTTCCTTTGCCCAAGAGAGAAATGGTCCGAGGCACCAGCATTTTGCAGATACACGCTAATTGTATCCGGCTGCAGAGTCTTGTCAAGGGTTTTGACCCATGTCGAATTATTGGACTGGATAGATGTGGGGATGAGCTGTCGCCACCCATTATTCTTTCCAGACCAAACTAAATAAATAGACTGGGTGGATGTGGGATGAGCTGTCGCCGCCCACATTCACGCCAGAATGCAGGAGAACTGCGCAGTTTGCGCACACCAAAATGGTCACCTAATCTGTCACCCACCAGTGTTCAAAATCCGTTTTTTTAATGTCAAAAAGTTGCTAAAATCATGGGCACAAGACCACTCTAAAGATACAACCTTCTTGTGGGGGGTTCCACAGCACCACTCTACTTTAAGGATGCCCATCAAAACAATAGCAAAATTCTCCTGTCAAATTCAAGACAACTCCTAAAAAAATAGGTGCAGTACCGACAATGTCCACAAACCGGCGCTAGCGGTCTAAACTCTGACAGGGAAACTGTATTTAGGAGTTGTAAGAGGGGCAGGGACTTCAAAGCCTGTTGGTTAATTAAAAATCTTAGCCACCTGCTGTTCCCAGAGGCCAAGAGGCTGGGAAACCTTAACACCCCAGAGGCCCACACCAGGAGGCAGGATATCACATGGCCCTTCTGAGTGAGAGGGAGGGGGTTTCCCCTTCAGCCTGGAGGATAGAGACAATAGCCCCTTGCGGTTGAATGGGGTATGTTAATTTTGAGTGTGGACTGTAAACAGAGAGCTGCCTGTGAGCAGAGACATGTGATCCCTGACCCACCCAGCTTCAAGGGGCAGGCCAGACTTGAGTGTGGATTCCTATTGCAGCAAATATATATTTTATAGAAACATTATAACTTATTGTAACCAAATGACAGGAATGTACAACATTGAGATTCTTAGTATGAAAAATGCCCTCACGATTTGAGTCCAAGCTCCAATTTCTACGGTGTTCTAGGACCGAACCCCGCTATTTATCAATAGTCCAGACACTGTGTTTATGCTAGAGACATGGACATTTACTGGGATATGTGTAGAAGGGGGGTGTACATTTGTGCAATTTTTGATGAAAATCCAATATTGCAAAACCAGTCAAAAAGCGCAAAATGTCATTTTTTAATGCAAGCCCCCAGGAACATCAGAGTTGGAACAGAGACTACCTTATGTGACATACAATGTGTACATGTAATTTCAACAAATTGTGTATCTGGGAAATATGTATTTGGATCAGAAATAGATTTGTGTGCACATTGACAAGGGGAGTGTCTTTCTGTAAGCCATAAAGATGACACACAACCCAGCTCCCCAATCAAGGGAGAGGGGAGAACTGGGCCAATGACAAGTTGAGAGGGGCAGGCTCAGTTATGCTACGCACACACCCACTTTCTAAACACATAAAAGGAGACAGTGCAGGACGGGTGGGGACATTCACTTTCCACTTTCTTGCGGGACGCTTTGCCGGGAGACTTCAGACTTCACATCCAGAGATCCAGACTTCAAATCCATCAATCTCCAGAGACCAGAAATTAACTCCAGAATTTGTAGCAGAGAGGCTTGAATCCCCAAGCTGAATCCTCTTCAGCAGGCCTCCAAACCAACCGAACTATTCAACAGCCGGGCGAGCTGTTTGAATTCTTTGCCAAGATCTTTTGCAAGAACCTGTAGCAGTATCCAGAAAGCAGTGCTGTATCCGGAACCAGAGAGAACCAGAGACCAGACCGCTGTGCAGTGCCGCTAGCAGAACCGATAACAGAACCGGAGAACCAGAGACCAGATCGCTGTGAAGAACCGCTAGCAGAAGTTCAACCTGTTGACCCGATCCGTGACGAAGTCGCATTCCTGTCCAAAATATAGTGTGAGTACCCAGCTAGGACTGTGCCAGAACTAATCTCTTAGTTTAAAATAATCTAATTCAAACTATTTTGACCTAATTAGAACTGCCTCCTAGAAATCGTGTCATCTGTCATTCTGAGCCTGACTTTTTCTTTTGAGAATCTACCTTCACAAAATCATCCATATCTCTTGAACCGTTTGTGAAAGAAGCAACATTTACTTCCTACTCCTTATACTTTGCACTCGCAAAAATGACCGTGATTTGCAATTTGGCCTGATTTCTTGACCTGTAAAAAGATAGTCACTTTTGCTTGAACTGCTAAAATTCGTTTGCAACCTAATAACCATCCCTGAATCATTGTTAGGGCTGACCTGAACTGATTTAAAGTGTCTACCACTCACCCTGAACCTCCTACAGGGAATTAAAATCAATTTTAGCATCATTTCACTTCATTGCCACCACATTCAAAGCATTTTGGGCCTGTGTTTTAAAATCATACCTGTTTTTCTCTAAGCTTGCTAGGGGGGAACTGCATTTCATATTGCATGTTTGTTGGGATTCTTGAAGACTTTGTGCTCTCCTTCCATTTCTTACATTGCATAAGGGGGGGGGGGGTGAATTGCCAGAGAAAAAGTGATTATATAATCTTTTACTAAAATCATATCAAGTTATTTCTGTACTGCATTTCATTCCTCATTGCTTTTCCCTTGAAACCATAAAAGTATTTTCACTGCCTTATCCATCCTATACCAACTCCTCATTGATTGTAAAGAAGTGTGCTAGTGTCAGATTACCCATTGTTGATCAACATTATATTCATAAATGTGATATCAATTATTAATTTAGAATAAAATATATATACTGTTTAATTTTTTCAAATAAAACCTTTTAATTTGCGAAAAAAAACTACTTCTTGGCTCAGTGGGGTCAGGGGGATTCTAAGAGAGGGGTGTGATATAAGGGTTGTCATCCAGAGTACTTGAACTGGACATAAAAATATATCATAAGGGTTTCCATCAGCATCCCAGACTAGGCATTGACTTAGCTGTAGTGTTGAATTGAATATGCTTACAGTCTGAAGGCGATGGGAATGGAAGTTAGCTGTGGGGAGAGCAGGTAGGGATGCACCCTTTGAAGGAAACATTCATGAGAATAAGGCACAAGGGGCCTCATTACACGGTAGACAGTGAACCATGGCGCTATTAGCGCCATGGTTCATGCCGGTAAAATACCGGCACTGCCTTGGTGGAAAGGGGAATTACCGCCCCATTCCAAGGTTGGCGGGGCGGTAATTCCCCCTTCCACCATTGCCCTTCCCCATTCCCATTTGTGCCCCATAGGGCTCTATGGGAATGGGGAAGGCGCTAATTACGGTACCGCAAATTGCGGTACTGTAATTAGCTCCACTGGTCCCTTTGCGGGTTGGTTTTTAACGCCTGCAACAAGCAGGCGTTAAATTGCCCAACCCTCAAAGGGACATCGTAGTAAGGCGGTAAGGATTTACCGGTACTGGTAAAATACCGGTACCGGTAAACCCTTACCGCCTACCATGTAATGAGGCCCAAGGTGTTTGTGATCCAATAGGCTAGGCAAAGATTTAGAGTACTAATGCCCACACCTAAGGAGCGGTAATCCCATTTGGATTACAAGTAGATGCATAACCAAAGCAAATAAATCCCTAAAATTCAGACTCAAGAGTGGTGACATGGTCAGATCATTACTGGGCACCTGGGGTTTTGAACGAGATAAGGGGGGAGTCATGTCTGCAATGTTCCATGATTTTGGATAGGAGGATCAGAGGCGATGCCAGTAAATTCAGCAGAAAGTTTGGGGTACAGCTTGTGTGCGCTGCAGTGTCTGGTATAACGAGAAGGCCCATTGTCTTATCAAAGCAGAGTTGGCCTCACCAGTCTTACTTTGAACACGACGACTCAGAGGGGTGCACATCACATGAGCATCATGATGTATTAGTACATCAATATAACTATTAGCCAATCATGTTCCTGGATTCAGTAGTGATGATGTAGTGGGCCTTGTGAACAGAGGAATGGGGTTAGATAATCGGCCTCATCACAGTCACAGCGGTAACCATTAAAACTGTCTGTAACAGATTTTCCATCACAAATACAGCCCTGCTGAATCACGAGTCAACGCAAATGCCGCTGACTGTGGTACAGCCAGCAAAATGACAGCTGGTGCTCTTATAGCAAGCTGAATAAGCGCCAGCTGTAATTCTGCTGATACAGCAAAGCGTAATTGCTGTCACATCACAAGTCTTGAGATGGCAGAATTAGCACCAGATTTCGGTGCTATCACCGCCAAATACACAGCAGAGTTACCGCCAGCCTCCAGGTGGAGGTAAATGCATACAGGTGCCACAAATGAAGCCGCAGATGAACCCAATTCACTGAAGAGGGCTGCATAAGGCACACACCTTCCCAACACTATGCTGCCATTAGCCATTGCGAGATGGTACAAGCAGCTACTCATGCTGCAACTGGAACTACAGAGGCAGAACATCCAGCCAAGGCCACAGGGTGCAGAGAGGAGGAGGTGGAGGAGGACACAGCAATCAAGTTGAGTGTCCATAACTAGGGTCAGGCCTTCACCCTCGACCCTTTCAGACAACCAGCTGGTAACCCTGTACTGCCTCTAAAGGGAGACCATAAGTGAGCTGCTCACCATAATCCAGGGGGAAATAGAGAACAGGATTAACATCAGGACAGTTGTGCCCCCAATGCTAAAGCTAGTGTCTATCCAACAATTCCTAGGAACTGGGATTTTAGCACTCCATGGCAATGCTGCATGGAATGGCACAGCAAACATGTTGTGCTGTGCCATTCTAGGTGCTGTAAGCCCTCCTGCACTATGTTTGACGGTGCATCTCACTGCCCTTTACCCCAGCACAGGTGCACGCCATGAAGGCATGATTCCATGCTGTTGCACACATGCCAAATGTCATTGCCGCCCTGGACTGCACTGATGTGGCGCTGGTAGCCCCCCAGGCACATGAAGCCATGTACCGCAATAGGAAGCACTACCACTCACTGAACATGCAGATGCGCTGCGATCCCGACCTGTACATCACACACTCCTGTGTCCGATAGCCTAGGTCAACCCTCAATGCCATGGTCCTTCCTCCGCAACAGTACAATGCCTGGGTACATTGAGAGGCACAGAGGACAAGGAACATGGACAGTGGATAAGTAAAAGTGATATAACACAATACATCAAGTTGCTGCAATGCAGCCAACCATATAAGGGGTGAAGGGTTGCATGGCACAACAGTAGAATGGATGGCCTGACAAGGCAATCTACATGTTTGACCTGGCCTCATCCTGCACCTATGACACTGAACACCCCACAGAACTTGTACATGCTTGACAAATCTTTATGAATTCGCATATGCACTTTAACAGTAAGGACTACCAAAACAAACACATGAATACACGTACTGCAATACAAGATAGAAACATCATCAATGTTAGACTACGTCTGACACCACAACCAACACCAATGATCCTGGCAGTTTCACAGCCAGGTACCCAGGTACACTCAGCGACCAAAGTAGAGCCAATGCCACCAGAAACCTATGGAGGCCTGAGAAATCATCCATCAAGGCACATGCATGAGAGCAACATACAGGCACAAGACAGTCACCATGTCATCTTGGCATAACAATGATAGACCCTCGAACTTACATCTGCTACAAGAGAACAGGGTGCATGTGGTCACACCACAATGCATGAAGTGCTAGATACAACATGCACATGCAGTGCAATTAATACATGCCTTGCACTTAAGCCCAAAATGCATGCACATGATGCACTTTGTCATGAGTCAGTGATAGCAACACCCACACAATACACTGTGATTTACGTCTTACCTTTTCCTTGCAGGTAGCTATGGATACCTCCACTGCCTTGGCTCATGACACCTGTGTGGGTTCCACAGACACCACAGGATTTGACCTACAATCATAGTACTCATTTGCCAAGATGTCGTCAGACGAGTGGTTCGCCAGGAACTGATGAACATTTTGTCTGATGATTTAACATTTCACATACCAGGCACCACTCTATGAACTCACACAAAAAGCCAGACAAAAGATACTTTCATTTACCACTCCCGTGAAAAAGATGAGAAAACTGTTACTGCTAACCCAGTGACAAGGCGCAGGGCTGGCCCGCAACCCCAATAATCGGGGATGAGGTGTTGTAGATTTGACCACACTAGAAGAGGGTGAGATTAGAATTTACCACTCTAGTGAACAAGAAACACACTGAGCAGTTTGTAGGGATGTTTGGATTTTGGAGACAGCATATACCACATTTACAGCAAATATTGGCCCCACTTTACAAGGTGACATGAAAGAAATATGAATTTGGGTGGGGCGAGGAGCAGCAGAGAGCATTTGATTTGGCAAATGACCCAGTGCAGCATGTGCTCGATTTGTGGACTTTATCAGGAGAAGTGAAGTTAAATGTATCTTTCCAGAAGATTATGCTAATTGGAGCGTATGACAAAAACAATACAATACGTGAGTTCCTTTGGGATTTTGGAGTTGCACTATTGACCATGCACTATTGACCATGCTAATCTGGTTGCTGACTTGGAGAGATTGGGTTTGGAGGGCCGCTCTTTCCTGGTTTGGAGCCTTTCTTGAAAATTGTAAATAGGTGCTCTCCCTTCACCCTTTTGTCTCTACACCATCTTGGCTGGGCTGCGGAGTTCCCCAGGGGTCTGTCATCTCCCCATTGCTCTTTAATATTTGTGTTTTGTAGCTTTCCAGATTTATTCATTTGCATGGGTGTGTTTTTTTTTTTTGCCTATGCAGAAGATACACAGCTAATTCTAACAATACATCAGGAACAGGATCCCCTGGCTTTGAGAATGATAAAATGCCTAGATGATATAGGAACATTGATGATTTCCAACTGGCTCAGCCTCAATGCCGGAAAGACCGAGGTCATGGTGCTCAAGTGGATAGCAGCGGCTCAGACAATGTGGACTGCTGACTACTGGCCATCTTTCCTTGGCCCATTGCCAGTATCAGGGACGGTTGTTAAGAATCTGGGGATTAAGATGGCATCTTCCCTCTCTGCATGCCCACAGGTTGCCGCTAGTTGTAGTTCAGGGCATCTTAAATAAATTTTGTTAGTCTATTCCAGTTAGTTTTCATAGTCTGGTAGTCTCGACAACCATCACAGGAACTTTAGACTACTGCAACTCTACACTGCATTTCAAGCCAAAAACTTTTTATCCAGCACCTGCAGGCATTGCAGAATGCTACAGGACACCAGGCTACTGGACATCCTAGATTCTCCTTTCCCTTTGCAGAAAGGGAAGTGTCTGTATCCAGAAATATAAAGCAGGGGTGTTGAAATTAAATGAGAATCTCATAGCCCCGCCTGAATTTATCAAATATGAGAACTCAGGTTTTGAAAAATTAATCTGGTCAATTTGCCCGCCGAAGACAAGTGGGTATGGGCCCAAACAAATACATAAACATATATATGATGAAGAGACTATGGTAAAGAAAAAAGAATATAATAAGAATATACGTTTGATAAAAAAAAAAAACGCAAGGGAATCATCAAGGCGATAAAAGATGAGACAAGACTGTTGAAAAGAAATTATAAGGATTGGTCCATATCAAGGAAAATAAATAGACATCAGAAAGATGGTGAACATAGGTTGGACTTACTAGCAAAAAAGAACTCGAAGGACTTCTGGTCGGTTATCCAAAAATCTAGAGGGAAATTTGGCGACCCAGCTTTGTAATTTGGTTAAAGAAGAGGACTGGATCAGCCACTTAAAACTTGTCTTTGGGAAACCTATTAAAACTACATGTGAACGTGACATGCAGATAAGTTGGCATTTGTCATTTGATGAAACTTACATCAAAGATCTGATCATGAAAGAGTCTTCCTCAAAAGCAGAAGGCCCTAATGGTCTCACCTACCAAGAAATGAGGAACAGTCCGGACTTGTGGTCAAAATTGCTTAACTGGCTTTTTGTGGAGATCATAGCTAGAAAGCAATTTCCTCCCTCATGGAGCTCTGCAACTATAATTCCCTTGTTCAAGGGGGGAAGATAGGATGGTGGCAGCAAACTACCGTCCTATCGCCCTCTTGGTCATTGATAGTAAGATCTTTATGAAGATATAGTTAGGTGAGTTAGAGATTTGGGAAAGAAAGGCAAATATCATATCAAGATGCCAGACAGGTTTTAGGAAGGGGCTCTCCACTGCAGTAAATGGTATAATGTTGAACTTATTAAGTGAGAAGACTCAGAAGAAAGGGGAAAAACAGATATAAGGGGCATGGGTAGATTTCTCCAAAGCCTTTGACCAAGTGGACAGAGGAAGGCTCTGGCAGAAATTGAGATCAAAGGGAATTCCAGAAGGACTATTGGGCATGTGTCATGATGCCTACCCCCGGAGCACCAGGCCAGGCCCAGCACCCCCGGGAGCAGGCATCATGCCCCTGGGTGAAAGCCCAGCGGCCCCTTATAGGGGCTCTTTGGACTCTGTCCTGGCGCCGTTGGCCCCAGGCTCATGTTGGACATCAGTCCTGGCGCCATAGGCGCCAGGCTCATAAAGGAAGGTGTTTTGTGCACTTACTTTATGCAGACCATGCTGCAAGATTCAGGCCTCCCTGAGACCTCAAAGGGACTATTTTTTCATTGGGACTATTTTGCCACTCTGGCGTGGCCAGGGAAGGATACTTACCTGGAACTACTTTGGGGGCTATTTAAGCCACGCCCAGACAGTAGCTCATGCTTCACGTTGTTCTGCATCCAAGCAGCTGAACGCTCACCGTGTCTGCTCCTGCATCTAGTCTCCAGCCACACCCGCCTCGATCCTGGAACACCTGTAAGGAAAGAAGAGAAGAGAAAGGTGAAAACCAAGAATTTTATCAAACTTCTTACCTGCATCAGGAACCTTCACGCCAGCGTTCCTGAGAAAAGACTTTCATTTAAAAGCACCGCGTTGCTCGCTGCAGCGCCGCGCTTCACTCACCTGTCCTCGGGAGTTCTTCTGGCTCAACTGCGACTGTCTGCACCGGTCGCCACATCTCTGCGCCTAGGGGAGAGAAGAAGAGACAAAAAGTGAGCAGAAGGAACATATGAGGAAAGCCTAATTTTCCGCCATAACACTTACCGGTCTTCTGTTGGTGGACCATTCCTCATTTCCGGTCGGCGCCGCTTCGTTGGCAGGTACCGCACCCCGGCCCCTATGGGGAAAGGACAAAAAACATTACTGGAGGAATATAAAGACATTAAGAGGGATCGCCCCCATCGCTAACTCACCTGAGTTTACCATCGGCAATTCAATCCCTCAACGCATCGCCTTCATTCTGCACCTGAAATAAAGGACAGATCACAGGTTAGGAAGGCAACAGAAAAGGAGGCTCTACACTTGAATTTTTGTAATCTTCATACTTACGGCGTTCCGCTCGGAAAAGTCAAGTGGATTTTGCCAGCGCCATTCTGAAAACCAGTGAAGTAACTGGACAAACACGCGCCCCTGCACCAGAAGCAGGATGGAGAGTTCATCCTTTCAAACCATAAGGTGAGCTTCAACCGGGGATTTCGGAGGAAGTTAGAGAAGAACGAAGGGGGGAAAGGGGGAGCAAGCACACTATTCTGCAGACTGTTAATCCCCTTTCTCATCTGCAGAAGGATATTCCTACGGGCCAGACAAGCAAGATTTGAGGGTCCTGTTCAGTCGGTGTTCCGAGTTCTGCGCATCACGCTCGAAGAGACCACAGCAACCCAGACTAGACCGGCGCCTCCGTGGGAGTCAGGTGAGCGTTACAGAACGCAAAGCCTTCCTACTAATTCCCACCCAGGCACTATGGAAACTTCTGAGACTGATCAGTTGGCCCAACTACTGGGGGAATCACGGGCCGAAGTACACGCCGCTCATCAAGAGACTAATGCTCTCAGGAGGGAAGTGATTGTATCAAAGGAAAGAAATGATGACCTGGCTAGACAGTTTTTGCAAGGTCAATCTGGACACACTCCTCTACCCGGTTCCGGGGGGAACCCCGCTCCTGTGGTTCCCAGTAACTCCGTGCAGATTAATCTACCTGGAAACATGCCGCTGGCCCCACCCGAACGCTTTGCTGGGGACCCCAAACGATTGGCTAGGTATTGCCGTATTCATGAATCAGTGTCGTTTGCACTTCCTATGCAGACCTGGGGCCTTCCCTAATGACCAGACCAAGGTAGCCTTTGTATTGTCATATCTCAGCGGCTGTGCTGCCGATTGGTGAGTTCCACTGGTTACTCAAGATGACCCGATTCTCTGTGATTTTCAAGGATTTCAAGCAAGCATGGAAAGGTTATTTGCTCGACAATCTCAGGGGCAGGCTCTGGATGACGAACTCCTATCCCTGCGACAGGGCAATCAGGACCTCCTATCCTACATTGCAACCTTTAATAGACTAATTGTGGAAACTGGGTAGCCAGAGAATAAAATAATCACGTTATTTTATCGAGGTCTACGCGGAGAGCTTAAAGATGTCCTGGCCCAAGTTGTAAATCCGCCCCAAGAATGCACAGAATATATAGACTTAGTGGACCAATTGGATCACAGACTTCAAAACAGAAAAGCAGATTGGTCCAAGTTTGAGACCCGGGTGTTGGTCAAGACCCACGCTAACCCCAAGGGTGCTGATGTCTCTGAGCCTATGCAAATCGGAGGGGTTAAAGGACCTTCAACTCAAAAAGAACGTGAAAGAAGATGGCAGATGCAATTATGTTTTTATTGTGGGTCCTCTGGATACTTTCTACGAGATTGCCCGGCAAAACCGCCCAAGAAGGTGGTAGGAGCCGCTGATAAAAACCATGAAGACTCTGTTTCGGGAAACGACCACGCCCGATAAGCGTAGGGGTCCGCTTGCCGAGCTTGAAAACTAACTCTCAGACCTCGCATTTCATTGTGCCAATGGTCCTCGTAGATCCGGAACAGCCTAAGCGTTTGCATGCAATAAAGGCATACATCGATAGTGGGGCTATAGGAAATTATGTGGATCGTGAATTGGTCTCTAGGATTAACCTCCCTCTGCGTCCTAAAACCAGCAAAGATGTAATCACCACAGTCGATGGAACCGAAATTGCCTCTGGACCGGTAACACATTCCACTGCTGAGGTGACACTTATAGGTCCGGACGGCCATCGGGAGGCAGTTGTGTTTGATGTAATCAAGGCTCCACAGTTTCAGGTTATTCTCGGAATCCCTTGGTTAGAGACACATAATCCTTGAATTGATTGGCGAGCGAAGAGAATAACCTTCCCGGATTGTGCACAAACCTGCTACCCAGAAAATCTGAAGATTAGTCTAGCGTCTGTAACCTCTGTCTTTATGCAACTACCTCCGGAATACCAAGACTTTCAGGACGTCTTCCAAAAGGAACAGGCCAACACGTTACCTCCCCACAGATCGTACGATTGCCAAATCGATCTGGTGCCCGGTGCACAACCCCCTTGTAGCAGGATTTATGCCCTTACTGAAACTGAGAATCTGCATTTGAGACAATATTTATATCAATACCTAGCCAATGGTTTCATTCGCCCGTCAAAGTCTCTGGCATCCTCGGCTTTGTTCTTCGTGCCCAAAAAAGAAGGCGACCTTAGAACTTGTATCGACTACCGCGCATTGAACCAGATTGTTGAAACAAAGAAATTGATATGAGGCCGGGAAGCCCAAAGGAAACACACCAACACAGGTTACAAAGAACATTCAAAGTGCTTTATTCAAAAGCTACAATAATTACCAAAAAGTCAATTGACAAACTGATAGCTATTCGGCTCTCAGAATAACAGAACAAACTTTCAACGGTAGTTCACTGCGTTAGTGTGAGAGAGCGTACATTGGGAAACTTATGCTTTTATACTTTTTTATCCAGTTCTGGCCAACCCCCTCGCGGGTTAACCATTCTTAGGACCAGGCCTAGGGTTCGTCGCCAGGTCGATCCCATAATGTATGCATTTCGATCAGTTTCGCTGATACAGTTGTTCATTTACACATAGGTCAGTGATAGGGCAAGGTCTCAGTTCGCGACCCCAACGAGTGGCCTGCATGCATATTATTCATTCATGTATGCGGAGGTCACAACGGCCAGAATCACACTCGAAATGTCATTCGGCCTCCATTTTGATGTTCAGGGTGACTTCCACATTGCAAGAGAACCTAAAATGGCGGCTAAATCCAAGATGGCGATTTACACAGTACATTTTGGTCAAGACCTTGCCGCGGAATCTATTTACTCAATGTTTTTTAGACAACTTGGCGTAGGCCAACATACATTAAAACAATACGATTGGAGGTATACTATTATTTCGATTCCGACAGACCCTCCTTTTGGCCTATGCCAAGTGCTAAACATCAGTCCTAATACTTTTGAAAATATCTCCATGTGCTATCATCCATAGATTCCGCATCATTGTGTGTAATGTCTATAGCCATAAGGTTGTTCATAAAAACCTCTTGTAACATGAATTCTTTAGATGCTGTATCTGGGGCATATATTTTATGCCCTATTGCGCTCACTGCTTGGGCAAAACACCCCCCTAATATTCCACACATACTTGGGAGGCATTGAAAACAGCAACAAAGGAATAACAGGATCCCCAAAATAACCAGAATAACGGAAAGCACCTTCCAACCCCAAGATCGCAAAGAATCCCAGAACCAAGTACTAAGGTTCCAGTCTCCTACAGGGATATGTACTTCAGAACTGAGAATATGCAAGTTCTGTATTGCTTTAAAAATTGTTGGCGAGGAGTCTGGTACGAAAACACAACAAGCGGACCCCACTAATTTGCATACTCCACCTCGTTCTGCCAGAATGACATCTAATGCCATACGATTTTGAAGTGCTACCAATCTTATTGCCTTTTGCTCTAAGGTCATATTGTGGAGTATGTCCGTGGTCCGGTTGATCGTTCTCTCCAGTACCCTTGCTAATCCCCTAATGTTCTCTGAGTTTGTTATTTGTCCCCAAAAGGGCACAACTGATTTCGATATGTCCCCCAATACTTGCCCAGGGGTATCTCCGTTGTCGTCTCGCCGCGGGCGAGCCTTAGAAATCTCTAATGTACTTGCTATAAATACCCCGGGTAACAATATTCCTAACTAACAGGTTCCCTGCCAATCCTTGGGCAACCAGGGAAATGCTAAACTACCACAAACAAAATAAACAGGCCCCCCTACATACAGAGGCCTGTTTTCCCCAGTCAAATTTACAACGTTTTTACAAGCTTCAAAATCTCCCATTGGCCTAGTGCCATTTCTCTGTACACAGAAGGGAACGGAGTCAGGACTATGATTTATAGAATAAGAAGGATGTACAGCGTCCTTATTGCCTATCGGAGCCATTTTAAAGGAAATCAGAGTTTGAAAAAGAAGAGATAGTTTGTCAGACGGCCTAATAGAAGCAACGTTAGGTTTACTTCTATTTGCGAAAAGCGAGCATCCCAGGGGAGTCAATTCACGCTTCTCAAAATCATTCAAATTAGTTCCATCAAAGTTCCCTGAGATGCTATCATTCCATCGGCCAAAGAATAGTGCTCTAAGAGAGGCATAGCAAGCAGTCGTTAAAGGTAGAGGATGTATATACCATCCCAGTCCCTTGTTCCCATGTTGCGGTAAATGAGTACAAATCCAACAATTACTCTTATTAAAAATGGCGTGAGTAGCATTCATTACTATCATCAGAGTGTTATTATTATACTTTTGTCTATGTTGGGAGTCTCTAGGGGACAGAGTGTGAAGGCGTACAGAGGGAGTCAAAACAGTTGGTACAATCTTGGTCGGTAATAAAGGTTTCAGAGGATAGATTTCTTCGAAATACCAAAGTCCTACAGCAGCAGTTGCAAAAATAACAATTATCATTATCAACACACAACAGTACGTTTTCGGGGCCCAGGCACATTGTTCATTGTCCAATTTGGTCACCCCCTTATTCACAAGTCCAATGCGGGGGGCAGCAGCAGAGGTGGCAGGCATCGTAGTTCCTCAATCGACGACCCCAATGTTCGTTGCTGGCGACGCTTCGGTCGCGCGATTTCTTAGTCCTTCCCAACCCTAGCTAGCAGAATCCCTTTTGTTCAACAAAACTCTCTCCTAACAAGAGAATTTCCAATCACTTTCCTTTTTCCGAATGCATGCAAAAACTCGTGCCGTAGTTGTATTTCCTTGGTCGAAGGTTGTACCTGGTGGTACCCAAAATTGTCTCATCCGGAAGTAAAGTGTCGTCACTTCCTGAGGGAAGCGACGTGTCGGAGGCGACGGAAGTCGCAGAGCTCGAAACAGTGTTTTCCGGAAGTGATTTTTCAAGAGAGTGCGGAGACGAAATGGACTGTTCCCCAAGCTCCTCATGCTCAGAGAACTTCTCCGACACACTCACAGCGCTGTTTGCTACTCCAAGATCAGAGACTGTAGCATCAGCGAGGGGTTCTGCTTCTTCTGTAACGTGTGGCGTTGGGTGAGGAAGTTTCTTGACGTGCGTCGCGTGAATCCAGTTCTTCTTTACAGCCACCTGCACTGCTGTCCTGGTGACCAATAACACCTGATGGGGTCCCCGCCAGCGAGGCGCGAGACAGGAAGACCTCTCGTAGGCCTTCACTAGGACCCAACTTCCAGGCTGTATATCGTGTCCTAGGCCCGTGAACCGTACAGGTAAAGCTGAGTAAACCTGGTGATAAATAAAATACAGGTTTTTAGTTAACTGGTTACAGTAGTCTACAAGCAATACATTTTCCACCTCTCTCAGGGCTTTAGGTTTCGGGAGACCCCAAATGTTAGCAGGTCTCCCCATCAGTACTTCAAATGGAGAAAGCCCAGTTCTAGTCTGAGGTGTGGTATGCATAGCTAATAACACAATAGGTAAGGCATCTGGCCATTTTAGTTTGGTATCAGCACATGTTTTTTGCAAGTTTATTCTTTAAAATACCATTGTGTCTTTCCACCAGCCCAGCGCTTTGAGGATGTCTAGCTGAATGAAATCGTTTCTCAATACATAGGGCTGTACATATTTGCAAAATTACTGCTGCAATAAAGTGAGGGCCATTATCTGACCAGATTATCCTCGGGAGCCCAAATCGAGGAAAGAATTCTTTTACCATAATCTTTGCAGTGGTCATGGCGGTAGCATCTTTGACGGGGAAAGCCTCGACCCACTTACTGAAGGCACAAATAATCACAAGAACATATTTTAGATTATTACATCGTTCCATCTCAATAAAACCAAAGTGAATGACCTCAAAGGGAACAGAAGGGGCCCAAAGCTTCCCCTTGGAGTCGCTGTCCCCTTCCCCACATTGTGCTGTAAGCAGATCATACAGTTCTGGACGTGCCTCTTTGCAGTCTCCAGAATCTTATCATTCACCCAAACTTCTTCTAGCATTTTCGTGATCTGCTGGGCACACACATGCGTAGGACCGTGTGCCATCGTAACCATTGCCAATACATATGAATCAGGGAGCAACCATTTCCCTTTGGATGTATCCACCCAACACCCTTCATCATCCAGTTTCCCCATTCCTTCAGCCCACCTTTTAGATTCCTCTATCGTGGCATCAGTTTGAATATCCCGCACAGACCCAATACCTTCATCCATTATGCAAGCATCTCTCATTTCCCTCGAGGCATACATGTCCGTGCTAAGGTCTGTGGCCGTTTGTCTGGCTATCAAGTCTGCAAAAGTGTTCCCTTTGCCCACATCATCTATGACCTTCCGATGTGCTGCACATTTCATGATCGCTAACTGTTTAGGGAGTGAGAGTGCCAAGAGTAATTGCACTATCAAGGAGCCATGCTGGATCTTGGTCCCATGTGAGGTCAGGAACCCTCTTTCCGACCAGAGCCTTCCAAAGTTGTGAGCCACCCCAAATGCGTACTGACTATCAGTATATATATTTACTCTACGCCCTTGGGAAAGTTCACAAGCTCGGGTCAACGCTATAATCTCTGCGGCCTGCGCGGAGTTATGCGAAATTCTCTTAGTTTCGACAACTTTGCTCAATGTAGTAACTGCATAAGCAGCTGTAGATGTACCATCCGAAAGTTTGAAGCAGGAGCCATCACAAAACAGCTCCCCTTCTGCATTATCCAAAGGAGTATCTATGAGATCTATCCTGCCCTTTGTTTCTTGTTCAGTGGTATACAGGCAGTCATGTAGTTCTTCGTCACCGCAAACAGTGTTTTGCGGGAAAGGTAAGAGTTCAGCCGGATTAAGAACACAACACCTCTTAATTATGCTATGAGGGGCAAACATGATAATATCATACCATGTTAACCTCACAGAGGTGAGGTGTTGCGTTTGGGTTTTGTTCAATAGAATATCAACAGAGTGAGGTACCATCAAAATCAAATCATGGCCTGGGACCATTCCCTCACTCTGTCTTACAGACGCGGCAGCAGCAGCGACAGCACGCAAACATCTTGGCAAAGCGCATGCGACAGGATCAAGGGCGGAGGAGTAGTAGCCGCACGGCCTATTCTTCCCTCCATGTTCCTGTGTTAACACAGCCAAAGCACATCCATCACATTCATGCACAAACATCACAAAGGCCTTGTCATAATTTGGAGTACCCAGAACCGGTGCCGAACATAGCGCGGTTTTGAGAAGCTCAAATGATCGTTGATGTTCCGATTCCCATGGCAGTGGCCGAGAAATGCCCTTCTTCGTCAAAGCCAACATCGGTTTTATCACTAGTGAGAAATTCGGGATCCACAACCTACAGTAAGAAGCCATACATATCAGGGCTCTGACTTCCTTCTGTGTATTTGGAACAGACATGCCAGAAATGTGTTTTATTCTTTCAGGTGTCAATCTTCTCCCCTCCTTTGACAGGAGGTAGCCTAGATAGGCAACCTCCTGACAACAATATTGAAATTTTTTAAGCGAAGCTTTGTGACCATTTTTAGCTAGATGATCAAGCAACAGTACCGTGCCTTCTTTACAGGCACTCTCAGAGTCTGCAGCCAAAAGCAAATCGTCAACATATTGAAGCAGCGTGCAAGTAGGTGGCAATTCAAGGGTGTCGAGCTGCTCTTTCAAAGCTCTACTATAAATGCTGGGACTTTCAGTATACCCTTGGGGTGCCCTTGTAAATGTAAACGAGCGTCCCCCAAGGTGAACGCAAACAGATATCTGCTTTCTTTATGTATAGGAATACTAAAGAAGGTGTTTTTTAGATCCACAACGCTGAAGTGCGTAGCCGTAGCAGAGATCATTGTCAATATCGTCGTCACATCAGGCACAATTGGAAATTGTGGGGCGACCACTCTGTTAATAGCACGAAGACCGATTATGAACCGATATGGAATTGCATTGTTGCCTTTCTTATATACAGGCAAAATCGGACTGTTACATAAACTACCTGTAATCTCCTCGATCACCCCACGATGCACAAAATCGGAGACAATGCATTTCAAAGCACGTTCGCCTTCTACTGATATTTTATACTGCGGGATGCGTGGCAGTTTCACTCCATGTTTCAGAACTATTTTAACAGGCTCAATCTGTAACACTCCGACATCATTGTCGTCCACCGCCCACAAACATTCTGGGACAATGCTAAACTCGGGAGGTAAAGGTCGAATCAAGAACTGAGAATTAGGAAGTTGCTGTGGTGAAACCGTCAGCCATACTCCATCCGAAGAACAATGAATTACTGCGTTCAATTTCTTTAACAAATTCAACCCCAGCAAATTCTCTCCACAGTTTGAAGTGAGAAGAAAAGGACAATGGTCCGTAAAGGGACCCAAAGAAACGGATACCGGCGCAGAAACCGGACAGACAGTTGGTATACCGGAAAACCCTACGGAAACATTTGTTTGCCCTGACAGTGGAATGTTTGGAACCCGAGAATGATCAATGGAGCACTTCTGTGCTCCAGTGTCAATCAAAAACTGGTGTTTCCTATTCCCTACTAATAATTCAACGTAGGGGCCTTTCTGATTAACGGGAATAGGCGAAGGTTCCAAACCCTGCTTCGGGCAATCCTAATGGAACAGAGCCTCGTCAGAAGGAAGCTCTTCAGAAAGGTAGGCAGCAGAAGGGTGATCAAATATGTTTCTCGAGTCCATACTCGAGGTCTGATTTTCCCGTGAAAAAGGTTGCTGAGGATCTTGTAAAAGCTGACCTCTGTCAGGGCCCCCTGCTCCGGGACAGCCCCTAGGTCGTCTACCCATACCCCCAAATGCACTGTTTGACCTCTGGCGAAGGACAGGGCACTGTGCTCGCCAATGACCTTCCTGGTGGCAATAAGCACATTGATTAATATTCACAGGACTCAAAGGAGCATTTCCTTTTGGGACGTACTGACCTCTAGTCTGTGTCGTGCCTCCTCTGGGGTTTCTAACAATTTGCTGCAATAATACTTTGGTTTTCAAATCTCCCTTTCTCTTTTCAATTTTTTCCTTCTCATTATTAACACGGTTCTCATAATACTGAGCCATGTGCAAAACCTCAGATTGAGATTTTGCCTGCCAAGCGCTCTCAAAGGACATAATCTGTGACTGGATGTCAGGTAACAATCCACGTACAAATTTGTCCACGAACAACCTCTTCCCCGACTCTGTACCTAAATCCTGTCCACTGAAGTCAGAAAATACCTGATCGAATCTATTAAAAAATTCGGTGGCGCCTTCAGTTTTCCCTTGGACACAGGCCGTAAGCTTGTCCCAAATAATCCTTTTCTCTGGAATTATAGTTTTTAGTTTAGCAACAATTCTATCAGGCAAAGTAAGTATTACCTGTGGTGGTTTCTCACCAGCTGGTCTTTCTCCATCAATTCTAATCATATTAGCCCACGTATCTCCCAACCCCGGCACATCGTCTATTGTCCAAACCCGTTTCCATACATCTACGGGTAGGAGTACAGGGAATAACAAGTCAATGTCACTCAAGGTGAACACAGAGGACTGTAAAACTGACTCTATTTCTTTGTAAAACCCCGTCAGGTTTTTCCTAATATCGGGAACTGATTGTCTAATTGTGTTCACTTCCTTTCGTGAAAACGGGACGTGAACAAATTGCGATACATAATGTGCAGGGATATCCAGAGCGGGGGCACCAGTCCCAGCGTTGGCGGGGATCTCAACTTTTGGGACAAAGGTCGGAGGAACCTCTCTCATAGGCAACTGAGATATAGGTACCTCCGGCCGCTTACTAAGCAATAGAGCCAGGTCGAGCGCTAAGGCAGCTGTAGAAGTATCGGGCGAAAAAGCCCTTTTACAAATCCCCAATAATTCTATGGGGCAACTAACCCTCTTCCTTACACATTCCTCTTGCAGGTGCTGTACCATCACCTGAATTACCTTTCTTTGCATTTCTACTGTATACTGACTATACGTGTCATACACTTCATCTGGCGGTATCGATGAATCCGAGATCCATCGAACCGCATCTTTAGTACAAATTTGTACTTCCTCAGGTGCTGATCTACGGCACGGAAGGAATCGTGTCTGTACATATATTCTATCATCTTCGTCGTCCTCATCTCACGACTTTTCAAAGTCTTTCCTAAACTCAAACAATTTTTCAACATGTCCATATACTTTCTGCTTTGTGTCCCTCGAAAGTGCCAAAGCATTCATATCACTCACCCCTTGTGGAACATCTGAATTTTGTAATCTACCCCACATTACACACAAATGAGTCCCCAGACCTTTGATAAAAACATTTTTCTCGGGAAAACTATTCAAATTAGATAATGTGGAAAAAACATTAACTTGATCACCTTTCTCCATGCAATGCTTAGCCCATGCAAACAATTCCTGTTTCTTATCTGCAGAAACAGTACTACGGGTGACGATCTTTGATCCTGCACCTGGATCAACTTCAGTCAATACGGGGCTACTCGGGAGCGGAGGTATAGGTAAATTTAATAAAGTTGCAGCTATCGGTGCAGAGGCAAGGGGCGGCGCGATAGGCGGAGGAACAACAACCAAAGGACTAGGAACAATAGGCTGTACAGGGGGAACAGGAATAACAACAGGAGCATCAACAGGAATGGGCAGAGCGCCCAAAATAGGAGCATACGGAGGTGGCGCTGAGGCATCAGGCCTGCGTTCATTTAATAACTTCTCAATAAATTCCTCAGAAACATGGAAATCTTTAGAGGGGTAAATTTTCTGGATCCCGAGTGAAAAGGCTCTATCCATATTTTTAACTGATTCTGAACGCTTTTCTTTATCATACAATCATGCTTTTTCGGCGTTTGTTTTATGACGACGTGCATGCTTATCCCTACTTTTAAGCTGCTGTAATGCTTCTTTCTTCCAATTCTGTAACACATCAAAGGCTGCTGGTCTGGCCTTTTTCTTTAACAAGATCGATTCTAAGTATTCAATACGGGGGATCTCAAAACTACCGTTGATTGGCCACTGAAATTCGGAGGCATGTCTGGTCTGTCTGTGCCAAATATCATTAAATACTATACTTCCAATGCCATACTTACAGTACATAGTACACGCCGGCGACCCCTCCTGTGGTGCCGGGCAGCTAAATTCCAAGGATTGTCGATCGCTGCGGAACAGAGCCCTAAAGCAGCTAGACAATTTCCCAGGCATTTCACAAAAATTGGTGTTACCTGGTCAATAATTGTGTCTGCAGATACAATACGCCAAATTCAAATTGTCAGGGTTAAATTAAGAGCCGGGTCACGACTGCACCTGACCAAACCTAAGGAGGACCGTACGGTTTATCAAAGAATTTACCTAACAAATTTGACCTTGTGTTTGGTGGTTTCGGCAAATCTGCCCGCCTCAAAAATGGACCTTTGTCAAGATGCCGTGTCAGACCACACGACTATCGTCCAAGGATCGGATCGTGCAGCGCTGCCGAGGTATCGCGTCTTGATCGGTCGGGCCCGCAGAATCACACCGCCCGATCCCGGTTCGATAGTCTGCTTCAACCTTCAATGATCCGGCATCAATCTTTAGGGTCCCTATTCGGGCGCCAACTGTTGAAACAAAGAAATTGATATGAGGCCGGGAAGCCCAACAGAAACACACCAACACAGGTTACAAAGAACATACAAAGTGCTTTATTCAAAAGCTACAATAATTCCCAAAAAGTCAATTGACAAAAGGATAGCTATTCGGCTCTCAGAATAACAGAACGAACTTTCAACGGTAGTTCACTGCGTTAGTGTGAGAGAGCGTACATTGGGATACTTATGCTTTTATACTTTTTTATCCAGTTCTGGCCAACCCCGTCGCGGTTGAACCATTCTTAGGACCAGGCCTAGGGTTCGTCGCCAGGTTGATCCCATAATGTATGCATTTCGATCCGTTTCGCTGATACAGTTGTTCATTTACACATAGGTCAGGGATAGGACAAGGTCTCAGTTCGCGACCCCAACGAGTGGCCTGCAGGCATATTATTCATTCATGTATGCGGAGGTCACAACGGCCAGAATCCCACTCGAAATGTCATTCGGCCTCCATTTTGATGTTCAGGGTGACTTCCACATTGCAAGAGAACCTAAAATGGCGGCTAAATCCAAGATGGCGATTTACACAGTACATTAAGGTCAAGACCTTGCCGCGGAATCTATTTACTCGATGTTTTTTAGACAACTTGGCGTAGGCCAACATACATTAAAACAATGCGATTGGAGGTATAATATTATTTCGATTCCGACAAGATAACAGTTAAAAACCGTTACCCTCTGCCTCTGATCCCTGAACTCCTTGACCAGGTGAAGGACGCTTGCGTATACACTAAGTTAGATCTCCGGGGGGCTTATCATCTGGTGTGAGTAAAAGAAGGCGACAAATGGAAAACGGCCTTCCGTACAAAATATTATTCGAATACCAGGTGATGCCTTTCGGGTTGTGCAACGCGCCTGCTGCCTTCCAATTCTTCATGAACGATGTCCTTCGGGAACTCATCGATGTTTGTGTTGTCGTATTTATTGATGACATTCTTGTGTATTCCTCTTCGGAATCTGATCACAGAAAGCATGTCAGGGCCGTCCTTGAGAAATTACGCCAGCACAAACTGTTTGCAAAGCTGCAAAAGTGCGTTTTCCATACCACCGAGGTTAAGTTTCTTGGATTCATCCTGACACCTAAAGGGGTCCGAATGGACTCACGAAAAGTGGATGCCATCCTCAAATGGTCATCACCTAGTTCGATGAAAGGTGTCCAAAGCATGCTTGGTTTTGCTAATTTTTATCGCAGATTTATCCCGGAATTTTCACGTGTGGTACAACCCATCACTGCACTCTTGCGAAAAAATAAACGCTTTGAATGGAACGAGGAAGCCGAACAGGCCTTTCCGGAATTGAAAGCTAAATTCACGTCCACACCTATTTTGAAGCACCCGCGTCCCGATCTCCCATATATAGTCGAAACTGACGCGTCCCGCTTAGCCATGGGAGCTGTCCTGTCTCAGAGAGACCCTGAAACCAACCAACTGCACCCCGTAGCATTTTGGTCCAGAAAGTTCTCCCCGCCTGAGGTAAATTATGCAATCACCGACAAGGAATTATTAGCCATTAAGTCCGCCTTTAAGGCTTGGCGGCATTATCTTCTTGGCGCCAGGCATACCATCACCGTGATCACTGATCACCGAAACTTACAATATTTTAAAACTGCCAAGGCTCAATCATCACGTCAGCTCCGATGGGCTTTGTTCTTTGCTGAGTTCGATTTTGTAATCACTTACCGCCCCGGCTGTAAGAATGGCAAAGCAGACGCGCTATCTCGAATAGGAATGGGAGAAATAGACACAAACTCAGAACCTGTGCCGATAATTCCCGAACAAAGAATTTTGGGGATAACCTCTTTACAAACCCTTGAAGACATTCAAGCACGGGTAAAACAACTCCTGGACTCTACAGCCTTGCAGGATTGGATCCAAAGGGGGGTCTTACTTTTCGGTCAACGATGGCCTACCTTACTTCCAAGGACGCTTATTTCTGCCAGAAAAGGAATTGCAAGAACTGGTTATTTCCCGTCATCATGATACCCTGATGGAAGGACATCCTGGCATTGCCAAAACTGAGGAAAAAATTAAACGACAATTCTGGTGGCCTTCCTGGCGAAAGGATATTCAATCTTTTGTGATGTCCTGTGGAGTTTGCGCCCAAAACAAAGGCCAAAAGACAAAACCCGCCGGTCTTCTTCAGCCTTTAGATATTCCACCAGCACCTTGGCACACCTTGTCACTAGATTTTATCACGGACCTGTCCCCTTGTAATGGATACAATACTATTCTGGTTGTGGTGGATTTATTTTCCAAGATAGCCCATTTTATTCCGTTGAAAGGATTACCTTCAGCTTCTGTCCTAGCCAAGGAATTCCTCGAAAATATAATCCGTTTGCATGGATTCCCGTCCATACTAGTCTCCGACCGGGGAAGCCAGTTTATTTCTCATTTTTGGAGAAAGTGTTGTCAACTGGCACAAATCGACGTAAGACTCTCAACCAGCCACCACCCACAGACCGATGGTCAGGCGGAGAGAACGAACCAGACCCTTGAACAATACCTACGATGTATGTTGCACCAATCGGAGGGTAATTGGAAGGATATTTTATGGGTGGCCGAATATGCATACAATAACTCGGTACACTCTGGAACTGGACAAAGCCCCTTTTATACCCTATATGGACATCACCCTCGTACTTCATACCAAATAGGGGAGCAAGTATGGTTGGCTACCAAACACTTATTGCTCAAGGGACCTCGAACTTTTAATCCAAGGTATTTGGGCCTTTACTCGATCAAAGCTATAATTAACCCAGTGGCAGTCAAGCTCGATCTACCAGCTAACATGCGGATTCACCCCGTTTTTCATGTGTCACTTTTGAAACCAGTGCAACCAGGAACCAGATTAATAAAGCCACCAGAACCAATCCAGATAGATGGGGAGCCTGAATTCGAGGTGAAGAACATTTTGGATTCTAAAATCTCAAAATCAAAACTTTTCTATCTAATTGATTGGAAAGGGTACGGGCCTCAGGAAAGGTCTTGGGAACCCAGCGACCACGTACATGCACCTCGGCTGGTAAAAAGGTTCCATCAGAATTTCCCAAACAAACCGAAACCTCCTGAGGGAACGACCTTGGGAGGGGCCTTGGGGCGGAGTGCTGTCATGATGCCTACCCCCGGAGCACCAGGTCAGGCCCATCACCCCTGGGAGCAGGCATCATGCCCCCGGGTAAAAGCCCAGCGGCCCCTTATAGGGGCTCTTTGGACTCTGTCCTGACGCCGTTGGCACCAGGCTCATGTTGGGCATCAGTCCTGGCGCCATAAAGGAACGTGTTTTGTGCACTTACCTGATGCCGACCGTGCCATAAGATTCAGGCCTCCCTGAGACCTGAAAGGGACTATTTTTTCATTGGGACTATTTTGCCACTCGGGCGTGGCCAGGGAAAAATACTTTGGGGGCTATTTAAGCCACGCCCAGACAGTAGCTCACACTTCGCGTTGTTCTGCATCCAAGCAGCTGAACGCTCACCGTGTCTGCTCCTGCATCTGGTCTCCAGCCACGCCCGCCTCGATCCTGGAACACCTGTAAGGAAAGAAGAGAAGAGAAAGGTGAAAACTAAGAATTTGATCAAACTTCTTACCTGCATCCGGAACCTTCACGCCAGCGTTCCTGAGAAAAGACTTTCATTTAAAAGCACCGCGTTGCTCGCTGCAGCGCCGCGCTTCACTCACCTGTCCTCGGGAGTTCTTCTGGCTCAACCGCGACTGTCTGCACCGGTCGCCACATCTCTGCACCTACGGGAGAGAAGAAGAGACAAAAGGTGAGCAGAAGGAACATATGAGGAAAGCCTAATTTTCCGTCATAACACTTACCGGTCTTCTGTTGGTGGACCATTGCTCATTTCGGGTCGGCGCCGCTTCGTTGACAGGTACCGCACCCCGGCCCCTATGGGGAAAGGACAAAAGACATTACTGGAGGAATATAAAGACATTAAGAGGGATCGCCCCCATCGCTAACTCACCTGAGTTTACCATCGGCAATTCAATCCCTCAACGCATCGCCTTCATTCTGCACCTGAAATAAAGGACAGATCACAGGTTAGGAAGGCAACAGAAAAGGAGGCTCTACACTTGAACTTTTGTAATCTTCATACTTACGGAGTTCCGCTCGGAAAAGTCAAGTGGATTTTGCCAGCGCCATTCTGAAAACCAGTGAAGTAACTGGACAAACACGCGCCCCTGCACCAGAAGCAGGATGGAGAGTTCATCTTTTCAAACCATAAGGTGAGCTTCAACCGGGGATTTCGGAGGAAGTCAGAGAAGAACTAAGGGGGGAAGGGGGGAGCAAGCACACTATTATGCAGACTGTTAATCCCCTTTCTCATCTGCAGAAGGATATTCCTACGGGCCAGACAAGCAAGATTTGAGGGTCCTGTTCAGTCGGTGTTCCGAGTTCTGCGCATCACGCTCGAAGAGACCACAGCAACCGAGACTAGACCAGCGCCTCCGTGGGAGTCAGGTGAGCGTTACAGCATGTTAATAGAATTCCACAGGGAGAATAACATCAGAGTGCGGTTGGATGAAGAGGGCCATTTATCAGAACTAGTGAGGGTGAACTGGGGTTGAGGCAGGGTTGTTTGGGGGCTCCATTCTTTTTTAATATTTACACATCTGATATGGGGGACTTTCTAGCTCCCTTTGCATTAGAAAGTCCAGTGTTGAATGAGGTACAACAACACTGGCTTGCTTATGCAGGCGATGTCGTTATCCTAGGTAGAACTGCAATAGGATTACGCCGACTCTTGGATGGACTCTACAAATACGCAAATATAAATGGGCTTTCAACTAATCCTACAAAATCAAAAATTCTAGTGTACAGACAGAAAAATAAACATGTCACCTTCCACCATTGGTCATTGGGGGGGAGAAAGAATAATAAGAGTAGAAGAGCTGGTTTACCTTGGCTATAAAATATATGCCAACCCAGCTTTGTATAAGATGGAGCATGAAATTTCCTTGAAGCTCAAACCTCTGGTGGCTCAGATGAAAAAGATACTTGGGAAATATAGAAGATTCTTCATTATCGAAATATAGAAGATTCTTCATTATCCCAGTAATAAAATTCTATCAAGCGAAAGTTGTTCCCATCCTGTTGTATGGATTGGAGGCAAAACCTAATTTGTGGGACACACAGTGGCAAAAATGGGAAGACTTCCGCTGGAAGCATGCATTAGAGCTGCCTTTAAGCTTATCAATAGAAAATCTCTGTTTTGAATAAGGCCTTAGGTCACTTGCATCCCAGGCAGGTTGGAAATCAATATCACTTTTGCTAAAGATCATTCACTTTACTCGGTCATATATGCCCATATGAAGTCAGGAAATTCACTCCAATTGGACAATTTAAAGTTGCTAGTGGAAAAGTCTTTGCTGAATGCTGACATCGAAACTCTGCTCTTACTAGAAGATCCGTCGAAAGCAAAAAAGAAATGGGATGAAATGGTTGGATCCATGCTATAGAGAAAATAAGAACAGGCACACGCTCCAATCTTCTCCAGAGGACAGATCGGAAACTGGGTGTTTTGAATAAATACTTAGTAAGATTCCCTGACTGGAGAATTAGGAGTAAGTTCCTAAGACTAAGGTTGAATGTCACCAAAACAGGAGAAGTCTTAGCAAAAAGAGCAATGGGCGATCAGGCAGTAAAGCTTTGGAAGATCTGTGAAAACCCAGAACGGCAGTCTATTAAACATCTATTGTTGTTCTGTGAAGGCACAGCAGAAGCCAGACAACACTTCTTCAGTAAATTTGCTCATTCCGCTTTATACTATTCTCAAGAATCCTGGTGGGAAAGACTAATTGGTGGGCAATCACAGGAAATCACGATTACAGTGATACATATGTTGGAGAGTTGCAAAATTGAGTCATAGCCTGGATATCAGGGACAAGTTTTAAAATAACTATCATTATGCTGGACAGTTGAATTCTCTCCGGAAAATGACTTAGAACTTCGTTTATAATTACTGTAAGTGCTTGCCCGACCGATTGCAAAAGGAGATTGTATGTTATCAGGGTATTGTTTTCTTCTGTTTTCGGTGGGAATGTATTTTCTTTTGTTTTTACGTTTAGAATGAGAATGTATGCATATTTTATCTTGTTTTAAATAATTTTTGTCAGTGTGATATTATGAAAGATTTAGATATATGATGAAACAATTGTAAAAGGTTAATGTTAACCACATACAACAATAACACATTTAAAAAAAAAGATTCTCCTCTGTTTCCCCGGCGCTTTGGAGCCTCCACTGGCTTCCTGTGGATGCACGAATCAAGTTCAAATCCCTGTGTACTGTACATCAGGCATATTATGGCATAGGTGTCCTTTTTTTCTAGGAGTTTACGCTGGGCTAATTCTCTACTGCTGACAGTGCCAGAGTTTTCTAAAGCCATGATTGGGGGGAAAGCCTTCTCAGTGACAGCCTCTCTGTTGTGGAATTCAGTGCCTCTCTCACCATGGGTGATTAATGACAATTAGAAAGGCCTTGAAAACGTTCCTGTTTAATTAGATTTTTCAGTATTCCTTTACATGCTACAATGCTACTGTGATTATCTCCTCCTAGCAGGGGTGGGTCCCCAGCACCAAGATACCCTCTGGTCATAGCCGCACACTACAAATTCGGAAATAAGGTACTGATATTCACCCATTCCTGATGGCACAACTACTTTGCACAGTAAGGAAAGTGTACAAAACAATGGCATGCCAATTGGCAAATATTGATTTGAAATATAACTGCTTTCCATTTGCCCATGGCATGGCCTTATGCAATGCCCTTTGATACCACCAGTGGCTATGGTGGGTCCACAAGCTACCATAAGAACCTTGGGGACAGACTGCGGATTTGAGTCAGATATTTATATTATATTTATATTTAAATCTATACATTGAGCAAGATTTAAATCCTATTGGGGCCCATTCCACTTTGTGTAAGGTGAGGTGTGTCACATTGTGGTGGATTTGATGAGAAATTAAAATAGATATTTTACACAGGACGTTCTGGACAGGTCTACTGACCCTGCAAACAAATCACTATTTTCATTTATTCATTTGACCCTATTGTACCCTGAGGGACCTCTGTTAACATCTTCATTAAATTTGCAAACCGTTACAAATAAAGGGTAAATGTAAATGGCATAATAAGCATCAGCATGTAACTGTGACAAGAGGGAAGGAAATTAGGGTTAACGATTGGAAGAGAAAGTTGGGAAGGCAGGAGTGGAGCATAGAGAAATGGAAAGGTAATTCCAGGGATAAGGTGTTAGCAAAGGAAAAAAAATCAAAAACTTAATTGAGCAAATTGGGTTTCCAGAAAAGTTAAGAGATGACAGGCCGATTCATGGAATTAATGTGCGCTTAAAATTTCTGCGCAAGAGTGCGAAAGTGTGCGAATCTCAGCGCAAGTGTGAAAATCGCAGCGAAACCCACGCACAGCGATTCATGCAAGTCTGTGTGCGTGTAAATCCATGGATATGCGCCAAAATCCTGTGTGCGCACACTGGCGCACACGTCTTCAAACAGCGTACGCTACGCGCACAGCAAAAGAGCACATAGCGCAGCGCACACAACAAAAGTAGGCGTAACATGGGGCGTAACACGCAGAATGGGGAACAACGCGTGAAAATGTGGGCGTCACGGGGGAAGTACAGGAGGCAAATGCGTGGAACGCCCACACACGCGCCTACAACACGTATTCATGGAATCGAACGGGGCTAATGCGTGCACCAAAAAAGACGCGCTAATCTGGAAACACGTACGACAGCAGGAAGCAGGCGTACGTGGACCCGCGCAGCAATAAAGTACGCGCAAATAACAAACAAGCTCAGACGCTAAGGTGAATATACCGTTCCTAACAGCAATGGTCGTGGGATACTGCAGGAGGAGGAGGAGGATAGTCAGGCCCAGAATTTTTACACCCAGAACCAGTCTTTTGGGGATGCCTGAAAACCAGGTGTATGGGAGGTACAGGTTTCCACCTCACATAATACTCGACCTGGTGAGTGAGTGGGAGGATGACCTCACATCACCCACCCTGTGCTCCCAAGCACTGAGCCCCCTGGAAAAGGTGCTCAATGTACTGCACTTCTTGGCCACTGGATCATTTCAGCAGACAAGTGCTATAGTGGGGGGGTCTCACAGGCCATGCAGTCACGCTGCCTACACCAGGTGTTGGCCATCATGACTGCACGCCCATCAGTCCGCAGGCACATATACCTGCGCAGAACACCTGCAGAAAGGCAGGCTGCTGTCCAGGATTTCTACAGGGTGGCACAATTCCCCAAAGTGCTAGGTGCCATTGATTGCATACATGACATGTGGCTCTACGTCCCCCCAGGGCAGCGGAGCACATCTATAGAAACTGCAAGCACTGGCATGCCATCAACGTGCAGGTAGTATGTGATGCCAAGGAAATCATCACCTCAGTATATGCCAACTATCCAGGGTCCACCCATGACAGTTTCATTTACAGAATGTCAACCCTAAACCAGGACCTAGAAGCTGGGTGGCATGGCGATACATGGCTGCTTGGTGAGTATAAATGCCACTGCACATGCATGCATGTCAGATACTGAGTAATGTCACAAACCCACTTATGATACCCATCACCACCTCCCCAGGGGACAGTGCCTACCCTCTGAGCACCCACATGATGACGCCAATTCGGAACCCCACCACACCACCCGAGGTAAGATACAACACAGCCCATATTGCAACACGGGGCATAGTGGAGCACACATTCGGAGTGCTCAAGTCACGCTTTCGCTCCCTTGACCGCTCTGGTGGGCATCTGCTATACGCTACCCCAGTAGTGTGCAGGATCATAGTGGCAGCATGTGTCCTGCACATAATGTTGCAACACGCCGGGGCCTGCGGCTGGACATGGTGGTGCCCCCACATCCCCAACCACATGCACGGCCGCTGCGCATGGGAGGGGAAAGGGCACGTGGTGAGGCAGTCCGTACGCAGCTGGTGGCTAATTACTTCACCTAAAATCACACCCCTGTGGAGTGCACACAGCCCTGGCACATACCAGCTGACAATCAATGATGATGACATAAGGGACAGTTAACTGTCACAACCATACCAGCCTGAGATTGGTCACCTGGAAGTGTTACATTGTGTGCATCCCTACCTACCGAAACACCACCAATGCTGTGTCATTATAAGACATACATCTATGCTGCCAAATAGATTACCCCCTTGCAAAATACAACATCAAAACAGCGCCATGTCACCCAACCCCTCCCCAGCTCCACCACCCAACACACCATGGCTTGTCATGCAATGTGAAAGCAAACAAAGCAATGCACAAGATATGACACAAGTGTCACAAAGTGCACTGTCCCAAATGGAAACTGCCCACAGACAATATGCTCCCAGTAATCAATAACAAACAGCACACATGAACAAATACTTACCACCTACACAATACAGCAACACACCATGAAACATTGCAAAAACATGACAGTACTAAGTCAAAGTAGTGGTAGTCTTACAACCTGAATAAGCCAGCACATCGACCCCTTCCAACTGTAGAGTGTTGCTGCCACGCAAATGTGTCAGTGCACTGCATACAACATGAACTCCATCTGCAAAGGAGACGGCCTTGTGAAGACATGAGGAAGGAACCTGCAAATTAGGAGGAAGACATGGATGCACAAGCACATATCAATATACCATGCAGTGTACAATACAACAACAATACCCACTAGGGATGTCCACACAGTATTGACTACAGTCTGCCCGCACAGCTCATGGGAGCCCAATGTCACTGGGTAAGTCACTGTCACTTGGTCACATCCTTTGCAAGCCCATGGAAACAGGAAGCAGGAGGGGTGTGTGTGTCACGAACCCAAGCATCTAACCCAAACTCAGGACAAGCCTGCATGTGCCCAGCCAGAATACAGTGGATGCCCACAGGAGCCACACAATGCAACAGACTGTAATAAAATAAAAAAATAAAAAAAATGCCCATGGGGAGGGGCAACCCAGGAGGTTCGAGGACAGGGTGCACACCAACACCCACCTGCGTGGATGTTGCAAAAAAAATACCTCCATGGGCTCATGGCCTGCACGGCTATGCCATTGTGGGAGAACTGCTGTCACTCTCTTCACCCTCTGCTGCTGCATCAGGAGGTGGTGGCACTATGGGAGGCAGCCCACGCAAAGCCCTGGTATGGTCCTCCATGGCAGCAAGCATGCGGGTCTGGAAGGTCTGGTTCTGGAGGATTAAAGTGCGGAGATCCCCATGCAGCACCTCACGGGTTGCCTGCACTTCTGTACGCATGGCCTCGCGTGATGCCCAAATCTCCTCACGTGTTGCCTGAAGCTCAGCTGAGAGCGAACGTGTGAGCTGCTCCAGCTGCTGTTCTGCCCTAACATTTTGGGAAGCCTCAAGTTCAAGCAGACTCTGCCTGAGGTTATGGAGTTCTGCCCTCAGGTCTCCCCTCTGGCCCTGTGACTCTATTGATATGGATTCGCACAGAGTCTCCAGTGCCGCCCGTCAGTCCCTGTTGGATGCCAACATGTCTTCCCTGTGTGATTGGCAAATGGAGTCTACTGCCTGCTGTTGTTGCTCCATCTGCCTTTCAGGGGGGATAATGGAAGTGGCCACCCTCTCCATTGCCTAAGGCATCATTTCTACTGATGCTGCCTGTTGGGTTGCCATACCGTACATGGAGTTTTCCCATACAGTATTGCCTGGTGACGCACGGCCACCGCGTCGGCGGGCACCACACCTGTTCGGGGCAAGGCGATCTGCACCTTGCTGTGCTGGCACTGCCTGAGGCTGCAGGACTGCATTCCCCCTCTGATCTGCTGGCCCAGGAACAGGATCAGATGCTGTGGAGTGTGACCCTGCATCCGTAACTGCCAAAGGCGGACCTACCAACACTGACATCCCCATAGAGGGTTCTACCCCTGGTGCAGGTGGGTTGGACAGACAGAATCCCTGCCAGAGCACTGACCTGCGACAGCACATAAGTCTCATCATCCGACTCAGCACCTGAATAGAGGTCTGGGGAGCTGCACCCAGACACACCCCTCGGCAGTATGGTCTGCAGGAGGATTGGGTTTTCACCCACCACCACACCACGTCCCCCACTGGTGCTTGGTCGTGGCTGAATCCTCCTGGGTCTGCACCATCTCCTGAACCTCACCAGCATCAAGTGCATCGTCACCTGCAAAAACATGAAATACAAGAAATGGAAACAGGCATGAGCACCATAGCGCACACATAGGCCTGACAAGACAGATAGCCTGTACATGGTTTACAAATGTCCCACATGACTATAACCCTGGCATACATGCACTGTCAATGAGTTTGAAGGGGAGTCAAAAAGGCAGACAATGAGGACAACAAGATGGAAAAGCAACACATTTGCAGCATGTTGTGTAGCACTGGCATCACACATCAGCCTGTGAGTGGCATGTCCAATACAGATACATGACACATGCCAGCACACAGATATCATGTAGCATAGCCATGGTAAATTAGACAACTACAGCGATATGTCAGTGAATGAGTACTGTGACACATCCATGTCACATGGACATGATGAGAAGATTAATGCAGAATAGTGTTGCAAAATATGCATGTGCCACATACTGCAACACATCCAGTGTACAATAATACAGTGATTGTATGCAGATGTACACATCAATGGTTGGTCACTTCAACATGACAGGAAACAACTATCATGTTCCACATGCAAACAGGTCCTAAAAATAAATTTCAGCAGGCCAATACTCTCTCGCCCTGAATGGTCTAATCATTCACATAACCAGGTAACTAATGTGGCACAATGTGGGGTGTAAACAATGACAGAAGCATGCCACATATGTGGCATTAGGGATGAAAAAAGCATATGAAAAATGGGATGATCTAAACAATCAGCCTGAATGAACACAGAAAAAATCAGAACAATGTTGTTGCAAGATGATAGTTCAAGGGCAACAGCAGTAATGTGGGGCTAATTGGCTACTTTGGGCAGAAGGGATACTGTCATACCCAAATCAAAGGCACGTGAATGTATTGGAGGAAGCACATGGGTGACCCATAACACTCAGGAGTACACACCCTCACCTGGTACTCAATCAGAACCCGTCACCCAAACAACATACACATGGATTACACACACATGCATGGGCACTCACCGGACAATGCGTTGTAATCAGGTAGGTCTCCCACGCCTTGGATCTGTTCCTCTGTGACGAAGGTCCCAGCAATAGACTCATGTTCAGTGAGTTTGTTGTCCTCTGGTGGAGACCCACCGCCAGTCACCAGAGTAGCGGCATGATTTGAGGCTAGCTTGTTCTTTGCTCTGCGTTTCAGGTCATTTCACTGCTTGTAGCAATCATCAGCTGTGCGCCTCACAAATCCAAGTGCACTTATGCGGTCCGCGATGGTCTTCCAGTGTGCCCTACGTTGACCAGGTGTGGTCTTGCACCCTGCAGTCACCACCATTTTGCGGCTATGTGCCGACACATAGTCCACAAGTGCATCAAGTTTGGCGTCATTAAAGCTAGGCTTCCTTGACGTGCCAGAGTGTGTAGCCATGTCTGGGGTCTCAGCCTGTAGTGCCAGAGCACCCTTCTTCCTCTTTTTCAAAGGTGGAGCGGAGCCTGAGTAGCTTACGCCGCTCTGGTCAGGAGGGGCAGAAGCGCCGGTGGACTGGGTACTAGGAGTGTGCGAAGGCACAATGACCATAGGTCTTGGTGCAGGCATTGGCTGAAGTGTGATGTTGGCAGGGGCAATGTCGGTTTGATGGACCTGGACCGACACTGTCCCGGCTGGGAGACTCAGAGCTGGGGTGGATAGAGCTGCAGCTGCCCCTGCAACCTCCCTACCCTGCTCACTTAGGGCAGCAGATTACATCGCTGCCCCAGATCCACGTGGCCTGGTGACACCAACTTGCACCACCACACGTGGCTTAGACTTGCTGACCTGGAAGGCAGCCTGGGAGTCATCCTGTGCCGGGTTAGGTGCCACAATGGGCTGGTCCAACAAGGGCTGAGCTGGGATGGTGTCAGCTACGTTTCCCACAACCATGGGGTGGGGGGCATGGGTGTCCCTGATTGGTCCTCCACACATGGGGTCTAGGAGCACCCTGCAATCCTGGCCACATCCCCTACCACGCCCAACATGCCCACCTTTTGGAGGTCGGCCACCTTTGCCTCCCTTACCGCTAGGTCACCTCCCAACCATGGCATTGATGTTGTTGTGTGTATGGGAGTAGCAGTAAACGATTGTCCTGGGCAATTGGGTGTGAAAGGGGTAGGATACTAGATGGAATTCGTACCCTAGTGCTCTAGGAAGGCTGTCTGTGACCCCTGGGGGAAGAGGACGGGTCACGCAACACACAGGCACCCCGAAAACAAAAAATAACATGCACGCACACCCTCATAGACCACGTGCGTGGAAAAATGAACCTGCACTACGCTGTGGCACCCAGGAACACAAAAATAAGCGTACACGTGTTACACGCAGCCTACAATGACCTATGAAGGGGTACGTGACACACGGGGCAAGCACAGTTGGTAAAAACGTGCGTGACTGACCGTCTGCCTGGAAAATGAACGTGTAAAAGAAGCGCGTGTGTGCATTGGCAACACCCCCGCCAAAAGAAGAATTGTACGCTGTCTGAGGAGACAGGACAAAAGAAGAAGTAAACGCTGTTTGAGGAAACAGGCCCAACAAAAAAAAATGAATGCTGTCAGAGGTAACAGGGAGTATGAACTTGAAATGCTGTGAAGTAATCGCGTGTGAACCGACAAGAAGTACAGAATTCACCCACTCGCTCTCCAAGGAAAGCACGTACAAGCAAATGCGGTCCTACACGTACCTTTAAAGTGGCCCACACGTACAACGTCACTTACGCGTATGCGCACTAAGGCCCTTTCCTCCAATTACATGAGCTGACACTCGGACGTGCAGTTTTTGGACATGTACAATGAACATGCACCTGTGTTGAGGGAAACGCCCGTGAGTGTCACATCACATGCGCGTAGGACCTTTCCTCGGATTACACGCATTCACACGCAGACGTGCAGTTTTTTCACGCGCCATGAGCCACTATGCCGACGTCATGAGGGAAACGCCCGCATGAGTAACGTCACAGACGCGCTTACGCGCTAAGGGCCTTTCCTCGAATTACACGCAGACATGCAAGATTTTCACGTGCCAAATCACTCCGTATCAAGCTAGCCACGTAACAACACATGGAAGGCCACGCTCCTGCCCAGAAGGCCAAATTACTGCCCCCCAGAGTCCCGAGCATGCTCCCACCTGCCATCTGCTGCTGCCTGCCTGCCTGCTGCCCACGTGCCCTGCTATTTGGTGCCTGCACGTCAGCCAGGGTTCCAGTTGCTGTGTCCACCCCTGCTGAAACAGAAGACTCCCGACTGGTATGCCATCGCTCCACAGCCCAGCCCTATGACCCAGTTGCCCACCCACGCTTGCCTTGGGGTCGCCATGTCAGGGCAAACACCATCTGAGACCACTGGTGACCCCCAGCCAGAGAGGCAGAGGGCCACCAGCTTCAGTGTGAAGGAAGTTGGTGTCCTGGTGAAGCATGTCCTGGGGCATCATGATGCCCTCTTCGGAACATCACGCACCAACAAGGAAGAACGGGAGAGGATCTGGGACGACATAGAGGGTTGCCATCAATGTGGAGGGGGTGGCAACCCGCGACATCAAGAACGTCAAGAAGCGCTGGGAGGACTTCAGGTCCAGGACCCTCCACAAGGCCCGGCGCCTCGCGGAGGGGGGCCGGGTCAGCATGAGTGACATCCAGATGAGGGTCCTGGAACACGTATGCCCAGCGCTCCACACCCAGATCCTTCAGAGGAAGACCCGTCTGGAGTTGAGCGGTAAGTGGCCAAGCATTGGTGTGTGAGACAGGGCATGTTGCAGTGTGCTGGTAGTCTGATACTTGCCTGTATGTGTGACATGGGCCATGTATGGATGTGTGTGTGCAGGGACATCATGGTCATGCATGTGAGACCAGTAATGTGCGAACCACATGGTTGGTGCATGAGTTCCAATGCAACATGGGGAGCTGTATGGCAAATGCACACATAAAATCATGCCAGTGTCTGTTCTTGCACATATTGGGGGTGTGAGGGAGGGGTGCTGCTCTCATGTATATGTATGGTGCACATGTGTGTGTTTCTGAGAAGTGTGTCTGTGACTACGATACGCCATGGATTCATGACACATGTCCGTGATGATGTGTATATTCACTCATGCAGTGCGGTCACAGTTGTATGCACTGTGTCTATCCACTGTGTCTGTGGTGTACAAGGCATGATGCATGACCCTTCGGTGATGTGTGTGCATGGGATCAGTGTGAGCCTTGATGCATGTGAGTTTGAAGGCAACATTTTGATTAATAGAGGCCCTTGTACATGGATGCTGATGTTGTTTGCAGGCGCCATGCATGTTTTTGCATGTGTATTGCATGCATTCACCCATGTGTTGTGGAAGGACAGGATGGAAGTGACGTTAGACACTGCTACTCATGTGTTATTGCTTCCTGTCTAGGGGAATATTGTACTGTACCCTGATGCTTGTGTTCTATGTCTCCCTCTACACAGCGTCAAGTAAAGAAGAGGGTGGAGACGGTGCTGTGGTGGAGCCAAGTGGCGGGGATGCCTCCACTGGGCGGCGACGCAAGGCCCAGCCACCCTCCCAGGACTTGCCATCATCCGGGAGCGAGGGGGCTGGTGCGCGTCTGCCACTACGGCTGTGGCGGAAGGGCCGGGTGAGCCCCCACAGGGGCTTGCAATGGCGGAAGACGGTACAGAGACATCCAGGTTGGGGGTCTCCACAGAGGAGGAGGAGCCCGCTACTGAGCCGCACATGGGGCCTGGTGGGGGTAGTACCACTGGTGCAAGTGGTGCAGTCCAGGGCCAGGTTCAGGAGGCAGCACAGGTCACCGCGGAGGGGCCTGTGCATGTCCCTGTCCTTGACCCTGTGACTGCACCGTCAGGCACCTGCAGGGATGCCCCGTCCCAGGCCCGTCTGCAGGTAGGGGAGAGTGCCATGTCATCTGCCTCTCCACTACCTGCGGACGAGGGGTCCCATGAACGTATGTGCTCCGTCCTGATTGGTGTTGCGTTGGGCACGCGTGACATTCATGATGACGTGCGTTCTTCCTGGGCAGAGAACGCACGCCATCACGAACAGCAGAGTCGCGACGTGGCACTGTTGGGAGGGGCCCTGGTTGGTGGGTTCCTACATGTGATGCGCACTCTGGCGGACCTCTGCTCCTCTGTGGATACTATGCGCCAGTCGTTCTCCCTGCCGTCTTCCGGCCCAGATTCCACTAGGGCCCCTTGTGGACCTGGCCTGACCAACACAGCCAGCTTGGTGGAGATCCCATCCCTGCCACAGTCGGGAGTCGGCTGTCCAGCAGGGGTGGACACCACAACTGGAGACCAGCTGATGGAGGATGTGCAGGCATCATTGGACAGGGCACATGGACAGCAGCAGCAGCAGCAGGGGCAGGCTCTAGGTGGGAGCAAGGCATCGGCCAGAGGGCAGGAGGACCCTGGAATGGATGTGTCTTCCGTGTGGCTGCGGTTGGGCCAGTGTATAGGAGCGGAGCGGTGGCGGGCAGAAGAGGCGCGGCTCACCATGGTCAGGGCGGAGTTCTCCATGCGTCGGGCGTTGAGGCGGGCAGAGTGCCTCGAGGCAACTCGCAGGGAGTTGGAACAGGCCATGAGTGCCTCCCTGCGAGACCTCGGGGCCAGGACAGAGGCCCGCCTCCAGCAAATAGACATGGAGTTCGATGATGCCCTGGACGAAAACATCACTGAGTGAGCCGCAGGACTTGCCCGTCGCCATTGCAAATAGTTTATAGTGTTAGGTTTCCTTTTATTTTTTTTTATTTTGGGGCTTTTGGACTATGCCCTACACTTTTGTAAATATTTTTTTTGTTAGGTAGGTTATTAGTTAGGTTTCATTTGTTTTGTTGCGCTCATGGACCCTTGAAAATTGTATTGTACATAGTTGGATGTTGGATTTATTTGGACATTTTAATTTCATTTCACCATGGATCAATGGACTTACCTTTTTGTGTTTCATTTGGATTTGGTTTGGTGAACAGAGAGTTTTGGCCATTTTTCTTTTGGATTACTTGGGTATTTTTGAGGAATTTTATTTTTTTATTTGGACCTGCATTTCATTTCATGTTTGCCATTATTTTATGCTTTAAGTACTTTCAATTGGTTTTCATGTTAATACATTTTGATCTTTTACTTCAATGTGTGGGATTCACTCATTGGGTTCATGCATGTTGACATGTGTGTGTGTGTGTGTGTGTGTGTGTGTGTGTGTGTGTGACGGACATGTGTTGATGTACATAGTTCACTTTTGGTTTGTGTCATGAGATGGGCATGTCACTGCTGGGTGGGTGAGTGGGTGGGGGGACATGAGTGGGACATGAGTGGGGGCCTGCTGGTAGGTGCCCCTCACTGCTGGGGGGTGGAGGTTCAGGGGAACATGAGTGGGGGCCTGCTGGCAGGTGCCCCTCACTGCTGGGGGTGGAGGACATGAGGGGGGCATGAGTGGGGGCCTGCTGGCAGGTACCCCTCACCGCTGGGGGGTGGGGGACATGAGTGGGGGTCTGCTGGCAGGTGCCCCTCACTGCTGGGGGGTGGGGGACATGAGTGGGGGCCTGCTGGCAGGTGCCCCTCACTGCTGGGGGGTGGGGGTGCAGGGGGACATGTGTGGGGGCCTGCTGGCAGGTGCCCCTCACTGCTGGGGGTGGGGGTGCAGGGGGACATGAGTGGGACATGAGTGGGGCCTGCTAGCAGGTGCCCCTCACTGGTGGGGGGTGCTGGTGTAGGGGGACATGAGTGGGGGCTGGGAGCCTGCTGGCAGGTGCTCCTCACTGCTGGGGGGTGGGGGTGCAGGGGGACATGAGTGGGGGCCTGCTGGCAGGTGCCCATCACTGCTGGGGGATGGGGGTGCAGCGGGACATGAGTGGGGGCCTGCTGGCAGGTGACCCTCACTGCTGGGGGGTGGGGGTGCAGGGGGACATGAGAGGGACATGAGTGGGGGCCTGCTGGCAGGTGCCCCTCACGGCTGGGGGGTGGGGGACATGAGGGGGACATGAGTGGGGGCCTGCTGGCAGATGCCCCTCACTGCTGGGGGGTGGGGGACATGAGTGGGACATGAGTGGGGGCCTGCTGGCCGGTGCCCCTCACTGCTGGGGTGTGGGGGACATGAGTGGGACATGATTGGGGGCCTGCTGGCAGATGCCCCTCACTGCTGGGGGGTGGGGGTGCAGGGGAACATGAGTGTGGGCCTGCTGGCAGGTGCCCCTCACTGCTGGGGGGTGGGGGTACAGGGGGACATGAGTTGGTGATCATATTGCAAGGTGACATGTGGCTTGGCTGTGGGGCATGCCCATGGTGGATGGGCCACCTGCGGGACATGACCAGGGAGGCAGGGTAGTCCCCTGTGGTGTGGGCTGCCTGCAGGGGCCATGGAGGGGGTAGAGGGGACACCTGGGAGGACCCACACTGCCAATTCATGTGTAGGACTCCCTGCGCAACACACTGGATACACGTACCACGCTCTGACAGCAAAATCACGTGTGAAACTTTACGTGCACCCCCCGAAATACACGTACCCCGCTCTGACAGCAGAATCGCGTGTGAAACTTCACGCGAACCCCAGTAATACATGTACCCCGCTCGCAAAAGGACAATCGCGTGTGAAACTTCCCGCGAACCCCAGTAATACACGTACCCTGCTCGCACAGGGCCAATCGTGTGTGAAAGTTCCTGCGAACCCCAGTAATACACATACCCCGCACGCACAGGGACAATCGCGTGTGAAACTTCCCGCGAACCCCAGTAATACACGTGCCCTGCTCGCACAGGGCCAATCGCATGTGAAACCTCCCACGAACCCCAGTAATACACGTACCCCGCTCGCACAGGGACAATCGCGTGTGAAAGTTCCCGCGAACCCCAGCAATACACGTACCCCGCTCGCACAGGGACAATCGCGTGTGAAACTTCCCGCGAACCCCAGTAATACACGTACCCCGCTCGCACAGGGCCAATCGCGTGTGAAACTTCCCACGAACCCCAGTAATACACGTACCCCGCTCGCACAGGGACAATCGCATGTGAAACTTCCCGCAAGCCCCAGTTATACACGTACCCCGCTCGCACAGGGACAATCGCGTGTGAAACTTCCTGCGAACCCCAGTAATACACGTACCCCACTCACACAGGGACAATCGCGTGTGAAACTTCCCGCGAACCCCAGTAATACAAGTACCCCACTCGCGCAGGGACAATCGCCTGTGAAACTTCCCGTGAACGCCAGTAATACACGTACCCCGCTCGCACAGGGACAATCGCGTGTGAGACTACCCGCGCAGTGGGGTACGTGTATTCAGAGGGGTGCGCGGGGAATTTTACAGGCGTTTTCGAGGTTGTGAGCCTGTGCGCCATGTGCGGGATTTGTGCGCTGTACATGGGGCACGGGGAGGGGTTGGGGGCGTAACTGGCGATGCTGCAGGGTCGATGCGCCACTCTGCACCACGGCTGGTTTTGGATGTTAAAATCCATGAATACACTGTGCGCGGAAATGGATTTTAGCGCACGTGGCTGGTGCAGAAAGATGCACGCGCACACTGTGCGCCAGCAACGTGCGCCACTTGTGCGCTGAATTCTATGAATTACCCCGTAAGTGAAGAATGCCGAAGATAATGGGGAAGAGTGTAGAAGTAAACAAGAAAAGGTAACAGGAGGTAGCAAGACCAAGAATACATTTGATTACAATGTAAAGATAATAAAAGTGAAGAGAATAAAGAGTAGAAATCCAGTGAAGACACTCAAGAGAAAAAGACATGTGGGAATATGGTGGGAGATGAGAGAGTAAATGAATAGCAGCTGAGGAGAAGAGATCAGTATCTGGGAAAACAACAAAAGAAAGGCGCAATAGTTAAGACAAGAAATAATCAAGATTAGGATATGTGTTTTGGTTGCCTTCAAAGTAAAACATAGGGAGAGATTGTAAAATTTCTATACTTATTTGGTATTGAAATTTACTAGATAATTTAACTTCTGCATAGAAAACCCTAAAAAACACAGTAATTTGTGGACAGAAAATACATAGACTCAAATTAGATCATGGTATACGTGATGAAAAACAACAGTTGAGGCAGGATTTACGATCCATAATAAGTAAGGTGTTGCTCCTTGAAGAACATATGTATGTCTCTAAAAAAGGTATCGTAAATGGCTTAAAATTGCGGAATCGCAAAAGAACCAGAGGTGGCAGGAGATGGTTAACATAGCTCAACAAACTATTCCCAACTATTTTGGAATAAAGTCCATGTTGAGGCCCAGGCTGACAAATCTAATATAGGTGTGTCTATGGCTAGTTGGAGGGAATATCTTGCTTCCACACTGGGGACTAGGCCCAACGCTGAATGTTATAGGCAATCTGATTCACTCATAAAATGGATATACCAACAGACCAACAGAAGCATGATACAACATTTGATTACAATTCTGCCAAACTATGTCTCCTCGTCTTGATGGTTCATGGTAGGTGTTCCCTAATGAAGCAAAAACCATCAATGTGGGGGCATATTTGAATCTGTTTATAGGTATCAGTTAAACTGATAAACTCTTCAAAAGCTGAACGCATAGTATAACTGTGTCAGTATACAAACACAGGAATAGAATTGACACACAAAGCTATAGGGTATAAGCAATGACAGATGATTCTGCAAAAGTCTTTACAAGGATCCCATTAAAAGAACTAATAACTTGATTTGATGAGCAATCATTATTGTCCCTGGATCAGACCGGAATTAACAAGGGCATGTTCACAGTTTCCAATCTTTTTGCTCTAGTAGTAGTGGTAGAATGTGCTAAGGAATATTATAATTGGCCAGTATATGCAGCCTTTGTTGATTCAGTACCACCTTTGACACTGTCATTCGACAATTAGTCTTGGTCAAACTGAGTAGGTGGGGTATTCCTAAAGGACCTTTACGGCTGATTATATCACTACATGAAAATACAATGGTGGCTGTGGGGGTCACTTGGTATGGTCTAATGATTCAAACTACAACATGTATGGGTCTAAACGGGGTTTAGGATTGACACCAACTTTGTTTAATCTATATCTGGCAGATAAAGATCAAGCCCTTAAACAGACCGTGTCTTAGCCACTTAGAGTGGGTAATATTAGGCTTCAGTGGTTACGCTATGCCAATGACCTTGTGATGCATGACAGTGCTCATAAAGGTCTTTGGAATCAGCTATTTGCCATACAAAGATTTGCACAACAACATTCTTTTGTTATTAATACTTACAAACCTAAGATAATGGTCTTTCATGGTAGAAAATAAATAATTAAAGACATAGGTGGCATATTAACACATCAGAAGTGGAAGTTGTGACCTATTATAGATATCTGGGTCTATCCATAATAGATTGCTATGGACAAATCATCTTTAAAATATTGAGTGTAGAATAAAACACATGCTGACATGTCTTAACATCTTTTCACATATATACAGTAGATATAACTTAAAGCCCTTAGTAGACATATTTAAAACAAAATAGACCCCAATTGTTATTCATGGTCATAATGAAACTAAAATCAATTTGCACACGTGATAACTTCTATATTTAAAACGTATTTTCTATGTCGCAAAAACCACCAGTGGAATACGTACGGGTTAGAATTAGAGCCATTTATTTCAATTTTGTTAATAAGAGGATCAGTTTGTATTGAAACCCCATACGACTAATACTTGCAACATGTTGCCTTTGACTTCATTCCTTCCTTTTTGATCACACCATCAAAAATACACCCTTGGACAATTAGCAATCCACTTTTTGGATGAAGACATCATTTTATATGCATTGTGATACATAAGACTTCGGTCTTAAGCAGATCATCAACAATCTCTTCGAAGAGGTAGCTCATGAACAGTCTATTGTAGATCTGGATAGAAAGTCACACTCCCGTGATTACCTTGCCTATTATTATTCTTGTAATGCACTATTGCAATATGTAAAGAATAAGAAGATATGAGCATGTGTTTTGACACGTGGAGTGAAGACTATAAGTAACGTGAAGAACAGCTATTTCAGTGAACTGAGCTCAGCAGAAATCTACCTGTGAATGGGGTAAAACAGAACTAACATTAAAACTACAAGAAAGCGGAGTATAAACTGCGTGTTCAAGACGTTTTTTTTTAAAAATGCATCAATGAAAATAACAGATGGGTCAAGGGTGTGCAAACCCTGTAGAGTTTCAATATGCACTGTGCAAAGCTTTTGCAACACAAGGTCTTTCAGAGAATATTAAGTTAGACAGCTTTTCAGGTCAGGTGTGAGTTTCTTGTGCAGGTTTGTTGAAAATAAGCCCAATGTTTTCTACTGTACAGGTGATTTAATTTGTTTTTTTTTAGAATCTGCATTGAAACTCCAAGTTTTGGCTTCCTTCCATTGCCTCTCTAGACTTAATTTCACAAAACATTCTAGCAAATAAAAACTTTGCACATGGCTATTTTGTCAATGGCACATCTGAAGACCATGTCCCAGGCAGTCCAAAGTCACCTGAAGTGGCCACTGGGTATGGTTTGTGGCCATGCCCAGTGGCATTTCTGTCTGGGTTGTGTCCTGTGGCGATATCCAGGCTGTGGCGATGTCCGGGTAACTCCCCATGGTCATGGTAGGTGTACAGACTACCACTAGCTTTCCAGGCCCAGTCAGCCACAGAGTCCATGTGGCCATGGAGGGTCCTTGGACTACCACTAGCCTCCCATGCCCGGTTAGTCACACACATTGAACAATGGACATGGGCCTGTTCCCAAGAGCTTTGACTTCAGCCTTGCCGCAAGTAACCCAGGGGACCCCATGGGATCATGGTCATTCTGCTGACACTAGCTACTTTGAATCTGTATCTGATTTTAGGCCTGGCATGTGTTTTTGAGCAGGATGAAGCTGAAATGTAACTCTCCATAGATTCCTAAGCTAGGGATGGCACGAGAGTGTTCAAAGGGATGGAATATAGACAAATAAATCAAATGTAACAGCTGTGAGCCCCACGAAAAAACACTTCTGTTTATTTTTCATTGTTTGGCTATGTTCCACCCTTCTGCAGCATCTTTGACCTTCCCTATGTTTGGCTCTAAGCTGCCTACACTATGCCCCTTTGAAACATTTGTACGGTTCAGTCCATAGCACTCTGCAAAAATCCTCATACTGTAAATCCAGCAGTTTAGAAAATGTTCATGGGCACCAAACCAATCGGATTGCCCGTTTTTCAACCTCATCACAGGACAAGCACACAACTTGTTCAAGACTGTCTGCATCCCCTACAAGGGCATCAAAACCAAAACACCACATTACCTGGCTAAGAAACTCAACTTCTCCAGAGACCATTGCAGCCCCAGAAGCCCCGACATTAGCAGACTGAAAACAAAGAACTAAAAGTGGGAACAAAAGCAGGAAACAGTCATTTTCCAGCTAGGCACCCTGTTTCTGGAACAAGTAGCCAATGCAGATAAGGCAGGCCCAAACCAGGTTACACTTCAGGAAGGTCCTGAAAACCCTACTTTACAAAGAACATCCCACCAATCACTAACTGCTTCACACAATCCTGCTTAACCCCTTCCCCCAAACCACCCTTGAGCTCTCTCCTCCCCTGTTGCCTCTACTCATCCCAGCTCCTCTGTTACTCCTACACCCTGCTTGAAATCCCCATGTGTGTGTCCACTTTGGACAGTGCTACATTGTTTCCCAGAAAGGTTTGCAGAATCCTATGCATACATTTCATTTTTTAATGTGTGTTTGCAGTTGTATGTAGTGCAAACCTAGCTAGGTAGCAATGGAGTTCCTCACATGCCATTGGCCATAACATATGAGTCAGAAGCTAGTGAACTGAGATAATAGATCAATGGATTCATCATGTTTAGTTTGGGCATTTAGGTGGCACGTGAGCCACCTATACGCCCACACTAATGCCTTAGAGTAGAGATGGGGAGAAATGGCATATGAGGAGGGACACAAAGCTTGAAGGTGTAGTTTGGTATTGACTGCCCAGTGGCCATGCTAATCCCTATGGACATTCCCACACAGTTCATGCCCCTCCCTCCCCAAAACGCCTGCTCATGGGAACTCTTTGAGTTCACTTTAATCAGGCATTACCATCAAACGTTGCACTCAAGTGCCTGCCAGTGTTTTCTCAAAGCCGTCTTCTGAGACTTCATGACTTCATTGGAGTGCTAAACCCACTACTAGTGTAATACATTTGTCTTAACTAGGTCTGCCTTCACACACTCGAATTGTAAGCACTATGTATGTCCTTCCCTGAAGCCCAGTTAAAAACTAGCATTGGCAAAGCCACCATGTTTGACTTGTGTATAGGTATTAGGAATTTGCCAGGCACTGCTATTAGATTCCCAGGGACTCACACCATTGTGCACCTGCTACCATCAATAGTCAGTTACAACCACTACTGCAGTGCCTGCCAAGTGCCTTTCCCATGCCTACACAAAAGCCCAAACTGCTGCCTTACTTGTTTTAAATCTTTTGGAAAAGCCAGCAGGAAACCCAGATGTTACACGTTCAAATGCCATGGTCAAGATACCATGAATGTGACAGAGTTGGATAATAGCAACATCTGCCCTTTAGAACGCCAGAAGTCTCCTGTGCTCTGCAGTGCAACGTCAAACCAGTTATACCTGGGGTGGTATGAGAGAATAAGGGTTCAAATAGAGGAATCCCATAACATATAAGGGGTTGCTAGAGTATTTGAAGTGCAGTGAATATTTCAAAGCGGAGTTTCAGTTTGTGCAGTGATGACTCCTTGCGCAATGTAAAAATCCCAGAATCATACCATTATAAACTTTTCAGGGAGTTTTCCTTTAACTAGAACATCCATTTTATTGCAGGTGGAGTATTGTATATGTTGAATGCTGGGTATTAAATCATGAAAGACAGAAGTACTGCTTTACTTGAGGGTTCATAGCCTCTGCTATAACCCTGCAATGTCTGCTGTCTCTTTTGTTTGTGACGCCTGTCGTAAATACATTGAGTTCCTGCAATATTTAAAAACTGGACACCGCAAACACAATGCTCGATTATCCTGAGTCTCACTAAATTGAACAAAGGGTAAGCTGCCGAAGGGCACTCTAATGTTTTAGAATCAAAATAATTAGATAGTTCCTATTCTTTGTAAACTCTTGCATTAATAAATGAAAAATCGTAAGGCATATTTTACATGCAACATTAAACTGGGGGGATTAATTCTGCACCAAATGTAATTGCCTTTTGATGTGAATAAGGCACAGGAAGCTCAGTCAGAAGCAGTGGAGCCATCTAATTTATGATAGTACCTGGAATATTGTGCAGTTAGTGTCATGCCATCAAATGCATGATATACGCTAATGTCCTAAGAACATATCCTTGCTGTAAGTCATCTCACCCATCCATAGCCTTCCTTGTTGGATGAGGAGGCGCACTGCTGCTGACCATGATGGCATAATCTGAGGAAGGCTGCCTTTCCACTCAAGGAAAACAAAAGAAATGTTCGTGAATAATTATTTGTAGCAGCCAGCTTCACAAAGAGAAAAGCACCCCCCGGCTGGGGAGTATTGGTAGAGGTGGGCGCACATGGGGTAGCGCCTGAACCCATGCTTAACTGTTTGCATTTTTGGGATGTGATTGTGTCTGAAAAATTGCCACATTTGAACCGCATGATCATATTCTTTGTAACTGTGCAAATGTATTTGTTTTATTTTATTTTTGAGTATGCACGTTCATAACTTGCATGGCTTTTACAATTATTAACAACCTTTACCCTTTCTTCAATCTGTGTGTGCGTGTGGTTTGTTTTGGTGTATTTCATTTGCACTAAAATAAAAACATGCTAATTAGATGTCACCGACACAAAGGCATGCCTCTGGAAATGACCTATGTATAGTATAAATTGCTAGTTGAAGGGCAATTGTAATTCAGTTCAAACCCCTTTGAAATTCAATAAACGCATTCTACTTTTGATGTCAAGCTGAGGCATTGACAGCAAAACATCCTTATGTTCTCAGTAGTTGTGCTAGAGATTGTTGGGGAGTACCTCCAACTCCCCCAACGTGCAAGGAAACACAAGCTTCAAAAGTCCCTCTGAGAAACACAGAGCATATAGAAAGCCGCCCCATGCATATAGAAGTCCCTGTGTAGGTCCAAATTGTGCTAGTAGCCATCCTGCAATAAGCAGCCACTATCCCTGAGGGACAAGTAAGCCCTAAAGTGCAGACCGTATACCTGAGCATAACCACATATTCTTAACAAGTATAGAAGCATTTAACATTAGTCAGGGAACCATTAGGGGCGCTCATAATGATAGCAAACGACAGTGAACTTTTACACTAATTGAATGAACAACACAAATAGGCCTTGAGACATATTCAGCCATCCTTTAAACATTAGCATCCTCATCCCGTTAACAGAGACTATAAGCCAGGCTCTCACAAAGAAGCACACATACACACAGCTGTAACTTTTCACAACCATACTGAATGCTGTGCAGTGATTGGTCAATGCAGGTGGGGGAACACATTCTCAAGCCTGTATTTCGGAAGTGAGGTCATGCAAAAGCAACAAAGAAGTAACAGACCCCAGATATAAGGGACAAATACTGCACAATTGATTGGTTGAGACACATCAGTTTAGCCGAGTTCCTAAGCATGTGTTCATAACAACCTATGTCCCTAGCCAGCTCATCGGAAAATCCTCTCTTAAAGAGTTCCTATCACTAAGACAGGAACTACACAAGATATCATTGCAAACAGAGTGGAATTGATTAAGGTATTAATTACTATAATGGGAATGTCTGAATAAACCTAACAGCACACACAAAATACTTAATTTCATATATTCTTTTTAAATTCTTTTTATTTATTTGTGTTTATGGTTAATACAAACCTTTACACATGTTAAAATTCAAGTACATTTCATTCAAACATTAATAGAAAACATATTACAATCTGAATATGCACAATTAAAACCAGATGAGATACAATGCTATACACAAGATACAATTTTAACACAATATAAACAATTCATTTCTTCAATAAACATATGTTATACAATCATCATATAGAGTTAGGGTAAGAGATTGCCCTTTAAAAGAAGTCCAATTGGAGTATACATCAAGTAGAGAAAAGGGGTCATTCAATTAAATGAATTAAGGTCCATCGAATGATGATTCAGTTACTGGGGAATAATTCGGGAGGTGGCCTTCTTCCACACCTGATATAACAATAGATTCTGCAGAAATAATTGCAGCCCATAACTGATTCTCTTCAAGGTGTATAATTTTAGATACAAAATTGTAATAACCTTGAATATACCCCCTCACTAGTTGTTTACATTGAGTGAGTATATGTCTTTGTTAGGGAGAATTCTCTGTAAAGGCTAATTTCCCAAACCTAGTGAGTCCCCCAGCAGCTGTTGCTGGATTTTTGGGCTTTATTTTTTTCTCCTGCTAAGAGTGAGACTGTTTTACTCCCGCTCTTTGACATGCTTTGAGGTGTTCCTTTGTCTTTCCATGTGTTTTATGGGCTATGGGGTCTTTTACTCCATATGGTCTCATTTGTTTTTGATGTGGGTTACACAGCACCCTCCGTGCCGTAACCCAGGGGGTGTCGTAGCGACCCCCTAACATAGACTCCATACCCTGGGACTGACTACTGTCTCCCAGGGCATGTAAAGTCACCATTGGCTTTACTAGTCCCAAATTATGAACAGAAACCAGTACAAACCATCATATTGTGGACGAGTTTTGGCTGGTGGCAGTGGATACTACTTTTTATATTCGACCGCAAATATATCTCTATGGGATTTTCCCATTGTTGGAGGCTACCAACTTTAATTATTTAATTCTTATAGCCTCGAACATACCGCCGGTTTATTTATTTAATATTAATTCACCGGTTGGTATTTTTTGCCAGAACTTGATTCTAAAATGGTGTTTGTGTTCTCTTCTGTGTCTCCAACCCAAGTTGAGCCCTTTGTTCCACTTCTTGGCGGGCTTCTCCACAGAAGCCTCCAAAAGTGGTGCCACTCTGTCTGGGTACCACAGGTGGTGTGGGAGGGGGTTTAGGCACCCTGGACTGAGTTGCCTTGGCAACTCAAGTCGCACTCTTGTGTGATTGGCCCAAGTGGTGAGCTGGCCGGCTCACCACTTAGCATGTTTGATTGACAGCTAGGCTGAATGAATGGGGGTGTGCTGCATAAAAGCAGGGCTTTGGGGACTGGAACTTCAGAAGTCGCCACAGGACCTAAGAATCCAAGGAGGGAGAAGCTGAGCCAACCTGCAACGACGACACCACTGGTGGAGCCCTGCTGAACCGTCTCACCACTTTTCCCGACGACAGAGGAGATCTTGTTAGGCGGAAACCTGTGCAGTTCCCTCTGGGACCACTGCAAAAGATTTAGGACTACAGGCGTTGGCGGTGAACCCACTTGGTAGCAGTCTGCACCACACAGATTCACTTGGTAGCTGTGGCTGAGCAGTCAGACTTCTCTCAAGAAAAGTTGAGCAGTATGTGGAGTATACAACATAGGGCAATTCTTCACAGCAAGACAAGCAAACACGCAACGAGGCTTAGTGTAAAGATAGTAAGGTATTTATTTATAACACAACATCTATGGAAAACACTAAAGCAAATCACGGCAAACAAATCAAACACAATTAATCTACGAAGTAGAAAACGATCAAATGCCCTAGCAAAATATCGACAACTCTAGGTTCTACCGGTACCACTTATTTTCAGACAGAGGTGTATACCTCAACCTAGATGACACTCGAATATTAGTTAGGACGGGAGAGAAAAAGATAGGCAGGTTATGAAATCAACACAGTTCAATCCTATGCGGATAAAATGCAAGGCAGGAAGGCAAGAATCACAATAGATCGTAAAGTTCAGAGGCCAGGCCCACTCGGAGAGAGGCAAGGCGCGATGTCCCAAAAAGTCTCTAGTGGAGATGCATTCAAGTCTTTATAGCAAATTGTTATCGGCAGATTGAACCAGTTCAGAACAAAGAATGAGCAAAGCTTGGAGGTGACCCAGCGGAACGGAGAGGATTAAGACACCTCACTCGAACCAAACGAAAGGGAAGCCAGGCGGACACGGTACCTTGTTGTGGAGGGCAGCTCCGGCGGGGGCAGTTGTTCCTGGTGGAGGATGCACGTCGGGTCTTGGCCAAGAGTAGAGATGATCTCGTCGTCGAAGGAAAGTGAAGTCCGGTGCACCACCAGGGAAGAGACCAGCCGCGGAGTGCTCCGTCACAAGGCACCACCTTTTGGTCGCAGTACAGGGGTAGTGGCAATCCAGTTGCTGAGGTGCTCCGCACGGGCAATTTGACCACTGCGTCCTGAGGCGAATAAAAAGCGAAGGGGACTGGTTGTTCCCACCAGTCAGGGGAAGAGACTCTCTGGCAGGGAGATCTCCTCTGTCGTCGGGAAGTGGTGAGTCGGCTCAGCAGGGCTCCACCAGAGGTGTCGTCGTTGCAGGTCGGCTCAGCGTTACCCTCGTCGGATTCTTACGTCCTGTGGCGACTTCTGAAGATCTAGTTCCAAAAGCCCTGCTTTTATTCAGAAGACCCCCATTCATTCAGCCTAGCTGTCAATCAACACATGCTAAGTGGTGAGTGGGAAGGCTCACCACCTGGGCCAATCACTCCAGAGTGCGACCTGAGTTGGCAAGGCAACTCGGTCCAGGGTGCCTAAACCCCCTCCCACACCCCTGAGGTAACCCAGACAGAATGGCACCACTTTGGAGGGTCTCTGTACAGTGGCCCGCCAAAAGTGGAACAAAGGGCTCAACCTTTGGTTTAGGAGTCACAGAGACGAACACAGATGCCATTTTAAAACCGAGTTCTGGCAGAAAATACCACTCGATAAACTTATTTAAGATAAGTAGATCGGTGGTACGTCAGAGATAAATGAGAAAAAGTATCAATCTCCAACAATGGGACGAATCCCATAGGGTTATGTTCGGGATCGAACATAACAAGTAGTTTCCACTGCCACCAGTCACAACTCGACGAGGGGGGACGGGACAGTGCCCCCTCGAGTAACAGATCCAGGAGTAATCAAATTACCCCTACTAGTACGTCCACAATAAGATGGTTGGTACTAGTTCTGTTAGTAAATTTAGGTCTAGTAAAGTCAATGGTGACTTTACATGCCCGGGGAGACAGTAGTCAGTCCCCGGGTATGGAGTCTATGGTGGGGGACCCGCTAGGGCGCCCCCGTGTTACGACACATAGGGTGTGGTGTAACACACATAGAAAAACATATGAGACCCTATGGAGTAAAAGACCCCATAGCCCATCGAACACATTGACATTTCAAAGGAATTACACACATACATGTCCAAGAGTGGGAAAAAAGAGTCTCACTCTTGGCAGGATGGAAAAAAACAAACTCCAGAAATCCAGAAAAGCTGCTGGGGGACTCACTAGGTTAGGAAATTCAGCCTAAACAGAGAATTCTCCCTAACACTCGCCCCTCCCAGACTAAGAGACAGGAGGATTTAATCCACTCCTGGATTAATCTCATACCTCTAGTCGATGACATACATCCTAGAGAGACCATCAGCATTTTGGTGGTGACACCCTGACCTGTGCTCAATGGTGAAATCAAACCCTTGCAGGCAGATCGACCATCTCAATAGTTTTGGGTTCTCCCCTTTCATTTGCATTAACCATCTCAAGGGTTGGTGGTCAGTTTGAATAACAAAAGTAGAACCATACAAGTACGGCCTAAACTTCTTCAGAGCCCACACGATAGCAAAGCACTCTCTTTCGATTGCTGCCCACCTTGTTTCAGGATCCTTCAGCTTGCGGCTGATGAAGCAAACAGGGTGCTCCCTACCTTTCCCATCCAGTTGACTGAGTACGGCACCTATCCCTACATTGGAAGCGTCTGTCTGCACAATGAAGTGTTGGCGGTAATCAGGACCTCTGAGTACTGGGGCTTGGCAAAGAGCCTGTTTCAGGTTTTCAAAAGCCTGATTGCACTCCTCGTTCCATTTAACCTTTTTAGGAAATTTGGGCGAGGAGATGACATTCAGTGGAGAAGCTATGGTCCCATAGTTCTCTATGAAATTCCTGTAATACCCAGTGAGGCCTAGGAAGGCTCTCACCTGGGTTTGAGTAGTCCGTGTTGTCCAATTTTGCACAGCTTCAATCTTACTGAGCAAAGGCCTTATTTCTCCACCGCCTACCTCATGCCCAAGATAGACTACCTTACTCTGTCCAATTTGGCATTTACTTGCCTTTATGGTCAGATTGGCTCGTCCAAGAGCCTGCAAAACATCTCTCAGGTGGATTACATGTTCTTCCCAGGAATTGCTGAACACTGCAATGTCATCCAAGTATGCCATGCAGAAGTCCTCCATCCCATTCAGAACCTGGTTTACCATCCGTTGAAACGTAGCAGGTGCATTCTTCAGTCCAAAAGGCATTACCTTAAACTGGTATAAGCCAACGGGGGTAGAAAATGCAGTTTTCTCCTTGACATGGTCTGTCAGGGCTATTTGCCAATAGCCTGACATCAAGTCAAATGTGCTGAGGAACTTGGCGGCGCCAAGTTTATCCACCAACTCATCTGTTCTTGGCAAAGGGTGGGCATCAGTCGTGGTGACTGCATTAAGAGCTCGATAATCCACGTAGAATCTAAGTTCTTTAGATCTGGCCTTTGGTACTAACACAACTGGGCTAGACCATGGACTAGTAGAGGGCTCTATTACCCCGAGATCAAGCATCTTGCTGACCTCACCGTTGATGTGGGTTCGTACGTTTTCTGACATGCGGTATCCTCTGTTTTGACCGGCAGACAGTCACCAGTGAGTATGTCGTGTTGGCCCCAAGGGGTCAAGCCTGGTGAAAGCGAGAACAGAGAGGCAAACTGATTAAACATAGATTTGCACTCTTCTTGTTGCTCGGGTGTCAGATTGGAGGAGAGATTCACTCCTTCAATTTTTTCATCTAAAGGTAAGCCTCTGAGGAGATCCGGAAGAGCTTCACTCTCTTCTTCTTCCTCGGATGATGCTAGAAGCAATGCTCCTACATCAGGTCGTGAGACATACGCTTTAAGTCGGTTGGTGTGAAAGAATGTCGGAGCCTCCTTGGGATTGCCCAAGTCCACCAGATAGTTAACCTCTCCGAGTTTACCCACTACTCGGTAGGGTCCCATCCACTTATCTTGCAAGGCCCTCTGCCTTGTTGGGATCATAACGAGAACATGCTGGTCTTGAGCGAACTCAACCATGTTAGCCTTTTGATCGTGCCAGTACTTGACCAATGCTTGTCCAGCTTTCAGGTTATCGCTTGCTTCTGTCATCATGTGCGACATTCTCCTCCGGAGACCTATCACGTAGTCAGTCACTCTGACTGGCTTGGGGGAAGGAGCACTCTCCAACCCATCCTTAATCAGGGCCAATGGACCTCTGACGGGATGACCATAGAGTAGTTCGAAGGGAGAGTAACCTACTCCCTCCTGAGGGACTTCTGTATAAGCAAAGAGAAGGCATGGCAATAGAAGGTCCCACTTACGCTTAAGGGGTTCCTCTAGAGCACCTATCATGCTCTTCATGGTTCGGTTGAACCGTTCTACCAACCCATTGGTTTATGGGTGGTAAGCCGTTGAGAACTTGTAAGTTACTCTGCAGGTTTTCCACATGGCTTTCATGTAGTGGGACATAAAGTTTGACCCCCTGTCAGAGATTACTTCCTTAGGAAACCCGACCCTGGTAAAAATACCAAGGAGGGCCTTAGCCACAGCCGGATCTGTAACAGTCCTCATAGGAATTGCCTCAGGATACCTAGTAGCATGGTCTACTACAACAAGTATAAACCTGTTGCCTGAGGAGGTTGGAGGATCAAGGGGACCAACGATGTCAATCCCTACTCTCTCAAATGGGACTCCCACAACCGGGAGAGGCACTAACGGTGCCATGTTCTTGGATCCAACCTTACCAGAGATCTGGCAGGTGTGGCAGCTCCTGCAGTGTTTTTCTACTTCGGTCCCCATCTTTGGCCAATAGAAGTAGAGCGAGAGCCTTTCCTTAGTCTTCTTGAAACTCAAGTGACCAGCCAAAGGAATCTCGTGGGCTAACTGCAAGAACTGTGGTCTGTTCTCTTGGGGTACTACAAGGCGTTTGTAGTCTCCAGGTGCAGACTCGGTCAGTTCACTGTAGAAGAGGCCATCTTCCCAGTGCAACCTGCATTTCCCAGGCTCTTTCCCTTCAGCCTGAGCTTCTGCCTGATGGCGAAGACCTTCCAGAGTTGGACATTCTCTCTGTCCCTTACTGAAGTCTGCCCTGCTGGGTCCACCTTCTGCCAGTAAAGACTGCAGCTCAGGATGGTCAACAGGATCCAGATCTCCAATGAGTTCCTGGCCTTCCATTAGCTCTTCCTCAAAGTCTAATTCTACCACGCAGGGTTGTACCTCCCTCTCAGCCTCGGCTGGAGGTGGAGTTACGGGTGTGACGTTGGACAACCGCTGGGAAGTCTGTGTCAGCTGCACTGGAATGCTGGCGGCTGGTTTCGGGATAGAAGTCTAAGGTTTCCATTTCGCTTCTGATTTCTTGGAGACAGCGGCCGACAATTCCAGTGGAGCAGGAGTGATTTCTTTCTTCATCATCTCCGGGAGAGTACCGCGCATGGTCCTCTCTCGTGCGGGTCTGGTTAGCTCCTGTAACCGTTTACTAGGAGGTCTGGGAGTATGCGATACAACTCCGAGAGTTTTCGAATCGTTACCCAACAGTACGCGTCCTGGTACCTCACTCTATATGCTGACAGGTATCTTCACAGTCATGTCGTTACACTGGATGAGAACTGGTAATTGGGGAAGCATCTGCACAGGCCCTCCAGCTAACTTGGTGAGGCGTTTGGGTGCCTTAGCAACATCCTCAGCCTGAAAAAACGATTTATCCACCACAGTTATGCTGGCCCCAGTGTCCCTAATGGCAGGAGTCTCCTGACCATTCACCTGGACACTGTCCTTATAATACTCTTTAGTATTATCGGGGATAGAATTATAGACATCTAAATTCTGTTGTTCCCACAACCCCAGAGATACTAAAGAAACGCTGGCTGAGACTCCAATGGGTTCATCAGCTAGCAGTAGAAAGTTTCCACTTGCCATTTGGACGTCCTCCTCTGGAGCGAAGGCTAAGGAGACAAGCTGGACCCCTGAAGGTTTACCCTTACATCTGGGATCTCCTTTCACGTGGTCAGTCGAGCCACAAACAAAGCATTTACCGAATGCTTTCTGGAATGGTGGCTTGTTCTGACCTCCTTCCGGTTTGGCACCAGAAGACACACTATTCTGCTGTGGTTTTCCCGGTGGCTTACCCTTCTGGTTTTGTTTGGGGCCCTCTTTGGAATGTGAGTTATTCGAATTCTCTTTTGAGTCTTTTTTAGACTGTTTTCCCTCATCCTTTTTCTGAGTTGCCCCAGAATCCTTATGAGTAGCCCTGTTGGCAACCCACAAGTCAGCAGCCTTAGCTAGTGCCCTGGAATCCAATTCCTTCGAATCAGCCAAGTGCTGTCTGAGCTCAGGAGAACAGGCATCATAAATAGACTCCAACATAAAAAGATTTCTCATACCCTCATAAGTGTTCACTTTGTAACCCTTAATCCATCCCTCTAAGTTTTTCAACCCTTCACTCACCCAGGTAGCCCAAGGGGTACCATCATGCTTTTTGAGGGGTCTAAACCTCTTAAGATACTGGGAAGGGGTCTTCCCGAATCTAGCTATCAAAGCTAGCTTCACACTTTCGTAATCCGTCTTATCCGCCTCCCCCAACTCCATTACCACATCAGTCGCAACAGGAGGGAGCCTAGAGAACAACCAGGGAAGAAACTCATTCCCGGTGATGTCCTGGAGCCCATGATTGTATTCAAACAGTTTCAACCAATCCAACACATCCAATCTCGGTTCATACATACCCACTAATTCCTTCGGCATCCGGGGTCTTTTGGGACTGGAGCTCCTAGAGGAACCAGAGGAGAGAGAAGCATTTTCCATAGACAACTTTTTCATTTCTAACTCGTGATTAAGTTCTATTTCTCTGAGTCTTAACTCAGCTTGCTTCTGCTCAGCCTGGGCATTCATCCGTCTGAACTCGAGCTCTTGGTTTCGTTTAGATTGAGCCAAGAACTGTTTATATTCTAATTCGAGCTTCATTTTTTCAAGTTCAAAATAAGCAGGGTTAGTTGTGGGACCTGGTATGGGCCCCGTAGGCACAGCTGGTAAGGCAGGTAGAGGAGCGGGGGAGACAGTTTCGTTAGCCTCTCCGTCCTCGTCAGCCTCTTCATCGCTATTATCAGAATTACGATTCAGATCAACACCATTACTGTCGTCTACATTCGCTGGGGAGAGTGGTTCCTCTGAACCAGTACCCAGACTTTGGTTCGCCAGCAATTTCTCTATTAGTTCTAACTTCTTGCCTCTTACAGAAAGATTCTCTTGCCTACAGAGAGCTCGCAAACTCTCAGTATTTTCACCTGACAAGGATTCTTGACTGTAAGTTCCCATCGTAGACATGTTTGTGAAAGTTGCTTTTTAGTGCTAAGCTTTGTGGTTAGTTATCCTACAGCGTTGAAAGCACTCTAAACTGTATAATCGATACAAATCCCACCGCTGTACACCAGTGTTAGGCGGAAACCTGTGCAGTTCCCTCTGGGACCACTGCAAAAGATTTAGGACTACAGGCGTTGGCGGTGAACCCACTTGGTAGCAGTCTGCACCACACAGATTCACTTGGTAGCTGTGGCTGAGCAGTCAGACTTCTCTCAAGAAAAGTTGAGCAGTATGTGGAGTATACAACATAGGGCAATTCTTCACAGCAAGACAAGCAAACACGCAACAAGGCTTAGTGTAAAGATAGTAAGGTATTTATTTATAACACAACATCTATGGAAAACACTAAAGCAAATCACGGCAAACAAATCAAACACAATTAATCTACGAAGTAGAAAACGATCAATCCCCCTAGCAAAATATCGACAACTCTAGGTTTTACCGGTACCACTTATTTTCAGACAGAGGTGTATACCTCAACCTAGATGACACTCGAATATTAGTTCAGACTGGGAGAGAAAAAGATAGGCAGTTTATGAAATCAACACAGTTCAATCCTATGCGGAAAAAATGCAAGGCAGGAAGGCAAGAATCACAATAGATCGTAAAGATCAGAGGCCAGGCCCACTCGGAGAGAGGCAAGGCGCGATGTCCCAAAAAGTCTCTAGTGGAGATGCATTCAAGTCTTTATAGCAAATTGTTATCGGCAGATTGAACCAGTTCAGAACAAAGAATGAGCAAAGCTTGGAGGTGACCCAGCGGAACGGAGAGGATTAAGACACCTCACTCGAACCGAACGAAAGGGAAGCCAGGCGGACACGGTACCTTGTTGTGGAGGGCAGCTCCGGTGGGGGAAGTTGTTCCTGGTGATGGATGCACGTCGGGTCTTGGCCAAGAGTAGAGATGATCTCGTCGTCGAAGGAAAGTGAAGTCCGGTGCACCACCAGGGAAGAGACCAGCCGCGGAGTGCTCCCTCACAAGGCACCACCTTTTGGTCGCGGTACAGGGTAGTGGCTATCCGGTTGCCGACGTGCTCCGCACGGGCAATTCGACCACTGCGTCCTGAGGCGAATAAAAAGCGAAGGGGACTGGTTGTTCCCACCAGTCAGGGGAAGAGACTCTCCGGCAGGGAGATCTCCTCTGTCGTCGGGAAGTGGTGAGTCGGCTCAGCAGGGCTCCACCGGAGGTGTCGTCGTTGCAGGTCGGCTCAGCGTTACCCTCGTCGGATTCTTAGGTCCGATGGCGACTTCTGAAGATCTAGTCCCAAAAGCCCTGCTTTTATTCAGAAGACCCCCATTCATTCAGCCTAGCTGTCAATCAACACATGCTAAGTGGTGAGTGGGAAGGCTCACCACCTGGGCCAATCACTCCAGAGTGCGACCTGAGTTGGCAAGGCAACTCGGTCCAGGGTGCCTAAACCCCCTCCCACACCCCTGAGGTAACCCAGACAGAATGGCACCACTTTGGAGGGTCTCTGTACAGAGGCCCGCCAAAAGTGGAACAAAGGGCTCAACCTTTGGTTTAGGAGTCACAGAGACGAACACAGACGCCATTTTAAAACCGAGTTCTGGCAGAAAATACCACTCGATAAACTTATTTAAGATAAGTAGATCGGTGGTACGTCAGAGATAAATGAGAAAAAGTATCAATCTCCAACAATGGGACGAATCCCATAGGGTTATGTTCGGGATCGAACATAACAAGTAGTTTCCACTGCCACCAGCCAAAACTCGACGAGGGGGGACGGGACAGTGCCCCCTCGAGTAACAGATCCAGGAGTAATCGAATTACCCCTACTAGTACGCCCACAATAAGATGGTTGGTACCAGTTCTGTTAGTAAATTTAGGTCTAGTAAAGCCAATGGTGACTTTACATGCCCGGGGAGACAGTAGTCAGTCCCCGGGTATGGAGTCGATGGTGGGGGACCCGCTAGGGCACCCCCGTGTTACGACACGTAGGGTGCGGTGTAACACACATAGAAAAACATATGAGACCCTATGGACTAAAAGACCCCATAGCCCATCAAACACATTGACATTTCAAAGGAATTACACACATAAATGTCCAAGAGTGGGAAAAAAGAGTCTCACTCTTGCCACGATGGAAAAAAACAAATTCCAGAAATCCAGCAAAGCTGCTGGGATACTCACTAGGTTAGGAAATTCAGCCTAAACAGAGAATTCTCCCTAACAGATCTCCAGTCAGGAGAGTCTTCTTCCTTTGACTGGTGGGGATAACCAGTTTTGCCTTTTTTTCACCTTCCTGGAGCATCTTCTGGCCGCCTTGCCCGTGCCAAGCACCCCGGCAACCGGAACACCATGGTTTACCACTACCGCGAAGAGAAGGGTAGTACCTTTTGACCCAAGAACTCTGCGGCTGGTTTCTTCCCTGGCAGTGCAACGCCCTTAATCTTTCCTCCACGGCGAGACCTCCTCTTCCTCTGGACGAAACTCCGACTTGCACCCGCTGCCAGGAACAACTGCCCCCGCTGGAGCTTCCTTCACACTTAAGGTACTGTGTCCTGCCTGGCTTCCCTTGCGACAGATTGTTCGGGGTGCCAGTAAAGCCTCGACTTTCTAACCTGGGCTGGCCTGGGACAACCTAGCTACCTTTCCTGACTTTAATTTCATCCTGTTTGTGCGAACTATCTACAAGACTCTTTGGGCATAACCCCACCGTGTGAACCTGGACCCCTTCTGCTTGCTCTCTCCAAGATTGGACCTTGCAATTGACTTGCTTGCTCTCCAGTAGAACTCTGCCTATCCTGGCTTACTGTGGTTCTTTTAAAAGTATTGAAACTTGTGTGCTTCCATAACTCTGCCTTTTTCCCTCCCTTTTTAATAACTTATTAGAGTGCCATCTTATGTTAAGCGCTCACCTCTGTCTGAAAATAAGTGGTGTTTCTCACTAAGACTTGTCTAATAAGTAATTAGGGTTGTATATATATAATAGTGACTGTGTGCTGAATTTATTTACCTGTTTGTGCTAGTGTAATTTACAAGTGTGTCTTTAAATAAATAATTATATACTTTTATACCAAAGCTCTGGTCAGTGTTTGCGTGTGCTACTGTATCTCTGTACCTATTGTGTATACTCTATATACTGCCTAACTCTTCTTGAGGGCAGTCTGACTGCTCAGCCACAGCTACCAAGTGAATCTGTGCAGTACAGACTGCTACTAAGTGGGTTTGCTGCCAAACACCTGTAGTCTTAAATCTTTTGCAGTGGTCCCTAAGGGAACTGCACAGGTTTCTGCCTAACAGTCTTGAGGTTTCAATACTGGTCTCAGATAGTCGACATACTCTTTCTTAATTTTATATATATATGTATATTCAGTGAACAAAAACTTTGTTAAAAGGACGTTATGGTTCCAAGTAAAACCGAAACCCCCCTGAAATTCACCAGTTATGGTAAGCTAAGCAACCATAACTCGCGCCACCACAGTGCACTGCTAAGACTAACACCCAGGACATCAAAGATGACATCACACATGTCATTGATGACATCACTGATGACATCACATGTCTGGCTGCCTCTTTTTTGCTTTACTGACATATCTAGGCCAGTAACAGTCAGGAACAAAAAATTCAAACAGTACTATATTTGTAGACTTATACTTTAAATATGTTCTTACAATAATTCACTTGGGGTTGACTCACAACATATGAAACATATACATAGGGGAAAACACAGACTTGGAAGACACTTTCCTATAGTTCTGCTGTTTTTTTATTACTGTACTTTCCCTAGATATGCTCATATTTGTATACTATGAACTCACACTACTTTCCTTAGGGTCAAGTGACATTATGTGATAGTTATACATACGGAAGTAGTAGCTTTGAAGCAGAGCAATCATTTATGTGCATGAAGATCATCAGTTAGGTTATGAAGATTGTCTGGTAATACTGCTGTTTTTTTGTACTTCTTTTTTCCTGTATATGCCCATATTTGTATGTGTTGTTGTCTGTTTGTGTTTTGTTTGCAATAATGCAATTATGTAATAAGTGGGTTTTATTAGGTACCTATGAAATGTTTACAGGATGCAGAACTCTAATAAGAAGGCATTTATAATTTTAGAATTTAACATGGCAAGAGTATCAATATTGCACCTCCATCTTGTCTGCTGCACACTATTCCTATGTTTCTACATATGTACCTTAGTATACTGGAAAAAACTTAATATGTTTTTTTGTAACATTTAGTTTTATTACAAAACTTTAATTACATGTAAGTTGCAGTCAACTCTTAAGTTGCTTAACTTAATTCATTAATTTAGAGATGCATTGTGGTCCAAAATCTTCAACAGGTAGTCAATTACTGCACGGGTTAGTGGTGGCCTATTTCCAGATAGTAGAGTAGACCACCAGTCCTCGATGTGTATCCCGGCAGGAAAAAATCTGCCTAGGAAGGACGATCGGCAGGACGATAGTTCAGCACACTCTGTAATTAGATGTTTTAACGATTCTATTGATTTTTTACAGAATCTGCATAGATTATCCGTTGAGTCTTTATCATGTTTCATCCACATCATTTCTTTAGGGTTGTATGCATTCAAGCAAATTCTTAGAAACTTGTTTCGATGATACTTTGAAGGATATCTTTCCAGATATTTTGGTAATTTGTCAAGACTGTTACATGTTACACCTGTAAAGAGAGAGGTCGACATGGAATCACGGATCTCGTTCTTTATCCAGTTCCACTTTCGGAGCTTCTTTTTAGCAACTTGCGGTATGTCCATTACCAAATCCCAGGTTATATCAGCCACTTCAATGATCTTCATAATTTTGTTGACCGACGTCAACAGAATTCCAGAGTGTGGATGATCAACTGTTGATTTAAATATTTTACAAGGTGGAGCAACCTTCAGTTAGCAGATTTTGTGTAGCATAGCAATCGATTTCCATTGCATGATACCATACAAAGGCTCTAAACCTAGTTCATGTTTAATAGCTGCGGTGGGAGTACCTGGAGGCAAACTCAACACCCTTCTCCAAAAAAGGCCCTCTAGTAATGACCAGATTTTATGATCGATGTTCAGACCAGCCTTCGCTCCATGGGTTAGTGATGGAATGACTTTCTGCACGTAGAAGGATCTTATTGGAGAGAGTCTGAATTTGCCATAGTCAAAGTGCAGCCTTTGACCTTGCATGGTAAATGTTGCCATGCAATGTTTCAAATCTGTTGTCCAATCCCATTCCCTCATGGATTTGTTGATCTGCACTCCCAGATAGCGAACGACTGAGACTGATTCAATTGATTCGCCCGCAGCAATCCATTTAAAGGATTTACTAATGGACTGTTGTTTAGATCCAAAGGCTATGATTTTTGATTTGCTGGCATTGATAACAAGATCATTGGCGGTTAAATAGGAGACTAGTTTGGTAAATAGCCGTTGTAATCCAATCTCGGTTTGATCAAACAGCACAATGTCGTCAGCATAGAGAACCCAACTGATCTGTTGGCCATTCAATTTTCGGTGGAAAACAGCGCCCATTGGTTAGGTCTTCAGAGAAGTCAGAAATATATAGTTTAAACAAGAGCGCTGCCAAAGGGCAGCCTTGTTTTACACTATTTGTTGTTCGTACTTCGTTAGTTGAACACTCTTGTCAATTCGGTCTCTAATTGAGGTTTCACATTATGTAGAGCCATTAGCGGATTAAGTAACAATAACGGACAGGACCATGGTGATAATTTTTTCCAGAGATTAGTGCGATTGATAGTATCAAATGCTTGTCTCATATCAATGAAAGCCATAAACAGTTTTTTGAGAGACTTCATTGCTTCAAGTTTCAGAAGATTTATGATTAGTCAATTTACTTCCGTGCCAACTTCTTTGGTGAAGCCAGTTTGACGGCAGTCGATCATGCCGATGTTAGTGGCCCAAGCAGTAATCTTGAGTTGTAAACATGTGGCAAAGATCTTACCTATTATGTCTATTAGGGCAATAGGACGATAATTTACTGGATCTTCCCTGTTGCCTTTTTTGAATATTGGAATAATAACTGCTGACTTCCAAGAGATTGGAATTTCCTTTGAAGTGGCTATGAAAGAAAATAGCTCAACAATAAATTCTGCCCATGATTCTTTTTTTCTTTTAACATCATGTTAGTCAATCCATCAGGACCTGTGGCACGGGAATTCTTTAATTGTTGAATCATTTTTACAATATTTTCATAAGATTCGCAAATATTCCAAGGCTCCATATTGGACTGAAACAAAGGATCAGGACAATCATCGCCTGCCGCCTGCTCCAAAGGCAATACCGTCTCTCTGTTCTCACCAAGAAGAGAGCCCTTATCCAAGCCCGCATCTCTGCGGCATCTAACAACTCGGCTGAACTCTTTCAAATCTGCAAGGAGCTTGCCAACCCTGCTGCAGTCTCTACCTCTCCTGTCCCCTCCCAGGCCCTCTGCACTGCACTGGCCTCCCACTTCATCTCTAAAACTCAGGACATCCTGTCCTCACTCTCCTCCTATCACCTCCCCCCCTCTCTTCCCTGCTCTTCCACTGGCCCTTCTGCAGCCACCCCTCCTCCCTCCTTCTCTGCCTTTCCCCTTTTTTCTGCTGACAAGGTTTCCAGACAAGTCCGATCTATGAAAGTCTCGTCTAAACAGATTCACCCCTGTTCCTCCAAAACTATCAAGGACCACATTGACTCCCTGGCTCCTGCCCTGGCTGACTTTTGCAACCACTCCATCGCCTCTGGAGTCTTCCCATCCCCCCTCAAGCACTCCCTTGTGCACCCTCTCCTTAAGAAATCCTCTGCCGACCCCTCCTGTCCTGCTAACTATCGCCCAATCTCTATCACTCCCTTCCTGGGCAAGCTCCTGGAGAAACTGGCCATCTCCCAGCTTAACCTCCATGCTGAAGCTGTTGATAGTCTCCATGACCATCAATCTGGCTTCAGAGCGGCCAGAAGCACGGAAACTGCTCTCCAGAACATCCGTGAGGACCTGCTCTTGAACCTCGACTCCAACACTCCGTGTGTTCTCATTCTGCTCGATCTGTCTTCTGCCTTTGACACTGTCAACTATGCCATCCTGCTCAACCGTCTCCGTGATAACCTGGGTATCACTGGTCAGGCTCTGGCATGGCTGACCTCTTTCCTTTCCAATCGACCCTCCCAGGTCCAACTTGGGTCCTTCCTCTCTGACATCTTTTTCTCCACCTGTGGCGTTCCCCAGGGATCTAATCTCTCTCCCTGGCTGTTCAACCAATATCTGGCACTCCTTGCCCACCGCATCGCCGCCCTCTGCCCCAACTTTCAGTGCTATGCGGACGATACCCAGCTCATTTTCAGGTTACCCTCGGCCTCCTCCTCTCCCTCCCTCATCTCTGACTGTCTGTCTGCTATCCAGGAATGGTGTGCTGCCAATGACCTCTGCCTTAATGCTAGTAAGACTGAGATCCTACTCATCTGCACACCCACTCCCTCCTTCCCTGCAGCTCTCTGGCCGGCCTCTCTTGGCCCTCTTCCTGCTCCTACCTGCAAGGCAAAAAACCTCGAGGTCATCTTCGACTCCACACTCTCCTTCTCTCCTCATATATCTGACGTCTCTAAGAAGTCACATTACCAGCTGCACCTCCTCAGAGGTATTCTTCCCTTCCTCTCCTTCCCCCAGAAGCTCACTGTCTCCCGAGCCCTGGTTCTCTCGAAGCTGGACTACTGTAACAGCCTCTATCTTAATCTGCCTGCCTCCACTCTCCGCCCTCTGCAACTCATCCAGAACAGAACTGCGAGACTTGTCCTTGGCCTCAAGACCAGGGACCGTATCTCTCCAGGACTGAAATCTCTACACTGGCTCCCATTGGCTGCAAGGATTAAGTTCAAAACCCTCTGCATTGTCCACAAGGCCTTCTGGGGCCTGGGACCTAAATACCTTCAACTCTCTCTTCCTAAATATCTTCCTTCCCGAGCCCTACGCTCATCCGTCTCCAACTCCCTCAGGGTCAGCCGCTTCTCGAAGCAACAAGCTGGGGGTAGATCTCTCTCCGCGGCAGGGGCCTCCCTCTGGAACAGCCTTCCTGCCTCCCTGAAACTTGAGGAGAACCATCTCCGGTTCCGGAAGCACCTCAAAACCTTCCTCTTCACTTCTGCTTTCTCTCTCCCTCTCCCCTGCTAAATTCTTCACCAAAACTGCACTGATTCTGCAACTGGGCCACTCTCACCGACCTCGGTCCTGGGCCCAGTCACTCTTCACTTGCACTGCCTCCCTGGCAACCCCTGCACTGCGGGACTGTCTCTGTATCACTATAGCCCCCCCCAGCACTTGTCTGCACTTACCTTGCACTTGCCACCAGCTGGCCCTATTTATTTATTATTTTATTTCTATTCTACTTATTTGTACTGCACTCCCCCCCCATCCCCCTTCCCCTTGCACTTTTTCCCTTCCCCCTACCCCTGCACTTGCGCGGTCTGAATGACACCTGGCCTAGTAGGATCGTTGTCTGTCTTCCCCTTGTTCCCCCCTCCCTACCTCGTCGTGCCTTGAAACACTTCTGTATAGGCGCGTTACAAATGCCATATCATATCATATATATCATATCTATTCAAAACACTTTTAAAGTGCTTCTCCCAAGCTGACATAGAGATCCCATTTGCCATCCTTACTTCCATTTAGGATTTTCCACATTTCTCTGGAGTTATTTTGATTGATAAGGGACAAAATGGATTCTCTGCGTTCTTGGTCTCTTATGATGTTGAATGATTTGAGCCAATTTCAATATTTCTGTTTGCATTTCTTTATCGCGAGAGGGATGTCAGAATCGCAGCTTGTCCTTTTTATGTGTCTGATCTTCATATTCATTTTCTTTTTCTCGAGACTGACTTGAGCACTAAAGATATATTTCTTTGGCTGTGGCTGGAGCTTTGTGGTGTGTTTTTTGGTGCAGTACTGAGTGAAAAAAAGGGCGTAATTCATTCTGGAAAATTTTGAGCCCAAATTTTCATTTAGGTTTTGTCTCAATGAGCTTATGTGACTTGCATTGATTCTCAGTATATTTCCCCGTTGATTCAATTCCACTGGCCAGATGTACTTCTTCGAGTTCACTACCCATTGTAGTGACCAAGTTAATTCCAATAAATGATGATCACTACTAGATGTCTTGTGAATTTTCAAGTTGTCGATTTTTGACCAAGAAGATAAGGACTTCCAGATGTAATCCAACGTTTTCTTGCTTAGGTCTCTTTGCCATGTGGTGCCAGCTGGTATATCGCCTTTAACTGAGCCGTTTAACATCTCGCAGTTTCTTATTTGCAAGGCCTGTCTCCACAAATCTCCTCTTGGGGTGCGAGTGGTGGTACTAGAAGAACATGTTTGTTGTACCTCGAACCAGGAAAAGGTCAGATCACCGCAGATTAGCAAAGTCACCGCTTTTATGAAATCAGCTGTCGAGATCATTGATGGATTCCAATACGTGTTGATCAGAAGTAGATGTTTCATTCGATCCATGTTTGTAGTTGAAAGATTCAAGAGTGTCCCCTGGATTAAAATATTTGGATTGAAGGTTTGCTCCACTGTCCACCCATAGGAGTTGTTCACCATGGTAATAAGACCGGAGAAGGGACAACCCCGGATATTTTTTCCTGCCATATTTAGCAGAACAGTATAGCTGTCTTTAGTTGGTGTTTCCCGCAGCCAGGTTTCCTCTAGGCAAATGGCAAAGTTGTTCAATAAGGGCAGCGGGAAGTCTCGGAACAAATGATGGAATCCTCTAGTGTTCCATGATATGATCCCACATAGTTCTTCTCTTAAGGATGTCATTAGTTATGCGCGGGTGTCGCTATTATAACCAAAACTCTTGTTGTTTAAATTTTTATCTCTGCGTCAAAATTCAGTAGGTGACCTTGGCGTTTTTAAATTGAATTGTTGTCTCAGTAGCTGACGTCGTGATTCGGTAGATGAGATTACTTCATTGGCCTGTGCGGATGGATCTTCTTGTAATTTGGGCTGACCCCTCTCCAGCTGAATGTCAAAGCCATATGATAAGATCTCCTCTTTAGCGGCTAACAGTGTTTTTTCCACTGCTGTTGATCTTATGTGTAGAAACACCTTGTCAGCTGAATCCTCTGATATATATTACAAAATTACTATGTCATCTGAAGTGATTGTGCGTAGTGATGGTATATTATGTAGTAACCTCATTACATTTCTACTGTTGAGATTCACTTCATTATCATCATCATCGGGAAACAAGTTTTCTACCAGGATCCTCCAGGCTGAGCGATTTTGTTCTTCTGATCGCCTTCGGGATGCTCTTGGTTGTATCGCCTTTTGATTTTTCAATTGAGCGAATGTCATTTTAGGATTGAAATTTATTGAAGATTCTTTAGTCGGTTTTACGCCTGAAGCTTGGGGGATTGAAGCAACAGCCTTGTTTAGTGAGGTGGCGTCAATACTAAGTCCGACTTCCAAGGCGCCGACATTCTTCTTGATGGAAAACAAAACTTTGGTTGGGCGAGCCACGTTGCCCAGACCTAGACTCAAATTTGAATCATGTTTATTGAGCACTTTTTGTTGGATTCTTACTGAGTCTTCTGAGCTCTTTGAGTCTTCTGAATCAATGGAATAAGTAGAGAATTCATAGAAATCCAATGATTTGTCCTGTGTGTCGCTTATTTGGTCCTCTGACTCTAGGCAAGCCTGCTTGTTAGGATTTTGTTTTCGAGATACAGTCATGTTGTCTCCTCTAGATTGGACTTCAAGTGTGTCTGTGTTCTCAACTCTTTTTGGAGTTATTTTTCTCTTCTCTTGTTTACGTTCGAACAGGCCTAGTTTTTGTGGTGTGGATAGATTTCTGACAAATTTCTTGACATTGGCCGATTTCTTTGCTCTGACCTTTCTGCCGTTCGTGCTTGAAGCTGAAGTTAAAGTTTTTGACTTAGACAATTCTTTAACTGTTTTGGTTGCAGTTAGATTTTAGCAGTGCCAGAGAAGATTCCAAAAGTCAATTGCTTGGTATGACTAAGAGCTTCATTTAAAGCGATGTCCGTAGTTGTCTGTTCCGATGGAAGAGAATCATTAGGTATCACAGGCAATGTTTGCCTGTTACTAGCCAGAATTGGTCCATTTGGGATTGGATTCGTCTCATTCACTCTGAGATTAGAGGTGTTACTGGTTAGCTGTTCGATCTCTATGGAATTTGCTGGTTTTGTCGCCATAGCATTTTGCTGTTGAAGCTCTGTCGTCTGAATATGAAATTGAGCAGATGGATCTTGAGAGGGTTGCACACTCTCTGTGTTTTGTAAGCTGACAGCAGCCATGGACGATTGCATAGACTTCTGGTCCAAATGCCGTAGCCATTTCATGCTTTCGAGTATAGCGTTCATAAGGGAAGAGTTGTCTTCATGTTGTCTGGTGGCTAAGTCTCCTAGGTGGTTTTGCCATTGGGATGAAATTTCAGCTTCTCTCTCCATTCTTTTTACTAGGGCAACATTTGTTTGCTCTATAAGTTTCCACTTTTGAAATGAGAGTGTTTAATAGTGCACCTTGATCTTTAAGTCCATCATGTAGGGAGTCATGCAGTTTTACAAATGGAATGAGTGCTAGAGATGTTGCTGCCAGCACATTGTTGTGGATTTGTATCCCCGCAGCAACTGACAAATTGGAATTCATATTTGGATCTTTATTTTGCTCTGTGGAGAGTGTATGGTGCGAACCATTATGCACATTTGACGCCAAAGGAAACTGACAAGTTTTGTCATGTGTCATGGGTTTGATGGAGTTAGACACGTTTTTTCTGACTGGTACAGGAAAATGGGCCACTATTGGGTGTGATGACTTGTCCGCAAAGGTCAGCCATTTGTTTGTGGGAATGTCGCCTGGATCGAAGCATTGGGATAAGCTCCTCGGGGTGACCATTATCAATGGAGTTGGCGGCATATGACTATTGCCTTCCTTTATTGCACGAATACAAGACGTTGAGGACTTGTCCACAGATGTATTAGAGAAACTATTAATCGGTTTCTCTTTAATTAGATGAAAATCAGCAGTCAGGCACTCTGTTAGTCATGCTTCTCTCCCAATGAGATCTATTTGGTACGAGCTATGTGGCGAAGGCTCATATATTGGCCTTTTTGTCAACTGCTCAGACGTCGAAGCTTGAGATGTCTGTGAATTTTCGTTTGTACTTATCCGAGACACAGCTGCCAGCTTCTGATGCTGACTCCAGCTGCCTAATTGATTTACTGCCCGAGAGCAGAGACTGGCCTTGGTCACTGCATCTGTGTTTGTGTTTTTTATATAGAGATCCGTGGTGTCGATGGCAGCCGAAGGCATAAAATTTGTAACTTGCATCGCAGAATTGCTGTATTTTTCTTCACAGGCCTCACGTGTGTCGAATATCGGTTTAGTTGATGATAAAAATAAGAGGCCTTTATTTAGTGGAAGCGCAGTTTCCTTGTGATGGACATCACATTCATCAGGTTGATTTGGCAGTTCCATATTGGTCACAGTCGAATTAATAGGAGGAACAAAAACAAATCTGGTTCTGCTGACATCGTCTGAGGAGATGTGTATTTGCAAAAGTTCTGTGTCGGTCACATCAAACGGTGATTGGAACAAGGAGGTATTAACTTCAATAGCTTCAATAGCATTAGTGTCTGGTGCCTCTGTACAAGAGGCCCTACTCGTTCCTGATTGTAGGGGTAAGGATTCCCCATTTATATCAGGGGCCGCCACAATCTCATGCGTGTCAGCCAACTGGAGCAATTCCAACGCGTGCAGCTGTGATGCTGATACGATGGTGGCTGACATCTTAATTGAATTTATTACCACTTGTTCAGATTCCCGTTTGATGATGTCGGGACGTGAGGTATGTTAGACAGTTCACTGGGGAATGATTTTGAGAAACATGAGGCGAGACAGAAGCTCCCACTCCAGCGACCGCACTCGCTATTTCACTTTCACTTTAACTTGCCTTGACATAAACCACAGCACTTTTATTCAAATTCATGTCCGTACAGGCATTGACAGAAGCATTGACAGAAGCATTATGCGACATACCTTGGCGCTCAAGTTCGAGTTGGCTCAATTGTTTTTGCCGCGTATGTGGAGCCATCATAACAATTGCAATGGCCCTTGGCCCTGGGTCCCGGGGAGGACTGAGGTAGACTGGGACTCTCCTCGGGACTCCGCGCGGCACTCCGTGCACGCGTACACCTTTTAAGGTGGAGTCTACCAAGTGAGAGCCGAGTATTAAAGCAACAGTAGCAGCAGTAGCAGTTTGGGTCCAACAAAGCAGAAGTTGCTGCAGTTCCTCTCACGTCACCTCTCACGTCTGTGACTGGGCTAGACTGGGACTCTCCTTGGGACTCATAATAGAATGCTATTTGGATTGGATTAATGCATTGCTTAATGCACTACGTACCTCATGATATTTATTCCAATGATCCTTGACACTTTTTTATTTTTATTAACATTACAATAAGAATCCCTCGTACAGACTTTTCATGAAAAGTAAATGCACATGTGATGTCATCAGTGATGTCATCAATGACAGTTGTGATGTCATGTTTGATTCCCTGGGTGTTAGTCTTAGCAGTGCACGGTGGTGGCGCGAGTTGTGGTTGCTTAGCTTACCATTACTGGTGAATTTCAGATTTTTTTCAGTTTTACTTGGAACCATAACGTCCCTTTAAAAAAGTTTTTTCACTGAATTTCATATGTTTTGAGTAGCGCAACTTAACCATAACGTTCCTTTAACAACATTTTTTTACTGAATTTCATAGGTTTTTAGTAGCTTAACCTAACCATAACAGCCCTTTCACAAAGTTTTTTCACTGAATATAGATATAGATAATATAAATTTGATAAATGTTTACTAGGATTGCCTTAGTTTATATACATATAACATAGAACATACTGAACCCCCTAACCGCGCTAGTGATTGTCCACGGATGGAAGTGGGCAACATCAACACTATCCAAAAACTCAGGGGGTATCTTACATTGTTGTATCATGCAATAAAAACACTGAACATGTTCAAAAAGCATCACATAAATACATTACATTCAATATAAATAAGAAGTGGAAACTGTATATGTAAGACACCAACCGTCCAATTACATAGCATATACAACATAATGGAATATACCAAAACAAAACAAATATGCCTCCAACAGAATTACCTCACAGAAACGGTACAGCAGAAATCAACAGCACACCTAGGCAGCAGTATCAGCAAAACTTAGCAAGAAACTAGTAAGTACACTACACATATTTTATATATTTATAAACTTTGTGTATTAGGTAGACTAAAAGTAATATCTTTTTTTTTACACATAAATGTCTAGTACTTTGAAATGGCTGGAAGAACATTTTCCTCGACATTGAAATTAGTGAAAACAGTGGTACTAATGGAAGACACTACACTTCTCTATATAATGCAATTAATAACCATTACTTTATGTGTACTTAACACATTTATTTTTAACAGACCATACAGACATTAAAAATAATACAGAAACAGACACCTTAGAAACTCATCTGCAGCGAATGGAGCAAAACATGGATCTATTAATATCAATATTCATTCTTTTAAAAAACTTTGTGGAGGACCATATAAAAGAAAAACAGAAATATCACTGTCCCACATGTACCTGTACCCCTTCTGCATGTCCAAGCCAACCATCCCCAAAAACTCCCCTGCAAGAAAAACGTTATGATGAGACTTCAATCCCTTCCTCCCCTACCATTCATCATGTACAAACCCCTAATTCCCCTATATTGGTATCAGTTTCTGCTTCCCCCTCTCTTTCATCATTTTTATATTTTTATACAATAATAACATATTATGTGTGCTGTTACTATATTCCTCTGTGTCATATTTTATAAAAGGCAGTTAGGGTGTCCACAGACAACACGGGTGTCCAGATGTCTGCAATTAACTAAAATGGGGGCATGCTAAGGACACTATACCTGTTTGCATTGTCCGCAATCAAGATGGAAGTGCCCTTAGGACACACAAAATGTCTGGCTGTCCGCAATTAATGAAAATGGGGTTGTTCTAGGGATGCTGTACCTGTTTGCACTGTCCGTAGTCAAATTGGGGGTGTACGCAGAACACTAAAGACGTCTGCATGTTCGTAACTATACAAATTAAGGTGTCCTAAGAACATTCCCTCTGTTCGCATTGTCCACAACCAGAATGAATATGTCTGTAGAACACATATCCCGTCCGCCTGTCTGCAAAGTTGTGACGCACATTTATTTTGCTCGGGGACCTGAACACTGTCCATAGAACACCTGCGTGCATGCATATCACGCCCATGGCTCCTACGAACATCACACCTGTCTGTAAATGTCTATACACGTGTGTCTCACTTTGAATTACTTCAGGGGCACAAACACTGTCCATAGAACACCCAGTACGCATGCGCACAACCAACCCCACGCATTTGGGGTCCTACAGACAGCCATCCCATTTGCGAAGGTGTCCGCGACGTCATCCTGTGATCGCACCCACACTAAGCGTGGGTCCTTGTTTGCGAACACTGTCCGGGGGCCGCGGACACCTAAAAAGTGATTATTTGAGCAATCCAAGGTATTTTCCAGTGAAAGTCTACCCTTGCACATGTCCCAGACAACGGGCCTCATTACGAGGAGGGCAGTAAGGGATACCGGGCACCGGTAAGGAGACCGGTGCTGGTAATCCCTTACTGCCCTACTACGAGTTCCCTTAGCGGGTCCCTCCTTTAACGCCTGGTCTGACCAGGCTTTATGGACGCGACCCGTTAAGGGAAATATGAGCCAATAACGGTAGTGCAATTTGCGGTACCGTTATTAGCGCCTTCCCCATTCCCATTGAGCCCTATTGGGCTCAAATGGGAATGGGAAATGGCTTTTTCAATGGGCACTTACCGGTCCCGCAAAGGACGGACTACACCGGTAAGTCGCCATTGAACGAGACCAGTGCCGGACATGTTATTGGTGGCAGTCATGGTGCAAATCGTGCCATGACTACCACCAATCTCGTAATGAGGTCCAATGTCTCTGGCGATCTACATATTTTTGTGAACTTTTTGAGCCCTTTCTTGGTGTTCGAAGTGTTCGCGGACGGCATGGATGTCTGCGAAGCACGCTCCAGTACCCCTATAAAAGGCCACACCCCAGAGCTGATGCTCATTCTGTCTTTCTAGCACTACTGGAGATTGATCCTGCTTTTGCTATTCGAGATTGGAGATTTGTAACAGCTGTCCTGATGGCATCCATGGCTGCTGCTGGTGCTACTGCTGTCTCAGCACCACCGCAACCCGTCCACCACCACCACCTCTCCAAGGGCCTGCAGAGGGGAACAGGTGTGAGGATGTAGAGGAGAGTGATCAAGAGGATGATGAGGATGAGGTAGTAGAAGTCCCTACTACTAGTACTCATTGTCAATCTTGGGTGTGGAGGTTATTTACCACTCTTGATGGAGTAGCGAAAGTGTGTGCAAAGAAGGTGTGCTGCTCTCACTACCAGTTGGTGCTGAGTCGTGGCAAACCGGGTTTGTATAGCTATGGAAATACCTCAATGAAGCGACACCTAAGGTCATTCCATGGTGGGGCTATTCGTAAGGTTGTACCTTGCGATAAACGTAGTAGGTTGAGATCCCCTGCAGCATCCTCTGTTTCCGCTCCTGCCACCACAAGAGACACTCCTGTGGGGCAGCGCATCCCTCCAGCTGCCTCGCAGGCCATACGTGATGCTGTTGACCCTTACCTTTCAAGGGTCACAGTATTGTGCATGTACTGTGATGCAGTACTCTGCAGGGGGGAGAACCTTTGAAGTGCTTTTGAGACTGCGGTCAAGGAACATGAGAAGGACTGCTACCTACCTGAATAAGGCCCACCCTACATCTTCCTCTCTCTCCATCTGCACTTTCTTATCCCCATGGTTGGTGTCCCTTCCTTACCCTCCTTTCCCTTCCCTTCCTTTTGTGTCGTGTTTAAAAAAAAAAAAATATATATAAAACAACAAAAATCAAACAAAAAAGGCTCTTTTCAGAGCCACCTTTCACAGTTCAAAAATAGAAGTGTCAATGAAATGCTGCAGGGCCCAGTGCAATTTATTAGAGGTCCGCGGACAGTCCGCAGACTTTTAAAGTTTTTGGGCTGCTGCCCTATCAGAACCATTGCACTTTTCTCCAGGTTGAAGTGGTGGCTCTGAAAAGAGTCTTTTTGTGGTGTTTTATTGTGATTCAGAAACTTCAAATAGTCAACACCTACTGCAAAATAGATTTCTGTAATTCCAAAAAGGGTTGCAATGCATTTTGCATATTCCGCAGAAAAATCTGATTGCCAGCATAAGTAAGATGTACTCCATCTCTGAGAAAAATGTGTGTAATATGAAACATAATGTTTTCATTGTGAAAAGAGGCCATACCAACATCTCGAAAAAGACACAGACAGCTTTGTTAACATTGTGCCTCGCTTTCTCCATTTGTGAACCAAATGAAGAAGAACATAGCCACATTTGTCTCTGCGCACTATGAGAAAAAATTACTCTGGAGTTTGGATACATGTCCATGACTTTCCCAAGTCCTTATTTCATTATAAATTGAAAAGAGATTCCAGACACATGTCCTAAACTGTTCCTTCCACAATGAATAATAATAATGTCTGGATGACACTGTGTCACCAAAGTAGGACAAAGAGGTACCAAATCCAGCCACTTCATTCCACGCACTCCATGCCAGTGCACTTCCACATGAGGGAATCCAAGATGTACAGCCACTCCACAGCGATCTGCATGCACCTCCAACCAATTTAGCCACAAATCTACCAAAATCCAGACAATCTGCTTTCTGAAACTCCCAGCCAAAACTATCTGCTCTCCTCTCAGGGAAAAGAATTTCTGACAAAGTCTCTCCTTACACATCACACCCAGTAAACCTTATTGACAATCCCTTGCTCTGCTAAATCTCATTTGCATGCCTCTCAACCTCAAAAACCCTGTATGTAATATGCGCTGTCCAGGGAGAGAGCGGTGTCCGCTGACAATTCGTAAAATCTGAGAGTGGGGAATTACAATGTAAATCATGTGCCCCATTTCACTTTTGAGGTTGGGGTTGGGTCTGAAAAGAGCTTTTTTTGTTTTTTTTGCAGATGCTTCAGAAACACCTTTTATTTTGTATTTTTTATTCTCCGAAAACCTTCTCATTAGCTTCTCCAAAGCAATCCTTATGCTCCAAAACAGCATGGCATTTCCCATAAAAGATAAGGACATGCAATCTTCTTTAAAGTAATCAACATTACCAGAGTCAATGTTGTCATTGTTGTAAAAGAACATGCCAGCTCTAGTCATAAAAGCAGACATGCCTTGGTTGATTAACCACCTACCAACATTTTGCTGAGGACAAAAAACAGAACTATTGTCCCATATTGCCCTAGGTATCAAACCAGAAAAATGTATCTTGGCATTCGGAAGTAGTTTCATTACTGCCTGAACCAAGTTTTACAGATCTTCCAACAAAGTACTGGCATAACCCAAATGCAAAGCACCACAGTGCAGGAGAACCACAAACATCTACAATTGCCTGCAAATTGAAACCAAGCAGTGCTCCACATCAGCGCCACTCCTTTTACATCAAAATTGTTTCCCACATTCCTACATTTTGCATACTGCTCCAAACCATTTGCAAACATATCTCCAAGCACCAACACCCTGACTTTCTCCACCTCTGCCATCTTCATTATACACAGCCTCTCTCAATTCAAAGCAGAACCTCAGCACCTCATTGGCTAATCCGTACTGTCCCCTTTCCAGGCTGGATTTTCTGAGAAACCCCAGATGTGGCACGCACTGTCCACGAACAGCCGAGGAGCACGTAACATTGGGGCAACCATTCTACCCTTTCCACTTCACTCTCTGCACCATTCCCTCATTGGATACTGTTAAGTAGTCACACAAACATCCACCAATCACATCTAAGAACTCTACATCTAACTCCATCATCACAGTTCAGCACTTCAGATGTACTGTTGATCACACTGAGTACAATTGGGCTGTGACTGCAAAGCACCTACAGCAACTACTTGTAAACTCTCCAAAATTTCTACTTGCAGATTCATGCACATCCACATGCATGAACACAAACTACAGGTATAAATATGTTCTGCACAGTACATGAACATCTCTTGCATAAATGCATATAAACAGAGTAACTGCCACTTACCCTGTATAACCTGTAAAACAAGCTTACTGTCATTTCTCCCATCTGCTATGATCAAGTATCACTTGCAAAGCTGTCTGCTCTCCACATTTTTATTTACCCATATTACTAACCGCAATGTGCAAACTGTTATTTTCTTCATATGTTCTATCATTTGTGTAACCACTGCCACCTATTTATCCACATTTCAATAATAGCATTTAATACATTATAGTGCATAGAATGTACATACAATTGGCTTTCTATACAGTCTGCATATTTAACATACATTCTATCATTTGAACTTCCGAAAAGAAATAATTATAAAAGTAATCAGACACAACACACACAGCTGTCTAACAAAGTGTCATTTCATGTTAAAGGATGGGTGAAATACCAGTATAATTATGGAAGAAAGCTCTCTAGTGTGTTATTAAATGACACACAGCAAGGATGAGTACATGCGTCTTTATTCATGCGCACAGATAGCCAATATTATTTGAAAGGCTCCCAGCTGAAACAACACAACTGCCTCTACAACTGTTCTTCCAATCTAGACAGATCTCTCATTCCAGCTGGTTGCTCATTCCATTCTAAAATGTACAACAGCATTTAACTATGCACAGGTGCAGTCATGTCTATCACATCATTTACAACTATGTATAGTGTTGTAAAGCAAGACATACGTCTCCCCCTTCCCTTCAGTCTGCAACGCAAGCATCAGATCCCTCCTTGCAACCCTTACTTTATTTCAGACTCTCCCATCCCCAAGCACCACAGAATCACCCAGTAGTTTGGTTATCACCTACTGAGTAATAAGCTGCTGACCCCATCAAATCCTTCTGCTTTATTTCCCACACCTTCACAAATGTATACATTGCATGCTTTTCCGTACAGGTCCTGCCATTTACCCTGTACAAATAGCAAAAAAAACCATACAATTATTTCTTCCATCTCCTAACATCCAAAAACACTGCCTTAAGAAGCCAAGTGTGCTCTGTCCGCTTACTATTGTACTAATTTCTAAAGCACGTTCAACTAACAGATTCTAAGTAAAATATACAGAATGCACATAGGCAAAGGAAAGTGCATGTACATGCTATGCACAGTTATCAAAAAGCACTAGTACTGCAAAAACAAAGAAATCCATGTCTACATTAACAACACTGCTATTGACACACATATTTACTTACTTCTTTCTTTCACAATTGCAGTGAAGACCACTCTCCTAAAAAGGAGCATCCTCTGAATTACGAACGAGAACTACTCTTTCCATCCAAAAAAGTAAGTGCAATACTGCCATAATGTTCTAACTGTTACTCACTGTATATTCTAGTATTGTAGAACACACAATTGTATTAACCCTGCAACATTAGATTTAGTATTAGTGCTTCCCCTCGCCAGCTGCATACTTTGTATTGTCATCTGAAAACCAGTACAGTAACACACAAATACAATAATAGTCATCCCAACCTGATGTAGCAGCCCATTGCACATTCACACACCTCTACATACATCCTTACCATCATACTCAGACACTCATGCACAAATCACACATACACTGCACAAGATCCCAACCCACACTTTCTTTTTTTCTCCAACATAACCCAAAGAATGCAAAAGATAAGCATCCACCTCTAGCAGAATTTGTACAAAAAGATCAAACAAAACAGCGAATACAGTTATTAAGCGAAACAAAACAAGCCTCCAGTACATAAACTTTGCCTCCTCTTTCAAAATGTAACACAAAACAGAAAGTGATTAACAAGACTGCAGCTACCACTAGTGCTAACACTGCACCTATAAATCTTGATGTAGCGGCAATTAAGCATACCAAAAGAATTATGTTACAAAAAATGTTCCGCCACAGAGTCCTTAAGAGCCGTATAAAAACAGGAGAGAAATCAGGCACAACCCTTAAAACCTACCATAGAAAATGTATCCTCGAAGCTCTCATAAACAGTGCAATCCTTCTCAAAAGGAAATTATTTATTTTAGTTTTAAACAGAATAAAACCACTAACAAAACTAAGTACTAAACTACAAAAAAGACTTCTCAATAAACAGAATATCAACAAAGATAGCTTCACAAACATTTGTGGAGGTAAATGGAATCACACCACGAGCCCAGAACCATAATTCAAGGAAGAAGCATAAAAACAAAGCAAATAAACCCAATTGCCATACATAGCAGTGGACGAGGGTATGAACAACTTAATAATACCAATATGGAACAAGAAACGCTGCTCACAAAAAATATCCCCAGAAAACTCAGTATAAACTCCTCATTCCACTGAACCAATACGTCCAGTCTACAAATGACCGTGTACATCAATGTGTAACATTGTCAAAAAATCTTTCAAATCTTTACGCCAGTTCCTCAATCAGTATGAGAAAGGCAAAGACAAATTCAAAATGAAACTACTACAAAATATGACTCCTGTCCAGTACGCAAATACACAGGACTACAAGGACATTCATTAGCCCGCATTTCTCGACCTATTTGCAAAAGCACCTTCCATCATATGAAAATGATATCAACACATCATTCAACTATGAGAAATCTGGTACATAAACAGTACTATGCCAAAAGACCTGCTTTAGCAGTAGCCAGATTAAATAACAATCTTCTACATTGTACAGCCAAACAACTTCTCGAAGAAACAGAGCATATCCAGAGAAAATATTGTGGAAGTGAAAGCCACTTACAAAATGCCATAGCTTTACAACAGACTAGCAACAACTGTACAGATGGCAACCTTCTATTACACACATACACAAAAGAAATACTAAAGTTTAAAAGTACATCTGCTGAAGTACCAAACCATGTGTGTGTTTGTTGCCGCAGGACTTTTTATAAAAATAGCACAAAAACTGTAGACATAATTTACAAAATAGAAGACAATGAAGATTCCAAATGGTTCCAATTAGCTCTCTATCTTATAGCAGAAAACAAATGTGAAATTACTGATCCCTTAATACTTTGCAGTTACTGCACTTGACAACAACCAAACACCTTCACGTGCTATCGCAAATAACTTGGAATTATTCCCACTACCAAAACCCCTGCAACAACTCAACTTATATGAGAGCCTCATAATTCAAACAGTGCAGCCATTTCAAGCAATAATACACCTTTAACCAAAAACAGCAAAATTACCTCCCTCTGAATTAGTGAAAGACATTTGTGGTAAAGTAGTCACTTTGCCATTAGATCTCTAAAAAATGTTCACACTCTGGGAGTGCAATATCCAATAGATCAATCTTTAATTATCTTAGTAAATGGCATACCTGCAAAAGAAAGAAAAATTTGGCAACAACTTGTGGATTTACATAAAGTTAATATTTATCGGGGCGCCTGGTTGATGCCTTGCTCTGCCCAGATCGGTACAATAGTAGAAACAACACAGATGAGCAAGGTCATAATAGTCTTAATGCTGACAAGAGAATCATTATAACCTGATTTAGTCTCCTCAATAATGGTGGACACAGAATTTACAACGAAATCTGTATACTGCAGTTAGGGTTTATTTCATATGCAGTAGGTGTATTGATACACATGATTTTTGTAAGACATAGGATATTCACTGTTTACACATACAAGGTATGGTATCTAAGTTACAGTAATCAAATGAAGAATATTTGACATGATTACATAGGCTAGTACGTTCTCTCAGGATTCCTTGAGAAGGAAACTGGAAAACTTAGTGAAGTACTTAGGTGGTCAGTGAAATGGCGTGGGAACAATCTATAGTTGAAACAACATAAACAAACAAGTCACAAGTCAACACAACATTGTTTAGGCCATCTTCAAAAGTAGCTTGGTGAGCTATGGTGGAGTAGGCCTAGGATTTTTTAAGAAGGAAGTATCCTATGTGGTCTGTTGAAGTAAACAGAAAACGGGTGTTCCAGGAGATAGTGATTCTATAATAGTCTAGAAAAACAGAGGTAATTGAATACATTGAGAAGAAGGAAACCAGTGCTTACCGGATCCGGGGAGCACAGTACCACTATCCTTCACCAACATGGAGAAAGTAAATATTGTGTCCTACACAGATGACTATTTAAAAACACTCCTAGGGACCACATCCACCCTGAGTAATGAAGATGGCACCCTCACAGAAGGGTTTTCCAAAGACGAATTAGAGAACATTAATCAGTAGAAAAAGAAAATGATAAGGACCGAAATGCATGGCAAATTCATGCTCGAGTATCTGAAAGCAGGAATAATACCTGAAGGGCTACAGGTAAAAAATATTCAGCGTGTATTTAAGACAATCCCAAATACACAAAAAACTTCAGTGGAGTTGGTAACAAATGTAGTCATGATTGGCTCATTTTGGTTATCGACACAGCGGATGAAGAATGCAAGAAACAAGGGACCAAACTTATGGAACTAGAAAAGAAATTCCAAGAGGATGCCACGATACAAGACGTCAAAGCAAAACTTGAAAAACTGGAAACAGAAATTGAAAAGTTTAAAACTATAACCATAGAAAGAAAAGCACACAAGTTCAAAAATGATCTTCAAAGTTTTGCTGAAGAAAAGACCTACCCATACCTACGTGAGAACTGCTACACCGAAATACAACAACAACAACAAGGAAATTACAACAGGAGAAACAGAGGAGTGACTTTTTCAGGCACCTCTTTAAGTAGCAGCAGCAGCACCTCGGGAGGCCTGGGAAATCAATAGCAACAACAACAACCTTTTTCTCAACGGGGCATGCAACGAGGAGGGCCAAGGAGAAAACAAACCCTGCAGAGACAACAGATGCGAGCCCGGCAGTGGTACTACAACCAAGGACAGCAGAGAGGATTCCCATCTTCAATCTATCCAACCACCTAACCACCCCTGCCGAACAAAACCTACTTGAGAAAGGACTGTCTTTTGTACCCGCTGCAAAAGTCAAGCTTTCAACACTGAAGTTTAACTCTAACGTTTCTTCTGCAACATCCGCCTGAAGTACTTTTTTGAAGTATACCTACCTGAACACTCGCAATCCAACACGCGCTCGGATGTGGAAAACAAGAACATCACTGGACTCAAAATGAAATCCAACCTTCATGCCTCCTCCTCACACAATTCCGTGTGAATTTGACACCTATGAAAAGATGGATACCACTACAATCCAGAAAGGCCTAGCACAGAAAAGCTTCTATCCAGACAACTTAGAAATGGAAGAAAGGGCTGCCTTTATCTCATTAAAGGACAACCATGACATCACAATCAAGCCTCCTGACAAGGGAGGCAGCATTGTCATCCTGAACACCATAGACTATGATCAAGAATGCCTACACCTACTGGGTGACATTGAAGCCTACACATCTCTACAGAGAGATCCCACAAAGGAACTACAAGAAGAGATATTGAGCTTAACCAACCACGCTCGACAAGAAGCATGGATTTGTGGTGATGAACATCGTTTCCTCAACAAAACTCACCCACGGATACCTGCCTTTTACATACTACCAAAAATTCACAAAAATGCATTGAACCCACCGGGCAGACCGATTGTGTTGGCATGTGATTCCATTTTTGAACCACTATCCATATACACTGAATTCTTCCTCAAACCTTTCGTAAACCAGATGACCTCCTATCTCAAGGACAGAACCAGTACCATCTTACTACTTGAAGAAATCACCATGCATCCAGAGTACATCCTAGCAACTTTGGACGTTGAGGCCCTGTATCATACCTCCATACCTCAACAAGTAGGAATGGACATCATGAAAATGTTTCTGGACAGAAGAGACAACATTGAAATGCTTCCGACCAACTTCATACTGGAATGTGTGAGACTTGCCATGACCAAAAATGTCTTTTTGTTCAGAGAACAACTGTATCAACAAACCAAAGGGGTTAGCATGGGCGCCACCTTTGGGCACGACATAGGCAATTTGTACATGGCCCATTATGAGGGAGAGTACATCACTGCAGTGACCAACCCATACAGAGATAACATAGTACTCTGGAAAAGATACATTGATGACGTTCTCTTGATATGGAATGGTGACCACCAAGACCTCCTCGCTTTCCAACGGTAGCTTAACCGATGCAACCAACATATCAAGTTCACGATGCATTGGGACTTCCACGGAATTGATTTCCTCGACCTACACATCACACACAGAATTATTTCGAAAACCCACAGATCGTAACACTTTGTTACATTTCGGCAGCTACCATCCAGAAAGCCTGAAATATAAACTACCCTACGGGCAATTCCTCAGGATCAGAAGGAATTGCTCCAACCGGGACACCTATGAAAAACATGCCACGGACCTTCAAAAACATCTGCTCGACAGAGGATACCCCAGGAAAGCTGTGAAACATTCCAAGAAGCGAGCTGCCAATACCGATTGGGCAAGATGCCTCATCAAGACCACAAAGAATGAACTTGACAGATTGGTCTTCGTCACCACGTACAGTCCACTTAGCAATCTGGTAAAGAAGACCATAAAGCAGCACTGACCCCTCATCAAGAATGCTGGATCGCTGCAAAAGCTTACCCTGTTTTGGAAACACTTGTTCACAACTATGTGGAACCGCCAAGCAACAAAACACATTGTGGAATTTACCACCAATCCAAGGACACTACAAGTGTGGAAAATGCACAGTATGCCAATTTACAGAAACAACCAGTCTTCAAGCATAAGGATGTAACCTGGCCTCTAGGAGATTATACATATTGTAACAAAAAGCAGGTTGTCTACGTTATAACATGCCCATGTGGACTCCTCTACGTAGGAAAAACTATGAGACCAGTTAAAACCAGAATTTGCAAGCATTGCTCATGTATTAAAAACAAGGTACCAGACAAGCCCCTTGTGGAACACTACATCAAGAAAAACCACACACACATGGACTTGAAGTGGCTTGTGATACAAAAAGTGACCACCACCAAAAGGGGTGGATATATTGACAGCACCCTTACCAAGCTAGAACAGAAATGGGTCCATAAACTGCGGACCGTCATAGAAGGGCTGAACATCACCCTTGAGTGGAAGCACTTCATATGAATTTCATACTGTATGGTTTGTCCACCAGCCATGTAACTATTACTGTAAACTTTAATTGCACCTAAAAATGTCCCAAACTGACTGGGTATAGTGATGAAACTGACCTATGTGAATGTTACCTGACACACATGGACTTCAGTACTATCATGTCATGTACCTCATCACACTATGCTTAGGATGAGCACCTATAACATTGTACCGCTCATGTTAATGTCCAATTTTAACTGTATCGCTCATGTGAATGTCCAATTTTAATTACATGTATGCTCTAAACACCATACACTTTGCTCATTGCCTTGCCCTGTAATGAACAGGCACCCCCCTTGGAACACCTGCACAACTATGGTATCATCCACCACCTCTGTCTGTGCAGGTCAGATCCACGCAGACACCGGTTCCCTTCAGATAAGGTGTCCATCCCATTTGCCTGTCTCCTTACACATGACTGTGTGTGCAGGTCTCAGTGGCAGCACAATCAAGCTTGTCACATGCAGCGCTATCCTCCCAACACAAGGAGGGAGGGTCCCCTCACACACTACATGTCAACAGGCACCAGACAGGGACCGCCCATCTTCATAGCTTCTAAGATGGCCGTGCATATAAATACACCCATTGCCATCACAGCGCCTTTCTTCTTGTAAACCCGGAGATTCACAAGGAGCGCCGGACGCTCCCACTGGGTAGCACACTGCTTCAACATCAGACAGAGGTAAGCTTCACACGAACACCTTGTAGTCCACTATACGGCACGGTGTTGCATTAGCGAACATTTGGCTTCCATCGCCCTGCCTCTGTAGTACTTAATGGGTTCACTCATGAGATTTTCACTACTCGGCTCCAATTCAGTCACGCCGCCATGCAGAGGTCACCATTTGGATCTGATTAGCACACCGGCATGTCGTGCCCAACACATGCTATTCCTCTGCACGTACGTGCAACACATTTTCGCTCTCCAGTGCGAGCCCTACACGAGGCGTTCTCCCTCGTGTCTTTTCAAGTGATGTCGCACCTTTCAGGCCTCTGTCACCCAGCTCTGCATTATGTCACGTTGACACGCAGAATCCACCACTTTGTTTATGACTGGTGACTTTAACAATAATGGACGGAACATTGTGCACGCACGGGCAGCACTTCCTTGCACAACCTCATGTGAGTAACACGACGCCTGCACCTTTTGTGTGTTGTTTTTTTAGGGATTTGTACTCCACACTCAGTCCCGGTTACTTTGTTGTTCCCCCACAGAGACATCCCCTGTGATTCCACACAGAACCGATTCTGTATTCAATACGGCTTAGGACAGTTCACCGCCTACAGGACATTATAGGTAAGAATATATACCTATTTCTCTTTGGTACCATTTGACCATTTTAGAAGCCGTACTTAGCATTCCATGCATCTTTTTTGACAGGAATGATGATTTCTCGGAATAAGACTACGACTGCTTACCTCGGTGTACATAGACACTAAGATGTTTTGAGCCACTGTTCCCCCCCCGGATCCGGTAAGCACCGGTTTCCTTCTTCTCAATGTATTCAATTACCTCTGTTTTGCTAGACTATTATAGAATCACTATCTCCCGACACACCCTTTGTCTGTTTACTTCAACAGACCACATAGGATACTTTCTTCTTAAAGAATCCCTCGTCCTGATGAAGGCCTATTCCACCGTAGCTCACCAAGCTACTTTTGAAGATGGCCGAAACACTGTCATGTTGACTTGTGACTTGTTTGTTTATGTTGTTTCATCTATAGATTGTTCCCACGCCATTGCGCTGACCACCTGACTAAGTACTTCACTAAGTTCTCCAATTTCCTTCCCAAGGAATCCTGAGAGAACGTACTAGCCTAAGTAACCATGTCAAATATTCTTCATTTGATTACTGTGATTTAGGTACCATACCTTGTATGTGTAAACAGTGAATATCATATGTCTTACAAAAATCATGTGTATCAATACACCTACTGCATATGAAATAAACCCTAACTGCAGTATACAGATTTTGTTGTAAATTCTGTGTCCACCATTAATGAGGAGACTAAATCAGGTTATAATGATTCTCTTGTCAGCATTAAGACTATTATGACCTTGCTCATCTGTGTTGTTTCTACTTACATAAAGTTAGACAAGCCCTGCAATATCTAAAAGACAACAATCAATACTACAAAGACATTAATATTGAAGAAAACATGAGGGAAACCACTGAAATAATTCAAGAGTCATCAGAAACTGGTCACTTTTAACTTCTAGATCCTGCTACAGAATCCAGTATTTTAGACCATTATACAATTCATCCATTATGCTCTAAAGACACCATAGATGATGCACTGGAAACGTACCAAATGCGACAAGCCAAAGGATCTCCAATCAGCATATGGGAAAAAGGTATAGAAGCACGTGCCTTTCCTCTACTCTTTCCTACTGGAAAAGGAGGAAGGTACGATGATAGACCCACACAAATAACAGCATTAGAAAACCACTCTTTACGAATGTATTCTGAAGACCCCAGATTCAGACAAAATGTGAAATACATATTCCCCCTTCTCTTTGAAAGTGAACTAGCAACTCTATGCTACGGATTTGCACACACATTGAAATCAGGTACCCATTTTCAAAATATTTTTTTCTAAAAGAGCTTGGCTGCTGCGGTTTGGTCTAACATGGCGACATGATTAAACTGATTATCAATAAATATCAGAATGACTACATTCAGTGTAGATGGTCGCGTCTTCGGTTTGCCCAAGAACAAACCCCCTTAGTCATATGGGTAAAAGTTGAATAACCCGGAATGAGACTGCGCCCAATGTGCAAGGGTGTGATTTTTTATTTAACAGAATGCCGTTTTGCAATGACACGTGTTTCGGTCTCCCATGAGACCTTTTTCAAATCAGGGCCAATGTACTATCATGACACCATGTATTATAACACAAATTAGAGAAATAAACATGTGCGAGTTACAAACAGTTTAAATCCAAATTCAAATATTCATTTTGAAAATAAATAAAAGAAAATAAAAGCCAGACAATAATTGGGATGGGGCAAGGGGAATGAGTGGTGGGGATACAAGAATGATGTAAAACGGCTTGTTAGGTTTTGTCCTTATCAACATGTTAGTCAACTTGCTTGTATTAGACCATGTTATAAGTTATGAACATGTTTTCCATTTTTACCTTGAAATCTTCCAGTGCCCTACCAAGTTTGGCAAAACGTTGTCCGCAATAATCGGGTTAGATCAAAATGAAACACAAAATCTATGGCTTAAATTAGCCCAAATCAAAAATTGAACCCATTTGTAGTAGCGTGAATTTTCACCATATCTTGAAGTTGGGATGACTGCGTCACGGGTTAAATGGCACCTGAAAAGATCTGTGTCCTTCTCGTCCATACAGTTGCATGTCCGTACGGACGAGAAGGACCAGCTCTGTTCAGGAGGGATTTTGTGTTTCATTTTGACTTGCCCTGATTTGATAAAGGCAGTGTGCTTTGCCGAAACACCTGTTATCACAGAGGGCCAACTGTTTTATGAACACCACTCAATAATAAAACTTGAGTTGGACCTTACTACAAATTCGCCTCAAGTAGCTTTCTTGTGGCACGTGTGTATGTGTGAAGTAATGCCGTACAATATCATGTGAAATGGAGTAGAGGAACTCGTGTCTCAGTTTTTGCCTTCACATGCATGCAACACTTTATGAAACTTAAAAAGAAAATACAGGGAGCTGAGGTCTAGGAGTTGATATCCCCTTAACAAGTTCCTCATAAAGCATCATTTATCCACCCGTGCCTTTTTAATCATTCAACCCTCTTACTGGCTGTGATACTGCCTCTTTTCTCTAACATGTACTTCCTAGAGCTTCTTGCCTCTACCCAAGTCCTTTGTCCTTAATCCCTTAATTGTGTCCATACACTATCCCTTTTCTTACCTTCCTTCTTAATTTTTCTTTGGCTACTCTTTTCCCTCCTTTTTCAAACACACCATCATTATCCAGAATCTGAAAAAGGTTTTAGTTTACCCATCGTACTCATCAAAAGTTTGTCCCATCTCACCATTCTCTTTGGTCTCCAAACCTCTTGAAAGAGCCATCTACTTGCATTGTTCCTTCTCCCTCTCTTCCCATTCCCTAACCCCTTCAATTCAATCTGGCTTTCACACTGCTCATTCAAAGTAGACCATTTTCCCTCCACATGTCCAACTCTCTTCAATCTGCCTGTGACAATAAACTATTATGTATTCTGATTCTTTTAGGTATCTCTGTAGTATTCGACATGGTCAAAGACCGTACTCTACTTACTTCTCTTACTTTGCTCACTTTCTAAAATATTGTACTTCATTGGTTTCGGTCATATCATTCCCTCAGCACTTGGTCTCATGGCCTGGTTGTGCCTTCCATACATGACACCACCCAGCACTCAGTACTTAGCCAACTGCTCTTGATACACCATTTAATAACCAATACAATATGGCTTGTGTGCTAAACATTTCAAACTTTCCTGGGTTTGCCAGTTTGTATTGCCATGTCATTAAGTACATTTCTAAACAGATGAAAGCTATAACTCAGCTACTGAAAAACGGAACAATGTGAAGCAGTTGTAGGAATTTTTTGGTTCTTGAGGGAACTATACCTAATTCCATGATATCCAGATGTTCAACAACCTTTCTTTGTTGATGCAGATGATTCAAACGTGGAATTGGGGGACATGCTCTCTCAAAGAAATATTGGCACAGATCAGCTTTATCATGTGATATTTTACTCATGGAAGTATTCAGGAACCTAAATAGATTATATAGTCTAAGATAAGGAGTTGCTGGTGATAACAAAAGAATGCCAAGAGTGGAGGCAGTATATGTTCAGAGATCAGCACATTATTACAGCCTCCACTAATCATCACAATTATCTCTGTGGCAGCATTAGTGACCCCTCTTCTTTGTTGAGTATTACTTTGTGTTCACATTCAAATCTACCTGATTACATTATGAGGTGGATGCCTTGTCATAGTAGGGCCATGAGAGTGTAAATGTGGAGCAGTGGGATACAGAGTCAGTGATAACTTCAGGACATTTTGAGGTGAAACCACCCCCAAAATACACTCTTCTCTGAATCACTTTAAAAAAAGTAATACAACAAAAAAGTATCCTACCGCAGGGTAAATTCATGACAATACATTATTCATAGTATGTCCACTTTAGTTTTTAGAAAATCGAAACATAGCTTTGGAAATTAGCTAGATGTCCCCAGACATTGTAGTTAGTGGGAGGACTCAATCCATACAATACTATAAAGCAAAAAATGTGTTGCTCAAAGCGCAGCTTTATTTAGTTTGCTGGTGTCTTGTCTATTGTTTAGACCACTTATATTTGATAGCGTCAATGCATGATTTGTGAAAACAGTAATATAAAGCAAAGTACACAAAGAATGATATACAAAACATAGCATACACTATTGCATTAACATATGAGATGCAAAAGAATTCAAACAAATATTATACAACATATCTGTCATTTACATATAAATTCAAACATAAATTCAGTTTCTAGAGGTTAGGGCTCCAGTGATTCTGCAGCAGTTAGAATGAATCAGTGCCTTGGTCCTAACAACAAAGTATCAAAAGAACTGAGAAAACAGGAGTGACCATTCAAAGGATCAGACCTAACAGCTAGTAAAAGAGCAAGAGGACCAACCCGTAGGTCTACATCTGGGGGTGGACACCCCCAATAATTGATGGTCTCAACAGCAGGAAAGTTACTGAGTCCATTGGCGTTTCGGCTCTGAGTAGATAAGCCTTCATCTGGGAAAGTCTCTCTATAGATGTAGGGGGGAGAGAAAGAAAAGAAGAGTAAACAAGAGTTTTTCAACTGAATGGCCACTTGCTCCATCCCCTCAGCTTTTACCCTAATCTTTTTATTTATTTATCTCAGTGCTCCTCTTAGCTCCCTTCTTTTTACTATCAGTGCTCTTTCATAAATGCTCTGATACTTAGGCCCACTCCCTCTATGAAAAACGTTTTTGACCATAAAATTCCTCAAGAGCGGGGTACACTCCACAAACATTGTTTATTCCAACCTCTTCTCCAAGAATCACCTTCCTTGAAAACTGGACAGCAAAACACACCATGTTTTTCCTTGACATTTTGAGCCTAGTCCCCCATTCCCTACCTCCACCTCTACCCCCATTGTCTCAAACACCCTTTCCTCCCCTCCCCACTTAGACATATTCATTAACCTATGGTCCCTAGCTTTACTATTTCTGACTTCTAAAGCTTTGATATCAGGCAACATGTTTTGGGAGACATACACATAATCAATTGTTGCTATTAGGGGACCAAGAGTCCATGGGCCTCATTCCGAGTACGGCGCTAACCAATGGCGCTATTAACGCCTTGGTTGACGCCGTACCCGGACCGGCAGCGCCTTGGTGGTTGGCGGAATTACCGCCCCATTCCAAGGTTGGCGGGGCGGTAATTCCCCAATCCCCATTTACCCTTCCCCATTCCCATTCTTGCCCCATAGGGCATAATGGGAGTGGGGAAGGCGTCAATTACGCCACCGTAAATTACGGTGGCGTAATTAACATCAAGGTCCCTTAGCGCCATGGTATTTAACGCCTGCTAAAAGCAGGTGTTAAAAGCACCATGGCGCTAAGGGAACTCGGAGTATGGCGGTAAGGGATTACCGCCACCGCTCTCGTTAGCGGTGGCCGCTATCCCTTACCGCCATACTCGGAATGAGGCCCCATGTGTGCTTACTTGGAATATCACCTTCTATGTGACTGTTCAGCACTTGTAAGTCCCTTATGAATAAAGCTGTAGTCCAAGCAAGACTTCTTCTTTCAGATGGGGTTAGATGCAAGGAGTGGTCCTGCATAACTTTCCCATTCCTTAAAACATGTAATGATCAAATTGCTACAGATTATAATTAACCTTTTACCTTCCCCAATCATGGCCTCATCAATCAAGTAAACAAATGTGCCCTCACCCACAGCCATCAGGTTCCAGTACAAGTTAAGATATTTTTTTTTTCTTACATTGTTTTGGGATTGTGATGGTACCAAATCATATTGCGTCTCTTCCATTTGTATGTATGGGATTGGGTTAACGATTGTATTCACATCCAAGCCCATCCCATTACGAATGGCCATAAGTATCCCTGACATTGGTCTTCCCTTTGAACCACAGATAGCGGGGTTTAGAAAAACAGAGAAGCCTCCCAGACTTGGCTTGATACAGAACCAGGTCTCACGAAGGCACACCAAATAAAAATCTCCCAGTTTAACCACTCCCTTTGCAAAGAGATGTGAGTGTCTCCAGGTCTTCAATGAGGCCATTGTAAATAATGTGCAGCCCCCATCTTCTGCCAGCTAGTTTGATTTCACCCCCATCAAAGTACCAGATAACCATGCCCAAGAGTCCCTCACCACCAATTCTGTGCCACTCTCCTCTATAATTTCAACCCCTCGCCCTGTCCCGCCACCTCATTTACACCCTACTATTATATTAAATATATGCTTGAGTGGTTGCTCCATTTTTCTCAAGATCCAATGCTGGGTGTCAGGCAGGGTCCTGGAGACAGGGCAGAGAGCCCTACTACCATTAGCTTCTTCCACACATACCCCTAAATTTTAGTTTACTCACTGGATTTAAACAGGTTACAGACTAACTGGGTAGAACCGATTATATTTTCCTTTTCTCCGATATTATGATTCCCATAATGGTGTACGGTCAAAGTCCAATAGCCTGAGACTCACACTCACTTCCAAAAGTTAGTATTTCACAATTGGGGAATGGATGTGGAGGTACACTGCATGCAACCGAGCCTCATCAACAATGTTAATTAACGTAAGGACATCAGTATTAATATTTCTTAGGTTTGGGACACAATGTATAATGTCCAAGACGTTTATTCTGTTCAGAATTAGATGGTCCTCTCTGTCTACCATCATTTCTAATTTCAGGCTCCTTGACTTGTCTCTGTTAGGTGATTTAGCTGACCCCTCCCCCTTCTCCTTTTCGGTGGCTAAACAGCCTAACGTTACGGATGGGTATCCTCACTTCCTTATTAAAGGTGACTTGGCTTTCTTCAGGATTCAAAAGTTGTTCTATGGCAAGGCATAGACCCGTATTTTCACAAAAGGCTTTCTTACTTAAAATTAACCTCTTATCTGCTAGGGTTCATTTCTCTGCTAGAGTTTGGAATTAAGCCTCTTGGCTATCCATATCCATTTTTTGATGTAAAGGTTCAGTAATCAGAGAGTACCCCCCAGTTTCAGGATTATTAAATATATGCTCACTGTGGAACTGTTTGGACCAATAGAATAAACAGAGCGGTCTAATAAAGATGATGCACCCTCCATTGGCTCTTCAATCCCTAAATCCGCCACCATAGGTACTGATATTTGTTCCATATGGACCCGCCTGTTCTTCGTCGATTTAGTATGCTTGTGATAAATCAGTTCACAGCTCAAGTCTGGGTTTAATAATTCCTCAAGAATGTTCTCGAGTCATTGGATCTCACCAGCAACTGAGCTTTATTTTCCTTTGGCTTTGCCACCTCCAATGGTCTTCTCAATCTTTTTTTCTTTTTTTGGCCAAAGATAGGGTAAGGTCTCAAGAACTCCAATGAGGCCTCGCCCTCACCCTCATCCAATTTTTCAAAGATTGGGTCCTTTGGGCCAGAGTTTATAGTATATTTTGGTCTTTCCAAGTCTCCACCTGGAGCGAGGGGACCAAAGACTGGGACTTCTGATGAAATGTTGACACTCCCCGTTTGTAGTGTCTCCATTTCGGCCTCCTCACCAATCAATTGGCAATACCCACATTCCATTTCAGGATTTTCTAAGGTTGTTCTGTGCACCTCATGATGTGCTGAGAATTCAGGTACAATCCCGTTTTGTCATGTTGACTTGGCAAATACACCCCCACTGTATTTAATTCTTTACACTGTATTACCTTTTGATTCCATCCCTGAACGTCCCCCTCGTTGGCTGCTGTTATGTAACCCCCTATAAGCATGATCTTTGAATGTTACATGGCAATCAAAGTTGCCCGATCCTTCATTGTGTCAGTGAAGTACTCGTAGAGTTTTAGAAATGAGGCCAAAGCAATTGACAGCATCGACATCACTCTCCATGAATCCACAATAGTGAGCCCATCCCCACCAGCGAGGCTTCTTCTTAAACCATTGTGCCCCTTCTGTTTTGGATTGCATATGAGGAATCAGATGAGATTAGTGAGGAGTTGAGTGCAGAGCAGGCCCCCTGCCCATCTACTTCCCGCCCCCCTTCCCGATCCTTATTGCTGACATGAAGAACATCCTTACCCAAGTCACAAACGTTTTTTTTTTTTTCAAACTGCCCAGGAGCACCGTTAATTCGGAAAAGCACACACTACTTGTTTTCTATTTGATATTGTCCCTAGCCCCTCAACACCCTGGGCCCTTACAGGCTCTCTCTCACGGGCCTTTAGACCACCAGAGTCCACCATTTCATTCATTCATTCATTCTATTTGCACAATATCCATCCTGAGGAAAGTTTCACTTAGTTGGGCATTCTGTTTTGCCCCTTTAGGACCTTCATGGCTCGGGGTACAAGTGCAGAGGAATTTATGTTTTCCTACAGCTCTTTCCATTATGTTATTTCCTTCCTGTCTTCCTAGGGGTGTTAGGGTCTCTCCCCCAGCCTCAATAGCATTTTCAGGTGGCTCTTTGTTGAGTGGGTTCAAGCACAAGGACAAAGGGGAGTTTGTCCCTCGCAATATAGCAGATGATGATGTTGTGGCCGATATCTCCACCAGCCCTTCTACTCCTTCCAGCAATTCAGCATCTGTAAGGTCTCCCACATTTATTCTGTGAGCATTCTGGTCTTAATGTTATCTTCTCCCTAATTTTCCCATTCAGTCTGTAATTAGCCAGTGCTACTGGCTCCAAGGTCAGGAACGGACTCTTGGTGCTCCCAGAACATTTCTGGGTGGAGCAGGCGCTGGACCCTTCAACACGCCTTACCTTCAGCACCACCTCTTTGAGATCTGCCCATGTGGCGAGTTGGATAGCGCTTCCCTTGACTCCTTCAGTCCCTTTCAGCCCAGATCCAGGGACTAAATGGGGGTTGCCCTCCCCCCAAGCAATACCATTCAGTAGCAATGATACAATAGGTAAATGGGGGGGTCGGTGCCATTTATTCACAGCCACAGATGAAAATAGAGGTAAGGTGGTGGAGGAAATAGAGGGTCCAGAAGCATCAACACGGATCATAACTTTTAACGTCCCACAGCCTTGTTCCATCAAAGCCCGAAAGGTCTTATGCAGCTGTTTTTGTGGCCAGTTGCATCCAAAAGCCGCCACCTCCACCTCCCCTGTTTTCACCATGTCATTGCCTCTGCATTATCTGCTACAGTTACATGCTGATTCACTAAGATAACCGTCCCTTTGGCTGTGGGGGTCAGGGTGCTGGAGCCCACACACAGGGAGTTTCCCAGTCAACCCCCAAACCCTACTCCTGGAACACACTTTTGGAGGCAATGGCTAACACAGCTACCTCAGCTGGTTTACATAGAAAAGGCAATAAATAGTATTCACGTAGTTCAGGCTCAGGTTCGACTTGAAAAAGCCTCCCCGGGTTCTTACCTCCCTTATGGTTGGTTGTCGGAGCAATACACTTTTCCTCCACTGACTTTAAGGTGGAGCTCGAGCCCCTGATTGCGACCCACTTTACCCAGCCACTTCTCAGATGACAGCCTTCATCCTTCTTAGCAATAGAACACACACTCTGCACTCCGGTGACCCCCGGCTGTCTGGCTAGTGACTGACTGCACTTGCTGCCAGACTTCCTGCCGGCACTCTGCATAGGCACACCACACCGCGCAGTGGTCTTTATAGTTTTTTCTTGAAGACGGAGGCGGCTTCAGACAACTTCAATGGCAAAATGGCATAATGCAGCTCTCCACGTTTATAAGCTCCAGCATAAAATACACTGACTAGTGTGATGCTCCAAGGCTTTATGCAAATGACTGGACTTACTGCCGGACTCCACGTCGGCCCTCCACACTGCCCAGTGGTCTTTATAGATTTTCTTAAAGACACAGGCGGCTCCAGGCAACTTCAATGGCAAAATGGAAACATACAGCTATCCACATTTATAAGCTCCAGCAGAAAGCGTTATTTAAAAACCCAGTTACTGGAAGAAAACAACACAAAAGTACATCACTCAGTCAATGAGGTTTCAAACAGACAATCCATCTGTATACAGACCCAAGTGCTGAAACCCAGCTGCCCCTTTTATCAATAGTACACAGATTTCTTACAGGTTAAATCGAACATTTAACCTTCAGAGATTGATGCACCAATGTAATCCCAGCTCCTTCATCAGCCCATTTGAGACCACTTGTGGGGCTTAACATTTCTAAAGCACCCTCAGGGAAAATGTCCCTTCCGTGGTTCTTGGTTCACCCGGGATGATTCTCCTCTGTACGCAACCACTGCCTCAAGAACTGAAGGATGTGCTGCTAGAATCTTGCTCTCTGGTTCCAGATCAGTCAAAGGCAATCCACAGATGTAGGCAACCACTGCTTACAGAGCTGCTGCTGGGATTTTGACAGAGGAGGGCAGTCAGAAATCCAAATAAAAGCAGGAATGGATGGCCTTCTCCTGCATGGCCAAGGAGAACAGAAGTCTGACAATTCATAACAACTGTAAAGGCATTTCATTTCCTTTTTTGCATGTATTTATTGTTTTTGGTAAAAAGTATAGCCTTTAACAAAATACACATTAAAAGGAGAACCTTTACATCATAATTAATCTTTTAAAACACTGAACAGTATTACAATAATTAAAACATCTCCATAAAGTCCATACAAAAACTGTTGTTCAAAGTGTATATTCAGATTCTAAAAATATTTTTTTGTCATCACATACAATTCATCAATTTCGTCAGATTCATCAGGGTTCGTCAATATTAGTGTTCATCAAAGTATTAAAACTTGGATGTGATGGGCTTAATCAATGAATCAACAGCCATCCTCCATTTTCAGAGATTTAAGAAAGCCAACTGTAGCGATCACATCTGAAGTAATAGAACCATTGAATAGAACACATTTGCCAAAAGGAGTCCAAATCAATAAATGCCAATAAATAAAACCATTTGTTAAAATATCTCATTCTATTTAATCGAAGATTAGGCCAACATGTAAAAATATGCTTCAGAGTTTCAACCTCCTGCGTTGTCCAACAGAACCTAGAGTAGTCTTTTTTTCTTTTTCTTGCCTTTTATATCTTATCATAATTTCCTTTGTCCTCTTTAGGTTCCATCACAACTGCAGGAATTCACTCCTCAACCATCTACTAGAATATATATTAAAATATGGGGCCACCCATCTCAGTCTTTTATGGTCATGTTGTAGATGGCTCAATGAGGAATACCCATCTAACACTCCCACTGTTCTGATCCAGTCCCATTCTGTTAGAAGATGTTTCGTTTCGTATGTCCTGGTCGATATACTAATTCTTCTTTATTAGACCCAATCTCTTCTAAGAAATGTTCACACAGGGATCTAACTGAATCAATCAAACGAGTCATTCCGTATTGATGTTCTGTATTCATCATGTCTTTCAGATTATGATACAGAGTGTTGCTAGTAGAATGCACAATCTTCCCATACAGGTTTAAATAATTACATCTGACAATGCCTCTTAATGAATGGACTCCCAATTCATATTGAATAGCTATTTCTATTTGTATTTATTCAATTTTATATAGCGCTTTAAGCCAAAGTGCCTCACATAAAACAGCATGAGTACAATAGAAGCAATAAGTACTAGTCATGAGTCAAACCATCAAGAACAGTAAGAAGAACAATTTGCCAAGATCATTACATTAAGAACCTGGGTAAGGGAAGCAAAGGAGGAAGTGGAAAAGAACTGTCAGAAGGGAGGATGAAGTAGGTGGGATTTTAAGGAAGAGCAGAATGAAGAGTATGAAGAGATAGAGCGGATAGGGAGAGGTAAAGAGTTCCAATGGAGAGGAGCGAGGAGATGTAAAGATCGGAACCGGGAAGGGGCACAAGGAGGGGGTGTGACAATGAGTAGGAAGTGGTCAGCGGAGGGGGGAGACGGAGAGTATCAAGAGAGGAGGGAGGAGAGGTAGGAAGGTGCAAGATTATGAAGAGATTTAAAGACAAGACAGAGGAAATTGAATTTGAGTTGTGAGTCAAAGGAAAGCTAACCAAGAGAGGTAAGCAAAGAGGAGATGGAGTCATGAGGAGAAAGGGAACAAAGAGTGTGGATTTCAGAATGGTAGAGGGATTTGAGAGCTAATATCAGAAATGAAAATGTTTCTTTTTTCAATTACTCTCATATGTATGCCACATATAGGTTAAATAGGCGGGGGCAAGAATGCACCACTGCCTAACTCCTGTGACTGTGGCTATTTTCCTCGTACAACATGCCTTATTGTCTAGTCTGACCCGAACATTGGTAAAGGCATTTCAGGACACAGTGGAGGCTCCAGATTTCGCCACTGGGTGAATAACGATCCACAGCAGGGGGGTCTGTAGAATGCCAATTAAGTGCGGGGTGGTGTGCAAGAAGCGGGACCCAACCTCCAGCTCCGCTGTACCAGCAGTCTCAACCTCCTCAGTAGCCTGCTCGCTCACCACTGTCTCCACAACTTTCAATATTATTGCTTATAAAAAATAAAATCATTAGTGTAACTGAGTACATGAAAATTGTCTTTGCTTTTGAAGTAATCATTTGGTGATCCTTGAAAAAAGCGTTGATGAAATGTTCGATTTCTGGCCCCTGAAAGGTGCCTCGACTTATTGCACAGATGTTTGTTCACTATGATTTTGCAATGCGGCTCTGCAGCATATCAGTGTTTTAAGTCCATTAACAGCCTGCTCTGGTATGTTCCAAAGTTAAAGAGGAGAGCAACATTAGAAGAGCAGTCTTTCTCAGTTTCACGGATCCACCTGCATACCTGCGCATCTGCCTTTGAAGTGGGAGAAGGGATCTTCTAGGGGCAGTGGGAGATCAAGACTAAAGCCCACATATCCGTCTTTGAATATCTTTACAGTGGCAGGGCTCTTCTCTCTCTGGCAGAGGAAATGAAGAGTCTGAAATCTCAGTCTTTTCTGAACGGGACCAGGGGCTCTTCACTCAGGTTCTATTCAGGCTCGCACATGTTGTGCCTTAGCTCATGATTTAAACACCTGCCAAAATGGGGTGTATCAGAGAATGTAATGGCAATGCCTGTCAAATGTCAAACCTATCTGCAAATGTGCCAGTTAAAAAACTATATCTGGCAAATTGTGGGAGCACCTGTGGTAACAAGGTCAACATTTTCTGAATGGTCTGATTAACTGGGTATATGCTCTCAATATCTGGCAAACCATAAGTACCTGGAAAATTCAGAAATGCATAGGCTTTGGCGACAACACCGAAAAAGTAATGAGTTCTTGGGCACTTCAAGCCAATAGCAGGAAAACTACACACATATAAAGCCAACGATGTGAATATTATTTATTTATAAAAATCACAGGGAAAGCAATACATTTTGGCACAGAAATGCGTACAAAATGTGCCATTGATAACAGAACAGAGAGAACATGGGTTCTTTTCAATGGGTTGAGAGAATGTGACTTGAAGACTAGATGTTGCAGGGGAACGTGGAAAAACAAATTATAGACAGAGACAGGAGAGAATCACATAGGCCAGTGAGAAAGGAAAACAGTGTCAGATTGTGCCTCTTTAAGTATTCCTTATAGTACCAGCATATATGCTGTTGAATAAAGAGTTCCAGACTAGTGGTTGACGTGATGTTGTCATCCAAGCAATCGGATATTATCAAGTCAGCTGCTGCAGAGTACAAGTCGCAGGGTTCCTCACTACAAGTATGCTATTTTTTTTTCCGTTAGGCTCATTTCCTGTCCTCTGTTTCCCCATCCATTCTGGCCCTTATTCCTACCCACCTTAGAATTCTCCTTCCCTTTGATCGAGCTCCCAGATGGTAATTGCCTTTTCTTCTGGATCCGTTCACTCTGCTGTCACAGGAAGATCCTGCAAGTTCTATGGGGTTTTGTTCCCTGGGTTGTTTCCCCCTGAAATTGTAGATTTGTGCTTGGGGAGAGAGTCTGGCTACTGTGTGTACCTTGAGGCCAGGTACAGACTGTACCTCTTCGAGTCCACGAGATAGTGCACGAGTGTGGTAAATCCATCTTCACAATCAAGTTGTGGCAAACAAGGTGATGCAGTATTGTAGAGTGCTAGGAAACGGGTTCTTCAGAAAGGAGGGCTTTGAGATTGGATTTACATGGTGGTAGGGTTAGAATAATACAGTGAGGGATAGAAAAAGCATTCTAGTGCAGTGGAGTGAGGAGAGAGAGAGCGGGAATGAGAGGAAGCATAGGGTGCTCGACTCTTGGCAAGGAGGAGAGCAGGGGTGATCATAATGAGCGAGGAGGAGGGTAAGGAGTGAAATGATGTCAGGCTCTCTAATCCTTTACTTTTTTGGTCAGATGACTGTGTCTCGCACGGGAGAAAGCCACAGTGAAGGCTAAACATTGAGCCCCTGCTCTGACCTCTTTCCCGGGAGGGACTGAATGGGGAAAAAGCCAAGTAAGACGTAAAAAACCCCAATTGAAGTGTAGCTGTGACAGGCGTCCTTCTGGAAACTGGGCTCTGTTGGAATAAGAAGGTCTTTGAAGTGTCCAAATACAAGATACCCCAGAAACAGGCAGTAATGTACTGAGGACGACAGGATGGCTCCTCAGCAAGCAGGTAAGCAAATCAATAGAGCAAAGCAATGAGGAGAAAGTAGGAGATGAGGAACCAGGGGCGGAGCATGGAAACAAACAGGAGGAAGGGAGAGAGAGCCTGCGGCCCGATACGGAAGGAAAACTCCATTCAGCACAGAAGGCTAAGCGAAGAAGAATAACAAACAAAGAGCGGAAGAAAAAAGTATAAAGAAACCGGCTGAAGGCACTGATAAAAAGGATAGCAAGAGAACTAGCATTATCGCAACAGCGGCAGCACGAGAGAGTAGCTGACCATTAAGGTTGCAATGCCATGCAAAGGGTGTGGACGTGGCTTATGAGCCCCTACGTCCAAGAGCAGAAAAAGAACTAGACCGCTGTACAGACGATGGAAAAGACGTGATGGAATGTCAGCATTCCCTCAAGCGAAAACGGGGCCACATGCACCAATACATAATACGGCGCATGACAGATGAGCAGATAGGGAGTGTGGGGTGAGTCAATGGATTGTTTTGAAGATAATGAGAAGAAGTTTATACTTAACCCTTTTTTCATAGATTGTCAGCTAATCTGGCAATGGTAAAAAGTGGTAGAGGTAAAGCAAGTGAAGTTAAGGACTTTGTCCAGAGTTGGAAAAGCATACTTGGGAAGGTCCTATAGGAGACTGGCAAAGTAGTCAGATGCAGAAAAGACTGAGAAGGAAATTAGCTGTTCAGAAGTAATCAAAGGAAGAAGATGACTGGTTTGTCTGATATTGAGGAGGTTGAGTCTGGCTTTAGTGGCATATTTCGAGATAGAGAATGAGAATGCGTGTGATGGGTCAAAGATGGCATGAGAGAAGAGAAGAAGAGGAGGAGAGGAAGAGATAGCCTGTTTGGCTGGGAAGTAGAGAATGTCAGTCTTAGTGGAGTTGAGCACGAACGCGAACAGTTTGACATTTTTGATAACAGCTTGTCCGATAAGGAGTGAAAGGAGAAGAAGATCGGAGTGTTGTCAGTGAAGAGTTGAAAGGAGAAGACATAAGAGGAGATCAGGGGGCCAAGAGCTGAAGTATAGAGAAAGAAATTGACACAAGACAGACCCTTAGTGGACTCCAATCGTAAGGGGGGTCAGTGAGTAGGTGCGGCTGTTTCAGAACACCTGAAAGTGCGTCGAAGCAAGGTATGAAGCAAAACACGTGAGGGACTACTCTCTAATGCCAAGAGGAGATAATGTAGGGAAAAGGTCAGAATGGTCAACATTGTCAAAAAGCTGAACTGGTGTGAGTACCCGGGAAGCTGATGGCTGAACCAGGCCTTTGTTTTGAGGAGATGTCCTATAATGACAAAATGTGGTTCATTGTGCAAATATCTGGTATACAATGTCAGTGATTGTCATGTTGTGTGAATACCTGGGTATATGATAGACAAAGCTGGCATGTGGAATTAATTCCATGTCATAGGGACCACGTGGCACCTAGTATAGACTTTGTTTAAGCAATATGAGTACCTAGGAATATGATGCCAATACTGAACATATGGTATGAGTAACTGGCCTTTTCATCTGAGTTACTGCCCAATGATGTCAATAATTTTGCCGATTTCATGAGTACTGAAGCATGTGATAGCAATAGTTGGCCAATAATCACAGCACCCTGGCACGTGAAGGCACTAATTGGTAACCATGTGAATAGCTGTCTAAATGATGTTAACAGCTAGCAAATGATGCAAGTTCCTCAGCATATGTTGGCAACACCAAATAAGATGGCATACTGAGAATATAGTGCAACAGCTGTCAACTGGTGTGGTAGCCAAGGATATGAGAGTAGTCAATGGCAATCAGTGTGTGCTCAAGTGCATGTGCTGCCAAGATATTGTAACAACCGGAACAATGTACATATTATTGCAAAACCTGGTAAATGTTCTTGCAGTATTTCAATAACTGGCATACAGTCTAGGTGCATGTGAATATGATTTTAACACATACAAAATGGTGTGAATGCTTTATGAAGCTAATACCTGGTAAATGTGAGCAACCCCTGAAATATGATAGTATTTGCTTCTGACATAATGCCAATACCTGAGTATGCTGTGATAAATCTCTGAACTCACAGTTGTCGCATTTCTCTTTGGATAATGTTATGTTATGTTATGTTATTTTGCATTTATATAGCGCCTTATATACCATTGGTATGGTCTGAAGGCGCTGGTATGTTGAACGCCCTTGGGAACCGAAGTTCATATCAGTAGAGGGAGTAGAGAGGGTCAAAAGGTGCGTGTGAGCACCGGGTATGTGTGCAGCTCGTGCGGTATCCGTGTACTAGCTGCTTTCTAGCGGTAGGTGTGATGGTTGAGAGGTCAGGAGTATGTGTTCGTTCTGGCAGGATTTATCCAGATCGGATGTGGCTGCGTTAGGCCTGAGGAGAACGCCTGGCTGGGGGGTGTGTAACCAGCAGTGTTTACTTAGAAGGATGTGGAATGAGCGGCGGATGTTGATATGAGAACAGTTATACCGAATGGTGTCATAGTATCCCTGTGTTCTAGTTGAGTGGTGATGTAAAGGAGAGAGTAAGCATGATGGTGTGATATGATGGGTTATATGCTCTTTCAAACGTTATCTGCATTTCAGACCATAGTATACACGTCACGCAATTCTATGCGCTCCTGTCCGTTCCATGCACTCCTATCTACTCCATGCACCCCAGTTTGCTCTACACATTCCGGTCCGCTCCATGCACTCATGCATTCCGGCCCACCCTGCGCGCTCGGGTCCGCCCTGCGTACTCTAGTCTGCCCCAACATTCACAATTCTGTCTAAGTGTGGACATGCTAATATTCACCTTTCTGTCTAAGTGTGGACATGCTAACATTCAAGGTCCTATCTAAATGCAACGCAGGCCAATATTCACAATTCTGTCTAAGAGTGGACATGCTAGTATTCACAATTCTGTCTGAGTGTGGACTAGCAAGTGTGGACATGCTAATATTCACAATTCTGTCTGGGTGTGGACATGCTAATATTCACAATTCTGTCTAGGAGTGGACATGCTAATATTCAAAGTCCTATCTAGATGCAACGCAGGCCAATATTCACAATTCTGTCCAACTGTGGCCATGCTAATACTCACAATTCTGTCCAAGTGTGGATATGCTAATATTCACAACTCTGTCTAGGTGTGGACATGCTAACATTCAAAGTCCCATCTAGAAGCAACGCAGTCCAATATTCACAATTCTGTCTAGGTGTGGACATGCTAATATTCACAATTTTGTCTAAGTGTGGACATGTTAACATTCACAATTCCATCTAGATGCGACGCAGGCCAATGTTCACAATTCTATCTAAGAGTGGGCATGCTAACATTCACAATTCTATCTAAGAGTGGGCATGCTAACATTCACAATTCTATCTAAGAGTGGACATGCTAACATTCACAATTCTATCTAAGAGTGGACATGCTAAGAATCACAATTCAATCTAGATGCGACGCAGGCCAATGTTCACAATTCTATCTAAGAGTGGGCATGGAAGTATTATGGCACTCTATGTTATTGGTAGGTACGATAGAGTGGCAGGGGTTTTCTGGAGTAGAGTGATTGCTCTACTCCCCACCCATGCCACACTCACGGTTTTTGTTGGTGTCTGTTGGCTGCTGGCTTCCTTGGCGTCCCCTTGCGGACACCTGCTGACACTTCCTGGAGCCGCCTCTGTTGGAGCCGCCCTTGGCCTTGGGGCCCTTAGCCGGGGGCTGCACGGGCAGAGGGCTGCCCTGGGAGGACCAGTGATGAAAGGTGAGAGGACCAATGAGAACGGGCCTGAGCGGGTTGGGAGGCGGGAGGGAAGGGAGAGAAAGAAGAGGGTGCGGAGTGGGAGCGGGCTGCTGGGGGATCAGAAAGGCCTCTGGATATGGGGTCAGCCACAAAAGCCTACTGCCTCTGGGTGTGAAGGAGGCAGGCAGGGGGCACTGCGGCCGCTAGGCCCAACAAGGAGTCAGGCTCCACCAAACACGGGAGGGGGTGGGCCAGGAGGCGGGAGGAGGGAGAAAGGACGCGGGAAAAAGGCAGGGGAAGCAGGATGGCGATCGGGGGCAGGGGGTCAGCCACACAGGCCGAGATGTTGCTCCCCAGAGCCCAAGAGGGTCCTGGGGGGGGTGCACTCACCTGCTGCCTCTGGGTGTGAAGGAGGCAGGCAGGGGGCACTGTGGCCGCTAGGCCCATCGAGGAGTCAGGCTCCACCAATCACGGGAGGGGGTGGGCCAGGAGGCGGGAGGAGGGAGAAGGGATGCGGGAAAAAGGCAGGGGAAGCAGGATGGCGATCGGGGGCAGGGGGTCAGCCACACAGGCCGAGATGTTGTTCCCCAGAGCTCAGGAGGGTCCTGGGGGGGGTGCACTCACCTGCTGCCTCTGGGTGTGAAGGAGGCGGGCAGGGGGCACTGTGGCCGCTAGGCCCAACGAGGAGTCAGGCTCCACCAATCACGGGAGGGGGTGGGCCAGGAGGTGGGAGAAGGGACGCGGGAAAAAGGCAGGGGAAGCAGGATGGCGATCGGGAGCAGGGAGTCAGCCACACAGGCCGAGATGTTGCTCCCCAGGGCCCAGGAGGGTCCTGGGGGGTGCACTCACCTGCTGCCTCTGGGTGTGAAGGAGGCAGGCAGGGGGCACTGCGGCCGCTAGGCCCAACGAGGAGTTAGGCTAGGCTCCACCAATCACGGGAGGGGGTGGGCCAGGAGGCGGGAGGAGGGACGCGGGAAAAAGGCAGGGGAAGCAGGATGGCGATCGGGTGCAGGGAGTCAGCCACACAGGCCGAGATGTTGCTCCCCAGGGCCCAGGAGGGTCCTGGGGGGGGTGCACTCACCTGCTGCCTCTGGGTGTGAAGGATAAGATGACAATCCTTCATAGCCGCATTTCCTTCTCTGATGTAAACAAGGATATACAATGGAATGGTATCAAGAAGGAAAAAGCAAATAGCAGACAAATATACCCAGGATCGAAGTAGGAACCACGCTTGAGTCCTATACAAATGGAATCATTAACAAACATGTGAGGAGCCCAGCAGCAGCCCTGAAGAACCGTATAATTGCAAGGCATCTCTATCCTGGTCCTGGCACTGCTTGGACCTAAACATCTACTCATGGTGGCAAAAACTCCTTTGTCCCTGGTCTCCTTGGCACAGAATTGAAGTTCATTACCAGGATTAAAAATGTGGACTGTATCTGGCAGGATAATCTTGGTGGCGAGGGTCAGGTAAGTGCCAAGGTGCAGGCAATGTTGTAGTCATTGCTTTGCTATGTCAAGTCCTGCTGTTTGTTCCAGATGAAGACCATGCGTTTGTGGTGGGTACCATGGTGAACACCCATTTTACTATTGCAATAGTCTTCTGGTACGCATTGTGGCCAAACAACTGTACAAGCTTCAAAAAGCTTATAATGTGGCTGTTAGATTGTTCTGCCACCTAGGTAGATATGCCCATGTAACATCCTCTCGCCGAACACTTCACTGATTGGCGGTGGAGGACCAGATCAAATTTAAGGTGCCGTTCAGCCTTGTCCCAACTATCAGAGATATACAATCTTCTGATATCAGCCTACCAGGCTGTTAAGATCAAGAGATCAGCTGCTGTTGGTTGTTCCCCCGTCGGCATATGTTTCCAGGGGAGATTTAAGGTTTGCCTTTTTTGGCCGTAATGTTTGGAAGCGCATCCACAAAAATACCTAATGAGAAATTAACGCATTTTTTGTTTCGAATTCATTAGGGATTGTTGGTCATTTTTATTAACAATAGATGGGGTAGGGAAATAGGATAGGTTATGGTAGGGGTAAGAGGGTTGGGCTGTGTGGGCCTCCCCCTCTATTATAAAAAAAATGATTAAAATAATTAGGTCATTTCTCAGTAGGTCATTTCTTTTTTTTCATTTCACAGTAATCCTTTCGAATAAGAGGGGTCAGGGGTGGGCTGGGGGTGTGCTTCATAATTCTCTCTAAAATGGATCTCAGTGTGCAATGCTTTTTGGTAATCTGTTCTTGATACCAACTGCACCACTATATGGTTAAGTTCATCCTTAGCGAGTTTATAAATACTCAAAATAAAAATAGAAATCCTGTTCTCAGGTGAATTTATACTCTATTGAACCCATGTGACAGGGAGAACGCATACACGATGTGTGCACATCATGCAACATGAATAAACAACCTTTCAATATACTAAACATATTTATAGAGTAGACTCAAGAACTAACAGTGCTAAGCCATCTTGGAAAGTGTTAACATATATCCCTCTAGGTCTATCACAAATGTTAGGGTGAAGACACCAACTAAAACCAGTGCTGGCAAAAACACCTCAACAATGAAGGATCTGATGCACCTTACCTCCAATGAATGCCATTGGTCACCATACTGGCGCCAGGCCTAATAATCTGGGATACCATGTAGAGTCTGATGTCCAGTGCTGCCCTGTCAATCCCAACACCTAAGCACATCATTGAGAATTAGAGGATGTGGTGGTAATACCTTGGATATGATGGCAATACTTGTCATATGATAAAGTGTCCTGTGATGCTATTGCATTATTCAGTAAAAGATATGGGCATGTGCATAAATGATGATGCTATCTATTATCTGAATCTGAATACTGGCAAATGCCTCAAGTATCTGGCCGAATGATGCCCGAAACTGAGCAACAGGACGAGGACCGGAGACTATGATGCAAAGATATGTTGGATTTACCTCAGAATATGATGGGGTTCCCTTACTATTCAAGTGAATGCATGGCAATGATGCCAATCCCTGGTATATTCAGAGACGCCTGAGTATTTGATGGTAAAATGTGGCAAATAATGGGAGTACCAAGGTATATGATGGCAATACCTGCGAATCATGTCAGCCCCTGGGCATTTGATGCCTACCTGTGGTATATGAAGGTCATAACCCCATGCAATATAAGTATGGTTCAAATTACAATGTTTCTGCAAACAGACGACCCTCAAACAATCCTAATCTTGTCATGCATGCGCCCTCTGGAACTTGATCCCAGTATCGGCTCGGAACGCCCCATAACTCTTCAATTTTGCAAATCTCTCAAAGCATGGCTTGTTCAAGAACACATGACCAAGGACTAATCCCGGGTGCACAGACTAAAACTGACAGTATTACGCTACTCTTAAAACATGGCAGCCCAAACATTGGCTACCCACATGCTGTACAGGGCTCCACTGTTCTCCAGCTAGGTCCGTGCTTCAATCAATAAAATAAAACAAAATGAGAAAAGTACCTGAGAACATGTTGGCAAAGCCAGGCCAATTATGATACTTCCGGGGAAGATTGCGTCAATGCAATATCTGGCAAATAGTGTGAGTATACTCATATGATGCCAGAGCCTGTGAAGGAAATGCCAATAAGTGTAGGAAAACAGAAATTGTGTGTTCTTTAAAATAGCCATAACTATTGCCTTTTCCATTTTGTTCTATCTTTGCTGTTCTCCTTAACAGTGGAACTAAAAATGTTGGCTCACGCTAGCATACAGTTTAAACCTTTGAGATTATTATGTTGCATTATGTAATGTAATTGTCATGTCATGTCGTTTTGTGTTACATTAACAAGATGTTGTACTGAGTCCATCACCAACACAGTGGTCTTACAATGCTTGGGTGTGTCTGGAATGTGGCATACTGTGCCACCATAGGGATATAGAAAACGTGTTCTGCTGGTGGAAAGGAGAAGGGAAAAGGTAAGACGAAGAGAGAAGGGGCAGTAGGATGGAAGACACAACCTCACAATTGAAGAATACAAGGGATTCAAGTGATAGGGTGTGCGATTTTGAAAGTAGGCTTGCATGATTAGTCATTTGCAGTAGATCAGATGAAAATGCTGAACTGAGAGCAAGAAAATATAACATCTTGTGGTAATGAGCATTTATCACTGATGTTAGTTTCTAGTACTTCGGAGGGTAAGATTAGAATTAACCAAAGCATAATTCTAATTAGACCTGAGATTGGCTCATTAAAGCCCTTCAAGTGTGAAGCGGTTTGATTGCCAGATAACACTTTGGGGATGTAGTCAGGGATGGCCAATCGAACTGTCAGAAGGGACAGAGAGGAATTGTCTGAGACGAGTTGAATGCAGGAAACACACAGCGATAATGGGAATAGGGAGGAATGGGTAACGCGTTATGGAGATTATAGAGCAATGATCTGTGTTGGTCTCAAGTGCGAGCTTATGGGTATGTGAGGCACCACTCACTTCGATATTGAGTGCACAAGGCGTTTCATACCTTACACTTCCAATGAACTACAACCATGGCTGTGTCAGCAGCAATGGAGTCAATGTTCACTGTGAAGTCAGACCTATTACAGAATGCTTTATTGAGTATTGCTTCAGTCCTGTTCTAATATAGGCAAAACAATTACACAAAAGATATGTGATGTTCTGCAGACGGAAACCTGCTCAGTTAGTGCCAACCACAAAAGAAGCGCATTAACCTAATGTGACCTCATGGAAGTCTTGAAAAAACAAAACTATAACTTGAGGTTGTGCAGCAGACCAAGACAACAACTTATTGCCCTTTATAAATCATTTGCAGGATCAGTTTCACTAACCATTGCTTTTTATCTCTTTAGTAAAGTTTCTTCCAAATGCAGGCAAATGTGCTCAGAGAAGAATGTCCTTCCTCGTCAGCATCTTTTTAATTGGTATAATATTAATTTACCAGTGCTTGCCATTTGTTATTCCCAAGCAGGGACATAACATGCAACGTATGGCTCCCTCATTCTCTTTATTGCAGTCATAAAGATGTTTACCTTAATTGGAATATTTCAGGGACACATTAAGAAATAATGTTTGCTTCCAGGCACCAAACTTCGCTTGGAATGCAGAACAGACTAATCATGTCATCTGTTTTTTTTTTTTTTTTTTTACAGCAGAGTCCATGCTTTGCAATCCATGATTGTTTTTGAACAAGCAGTGTTGAATTATCATGATGAACAAAGTGGACCTGTTTCATATGTTCCCATAGATAAACACATAGCTGTGCACATATGTCTTGCAACAGATCCTTATCCTAATGTGCTTAATCGGGCTCTTGCTTTGTGTTTTCTCTCCCAGCCCACACGCTCTGGAAGGTTCTTCCTCTTCTTTGCACTCAGCTCTCACTCTTGCACTTTATGCTCTCTTCTTAAGACTCATTAAATCTCTTCTTCTTACTCTTCATTGCTGAAATTTCTTTTGCCATTGCATTTACTTTTGAATTGCAACCTATTGTTACAGTGTCTGTAAAGCACTTTATGGAAAAGCACTTTATAAATCCACATAAATAATTGTTTTCTAATAAGGTGGGATGAGATAAAACGTTACATGGAAAACTTTATAGCACTTACTTTAAAGGATAACCGAGGCTTTAAGTGTACCAGGGCTAGCCCGAGCTTAGCCCCAGCAGTCTCCCAATACTTTGATTGAGACAGGGTGCTGTTGAGTCTCCTTCAACTACCACCATCCACCAGCAACCCGACAGCATTACCACTTTTTCTTTTATTGTGCCGTGCTGGGGACACTTCAGGCCCCATCCATCTTTTAGGCCATAAACACGCACACATTGCAGCCCCTCTTGATTTCTCCCGCCACCTAAAGCACTGAGGATAACCGTTTTCAAGAGCCTATGTTGATTGAGTGTGTTGTGAGGAAGCAGTAGTTTCTTTCATGCGCAAAGGGAACAAGTTCAGTATGGACCGGAGCCTAACACGCTTCCCTCTCAGAGAAAAGTCAACGAATTGTAGAAAATGAATGTTAAACAATCAACGTCCTTAGCACCACCTGCTTTGCCACTTTCAATTAAAATTGTTGGCATTGTCTTTTAATCATGACACAACATTGTGTTAAATATTACTAATATGTTGTACAGACATGTTTTGTATATCCTGCTCTATGTGTTCGGACTGGCAAGTACTCAGGACTTGTCAAATGCTGCAGCTCAGAAGTCTCACAGACATTCTCTGATCCTTTGGAACCCCTTACAGGAGTTGCACCAGAAGACCATCACAAACCATAGCATATAAAGTAAAGGGAGTTGCTGGCACCATTGCCCATCTACAAGCTCAGGCCCATGTTGGAGCAAGGCAGCTCATGTGCAGCCTCAAAGTACTTTATACCCAAGTGAAACACATATTCCCAGCTGCTGCTCCTAACACCCATTGCACAACATGTCCATCCCATAGCTCTATAACTGTGGCCTACTAAGGTGAACAGCATGCACTTTGTTCTACCCCCTCCAGCCCCGCTCCCATCCCATCTCTGGGTAATGTAAAATCAAAGTGGCAAAGCACCAAATAAGGCGCCAAATCGTTTTATGAATAAATATTATTTTCCTATTATATCGTCTATCTATATTTCAATGTAACTAGCAGATAATCACCAGTTTTCATTATTCCAAGTAACAAATAATCTCCTGCTCGCTCATTATATAATTGCCAGCTTTTATTATGCACAGGTGGCACCTCATGGCAGCTGTTCTGTGTACCCAACTAGCACATCATTACCGGCAGACTCTGCACATCATTTCTGACTTTCGCTTAGACCCTCACATCAAGGCAGTTTTCAATTATGTTTACTTAGCCCGTTGTTGCCTGCCCCTTAACTGCCTCTAATTGCCCTCTCTCAACAAGGTTTGACTTTTATTGCTGGTTTGATATAGAATGGAGGTCAATCTTCCAAAGAACCAGTGTCATAGCTGGGGTTGGCTGTCGTGAACCTGTGTTTCTCCCAAACACATTCAATGTATAGTGAGGATATGTCAAGTCATGATAACTTAGTTTATTAAATGTCCCCATACAGAAAATGCTACACTCACTGGTTACCAATTAAACAGCAATAATGCATAACACACAGAACAATCCACGGTCAATGAGCAGAGTTCCTAAATGAGAAAATAACAGCTTACCGTCTGACAAGACCACTCAGATCAAGCAACGAAATTTGCTTAGAACCAAAACCATACAATAAAAGAAAATTCACTACTCAATATGCCCGCCAACTAAGTGAACACACTTCCACACCAAACACACAGGATAATCATAGATGTTAATCACAGAAATTCAAAGACAAAAAGATCCGGAAAACCTGCTAACCCAACACGAAAACCTCAACTTTCTGCATACACTTCCCATACAGAAACTCACACAAACACATCTGTGCACAGCAATACGCATGTACTTCACCGCACTACAACAACAGACTTACAACACATAACCCCTCACAACAGCACATGGGAAGTTGCAGCAAACCCAAAACCGCACTTAAACTCAGCGAATGGTGCAAACCAAACTGAAGCTGGAAACAGGAAATCACGTTCCTATTCCCATTACATCCTACTAACCCACGCACTCTCCCCTTTTTTTCACACCCTCCTTCTCAGATCCGCCAGAGTGCCTGGGGACCACTCCGGTGGTGACGGTGCACGATACAAACACCTTGAACATTAACATTACATGATATAGAATGACATGTCATGCCACGTGTATTGATATGTCACATCGTGTTACTCCATGATATGCATTTAATAATATTTGGAGTTTTAGAATACATTGGAGGCAAATAATCCCACTTCAGAGTGCCAAGAGAGAGGGAGTCGGTGAAGGGATAGTGGAGAGGGTTTGGTTTAGATCAGGGTAGTATAAATGAAGAGGCAGGAATCGTATACAGCAAACAAAAAAGTCCCCATTAGGAATCCAAGCATTATACATTTTTAACAGTGAGGTACAATACAGCGGGTTAAAGAATAAATGTTTACCGTCTGCCAAATGCATAAAACCGCATTCATAAAACAGAAAACAACAGGATCCCAGATGAGCCAGAAAGATGAGCCAGAAAGTTTTTCTAACATCCATAAAACGCAAGTGTCATAGTTGGAGGGTAAAACCGCAGTGTTTAAAAACCAAGGCCTCCATCCTCCACCTGATAAGTATGACAATTTCATGCATCAAAAGAAATAAGAATATAGGCGAAACCTGATATATTTTTGAATAATTTTTGCTGGTCTTGGAAACATACAATACATTAAACAATCAATTAAACAAATAAAGAAAGAGAATACAAATTGAGTTAAACATCATACTTTTAATTTACTCCCGTGAGATTCAAAATGCATGTTAGAAGTGCTCACTGCCAATCAAGAAATGTGTTTTTGGGGAGTGATGAGCTCTCTCCAACAGAGTCAACTGAGAACTACAGCAAACCCCATATCTGAGTTGGTTTAAAAGTAATATTACATTGTACAAAGCAAGAGGCAGATTGACTACCCCTCTCTGTGGTCCCTTCATGGGCATATGGCAGGTAAATCATGCATCTACTTTCTTGTTTGGTAGAATCTATCTCTTTTTCCACATACACCTTATTTTCAACACAAGTACTTTTATTTATTTACTTCAATCTTAAAAACAGTAAGAATTCAATCATTTTTCAATTAAATCATTTTTCAACAACAACATAATTCATATAAAGGAGAAATCGGCCATATATCATAACCATTCATCCAAATATATAGCCCAACTGTATTAATATGGGTCACTTAGAAAACCGAAAATTGCTTTTTTAAATACGTTTTCCTTTTCTATAAAACCTGTTTGGGGTATCTACAATCTTTGGCATTACATTCATGCCACAACATTATTTTGTGTTGCCTTAGAGAACTGGAAACAAATTGGTGTTTCCTGACTGGTCGACATATGTTTCGGCCTCTTTTATATCTACTGCACCATCTTGAGTGCTGTCAAGCAGTTCAATGTACGGGCCGTCTTCAGGACAAGATAATTTGTTCAAAAGAATCGATCCGAAACCCCAGGCGACAGTTCTTCTGGTCTAAAAAACAAATAAATAAAAACTGCTTTACTATAAAGCTTTTGTTAAAACAATCTAGTGTGTGAATGGCGGTGTATTACAGGTGGTGTCTCTTTGGAGAAATCAACACGATTACTAACCTTATGTCCATGTGTTCTAATTTTGGGATATCTGTGTGTATTAAGTCTTAACTTCAGGGACCGGCTACCTGAAATGACAACAAATGTCCTGTCTTCAGTCATGGTTCATGAATATTTGGTTAAATTAGGTCCATGGCGTTCTACTTAATGTATACTTAATGTATTGCACTTACTTATTGCAAGTCCCATAGATGGCTTAAATTTGGAAACCACCTTGAATGTGGGCCAATGATTGATTCCACTTGGGGCTCTCCCTTTCGGTCCCAGATATTTCTGTTATGAAAGAGAGAAAGGAATTTAAATAAATGTCCTTTTCTCATTTTGCTTCATGCTACATTATTGCATCTGAATGTTAACTTATTTATACGGCGGCCGTTCTGTCTTTGAATGCTGCTATCGCTCGTACTATGAGCTTATTTCTAAACTTGTTAATTGTGCCGGCGTTCATTTTTCCTAAACTCCTGATGGCAATATTACATTGACACATACTCAGAATCGAGGAAATGTCTACACTAATTACCAGCCTAGCGACTCGGAATGGCTTCTTACCTTTGACCCAAAGGACCTTGTCACTCTAATTGTAAAAGAAAAACATTTCAGAACCCCCGGCCCACACCGGCTCTCCAATCTCACCTTAAAAAGTGATCCAGAGATGCAGGCCGATATTTTAGAGTATCTCATTAAAAGCATTATTTGTAAGAAACATGTTCCATCCATGTGTCAGATGACCCACATTGTGCCTGTACATAAGAAGGAAGAATGAATGACCTCCAGTAACTACCCCCAGTAACTACCAAACAACTGTATTACTGGACGTTTCCAGCTAAATGTTTGCCTCTATTCTGCTGGGTGAACTAGAAGCATGGCTGCAACATTTTTAGATCCAAGACAGGAACCAATCAGGTTTTAGAAAAACGTTGCGCACCTCCCAGGCTAATCATATGCAGGCAATATTGAAGAAGACACTGCTACAAATTACCTTAAATGATGTAAACATGACCTTTGATAAAGTGAATAGGGGCAAATTGTGGTAATAAACTAAACACCTTGGGATGCTCAAGACACCTGCTCGACATACTAATGCAACAACATTCTTGATTCCGAATCAAAATCAGATTAGACAGGGAAGTCTCTCTAACTGTCTCCATTCAGATTAACTGTGGCCTGTGCAAAGGCTGTGTACTAACCCCAGTTCTCCCCCTTAAGCGCCAGGGACGAGTATGGTTGTCGTTTTTGCATAGACTTGCATAATAGCCCAGAACTTAAGTGTCTCCTCTGACCTTATCAAACAAAATGTTTTCCACCTCGCTTAGGTATACTACACATGCAACATCTTGCTTACAGAGATGATTTTATTTTGTTAGATCATACCCCGATCGGGTTGCAATGTGGCATTCATCCTCCGTTCCAGGGGGATAACGGCCCGGCAGCCCAAGTTATCGGCCCGAACAATGCAAGGGCAGATAACGAGGGTTCTGGGCCATTATCCCCCGTTCCAGGTGCTGGAACAGGGGATGGAGGCAATTAGCACACTGGGTTGCCAAAGTGGTAACCCAAGGTGCTAATCCTTTTGCAAGATGGCTCCCATGGAAAGGGAAGCGGGGCTCCGTACGGATCCCCTCTTCCCTTCCAAGCTGGCCTGCGTGAGGCGAAGAGAAGGACCAGATGCGGTGGTGACACCCACTGCTGCCAAAGTATGGTAAGTAGGGGGGGCAGGAAAAATGGGACAGTGGGTGGGGGGTAAGACGGCGGCAGGGAGAGCCGGCCATCAAGCAGTTTGGAATGCATGCTTGTACCAGCATTTCAAGCCTGCGTTCCTAGCCACCTGATTGGCTGGCTCCTCCACCCAGGGTGCAAATGCTCAATTCACTCCTTTGCTGATTATATAAAGGATTTAGAACTGGACATCAATTAAAAAAATGGTGATTGAATATCAAAAAGGCTGCAAACCTTGATTCACTAAAATGTTATCTAAATGACATTGAATTGGAGAAGGTGGCCTTGTGGAAATATATTGGCTTTCAGATGAAATTGAAATATTATAACATAATTTAATTAAATGCAATGTCACCACAAATTTTATTCTATGCAGCCAAGATGGGAAAATTAAATTGGAAGTATGGGAAATTCTCCTTTTTACCTGTTATAAAATGTAACAACATAAAGACCATTCCTGCTCTGATGTATGGAGCAGAATTCAAAGATACCGAATTTAATTGGGACAGAGGTGAGGGCAAACGCTTGCCTAGTGTATTAAAGTTACACCAAGATGACCCTATTGTCATAATTTGTTCTGAATTGTATCTTCCTTATATCAAAGCAATGGTACAGTACAGAATGTTGACTCTTTATGCCAATATTTTAACACATTTGCCTAAGCCTCTGTTTTCAGGTTTATTTGGGCTGGTATCACATAGTACATGCTTGACCCTTAACTCTTTGATCCAACATCCTACAAGGATACACGTAAATAAAGATCTTATTACTAATCCTTTGTCTGTGACAAAGCAATTCCTGTTGGGGGTCTGGATTATAACCTCAGAAAAGAAAAAAATAATGTAATTGCTCAAAAGGAGAGTAAACCATCTACTCTGTTATCTAAGTCATTCACCAAATGCCCATTTTAGAGCTTTCTTTATGATATCAGGCTCAACCTTCTGCCAACCATGGAACTAGTACAGGTCAGAAGTAAGTCAGACTCATTGGCTAGTACATGTTGTTTCTGTAAAAAAGTAGGAAAGGTGGAGTCTCTTAAGCATTTAGTTGTGGAGTGTACCAATTTGATACACATTCTGGTTGTATACTTTGTAAGTTTGTTCTTGACGTAGGTACCCGCCAGACTCCTCTTTTGTTTGGGAAACAATTCTAAAAGGAAGATATACGTCCTTAATTATTGCTGCAATGTTATATATTCAAAATGCACCGATCATGCATTAGAAATTGATAATGACTTTGATTTGAATATTTGATAATTATCATTATTTTAGGTGGAGTTTAACTAACTGCATGACTACAAATTTAGGGTTTAAGAGTTGATGTCATTTTATTAGTTTTATGTTGTTTTGAGAATTGTATGTCTAAATCGTATTATCTTATTCATTTTTTTATATATCCTGTATTTGATATATCTATCTTTGGTAAAGGTTTGAATAAACCAGACACAAATTAATGATAAGAAATGTCTCCTACGGGGAAATATCACAGCAAAAAATAGTGCTTTCAATGTCTTCCTGAACTTGAAATGGTCAAATATGTATATGAGAGCTTGGGAAAGCGTGTTCCATAGTTCTGTGACACTGACGGGGAGAGAAAGTTACCCACAAATCGTTGTATCCATTATTTCAGCTGGATGAGTCTGTTGGTTACAGAAGAGCAGAGGGTTGTAGGTGGGTTGTCATGTCATGATATCGCAGGTTATGCTGTGCTATGTTATTTGGTATTAGTAACATTCCTAACTAAATGGGTGTGGCCCCAAAGCTCTGAGTGGCTGTAAGGTTGAGCATTGATTTGCCTAACTTGGTTTCTGGTAGTCCGCAGTCACATATATATCCAAAATTGCATTCACAAAGAAATGGTATGCATTTAATGTATGTGTAGTTATTGAAGAACAGAGTGTCATTCTGAACAGATACAACTTGAACACTTGACAATAACATTGACTGGAGAAAGTCCTAGTGAATGGATCTGTACATAAGCAGGTTTTGTGTTGAATGATATAAACCAGGTGGTTTGAGGGGAACATATAGCAGGGACAAGTAATGGTGGAATTAACAATATTTTATAACATTTAAAGCCTGCCCTGTGGTGAATGTTTACACATTTACAAATAACGAGAGCCCTGAGGGAAAAACGTAGGAGAGTGGTGTCAGGAATTAGTTTGGCTATGCGGGTGAGGTTAGGTGGGGGTCTCCTTCTATTACTATAAGGTGGAGTTTGAACCACATTTTGATGAGTTTCACTGAAAAGATGACTTTGATGACTGTGGTAGAGAATTCCTCTGGACTGCAGTAAGTAGAGAAAAGGATCAACTACAATAGGATGAACAGGGGGTGGCTGACTAATAGGTTCAAATGCAATGTACATTAATGTAAGTGGCTTTGTAAAGCACCCTTCTGACACTTTTGGTGCACAGGGTTTGAGGAACTAATGGGCTTTGATGTGATGTAATTTAATGCAAGTGGTTTTGTAAAGCATCCTCTTGCCCCTTTTGGTGTGCTAGCTACACTTTGCTCTGTATGAAAAAGGGGTGGGCAAGACTGGGACTGTGGGAGAGGCAGATGTGAACTTGTGGTGTTGATGGGTTCAGGATGGAAGTACATGGTTCATGTGTGAAAATCTGCTTTCTCTTGATTTGGCTGAGAGGCTTTGGAGTGTGTTATTCATTGGAAAATGCCAACTCGTTTATAGACTAGAGTGCTGTAGATATGGTTAGCAGCTGATGTGGGACTGTGTGATAGGGATGAATATGGGAGCTCCATCATGGATCAATTAGTCTTGTGGTGGTAACGACTAGAGCTGTGGCAGCCATCTGTGGGTGATGTGTGTGTCTATTGTAAGGTGATGGGAGTCAGTCAGGAAAGGAGGGGAGTAGGTCTTACAAGGCAACATGTCCTGCAAGCCTGCACTCTTGCTATCAACCTTTTGCAGACATGGGTCATTTCATTATATCACATTGCTATTGTCAATCCCTCTCTCCCTCTTTCTCTCTCTCTCTGCCTCGCTCTCAGTTTATCTCGCTCCTACTTTCTCTCTCTCTTTCTTTCTCAAGTTGATTAATTGTACCCATGTGCCAAAAAATTAAGATATGATATGATATGATATGGCATTTGTAACGCGCCTATACACAAGTGTTTCAAGGCGCGACGAGGCAGGGAGGGGGGAAAAAGGGGAAGACAGACAACGATCCTACTAGGCCAGGTATCATTCAGACCGCGCAAGTGCAGGGGTAGGGGAAGGGAAAAGTGCAAGGGGAAGGGGCGGGGGAAGTGCAGTACAAGTAAGTAGAATACAAGTAGAATACAAATAAATAAATAAATAAATAGGGCCAGCTGGTGGCAAGTGCAAGGTAAGTGCAGACAAGTGCTGGGAGGGGGGGGTTGTAGGGATGCAGAGACAGTCCCGCAGTGCAGGGGATGCCAGGGAGGCAGTGCAAGTGGAGAATGGCTGGGCCGAGGTCGGTGAGAGTGGCCCAGTTGCAGATTCAGTGCAATTCCAGTGTAGAATTTAGCAGGGGAGAGGGACAGAGAAAGCAGAAGCAAAGAGGAAGGTTTTGAGGTGCTTCCGGAACCGGAGATGATTCTCCTCAAGTTTCAGGGAGGCAGGAAGGCTGTTCCAGAGGGAGGACCCTGCCACGGAGAGAGATCTACCCCCAGCTTGTTGCTTTGAGAAGCGGCTGACCCTGAGGGAGAAGATATTTAGGAAGAGAGAGTTGAAGGTATTTTGGTCCCAGGCCCCAGAAGGCCTTGTGGATAATGCAGAGGGTTTTGAACTTAATCCTCGCAGCCACTGGGAGCCAGTGTAGAGATTTCAGTCCTGGAGAGATACGGTCCCTGGGCTTGAGGCCAAGGACAAGTCTCGCAGTTCTGTTCTGGATGAGTTGCAGAGGGCGGAGAGTGGAGGCAGGCAGATTAAGATAGAGGCTGTTACAGTAGTCCAGCTTTGAGAGAACCAGGGCTCGGGAGACAGTGAGCTTCTGGGGGAAGGAGGGGAAGGGAAGAATACCTCTGAGGAGGTGCAGCTGGTAGTGTGACTTCTTAGAGACGTCAGATATGTGAGGAGGAAAGGAGAGTGTAAAGTCGAAGATGACCCCAAGGTTTTTAGCCTTGCAGGTAGGAGCAGGAAGAGGGCCAAGAGAGGCCAGCCAGAGAGCTGCAGGGAAGGAGGGAGTGGGTGTGCAGATGAGTAGAATCTCAGTCTTACTGGCATTAAGGCAGAGGTCATTGGCGGCACACCATTCCTGGATAGCAGACAGACAGTCAGAGATGAGGGAAGGAGAGGGGGAGGCAGAGGGTAGCCTGAAAATGAGCTGGGTATCGTCCGCATAGCACTGAAAGTTGGGGCAGAGGGCGGCGATGCAGTGTGCAAGGAGTGACAGATACTGGTTGAAAAGCCAGGGAGAGAGATTAGATCTCTGGGGAACACCACAGGTGGAGAAGAAGACGTCAGAGAGGAAGGACCCAAGTTGGACCAGGGAGGGTCGATTGGAAAGGAAAGAAGTCAGCCACGCCAGAGCCTGACCAGTGATACCCAGGTTATCACGGAGACGGTTGAGCAGGATGGCATGGTTGACAGTATCAAAGGCAGAAGAGCGATCGAGCAAAATGAGAACACAAGGAGTGTTAGAGTCAAGGTTGGAGAGCAAGTCTTCACGGATGTTCAGGAGAGCAGTTTCCGTGCTTCTGGCAGCTCTGAAGCCAGACTGATGGTCATGAAGGCTACCAACAGATTCAGCATGGAGGTTAAGCTGGGAGATGGCCAGTTTCTCCAGGAGCTTGCACAGGAAGGGAGTGATGGAGATTGGGCGATAGTTAGCCGGGCAGGAGGGGTCGGAAGAGGGTTTCTTAAGAAGAGGGTGCACAAGGGAGTGCTTGAGGGGGGATGGGAAGACTCCAGAGGCGAAGGAGTGGTTGAAAAAGTTAGCCAGGGCGGGAGCCAGGGAGTCGATGTGGTCCTTGATAGTTTTGGAGGAACAGGGGTGAACCTGTTTAGACGAGACTTTCATCGGACTTGTCTGGAGACCTTGTCAGCAGAAAAAAGGGGAAAGGCAGAGAAGGAGGGAGGAGGGGTGGCTGCAGAAGGGCCAGAGGAAGAGCCGGGAAGAGAGGGAGGGAGGTGATAGGAGGAGAGTGAGGACAGGATGTCCTGAGTTTTAGAGATGAAGTGAGAGGCCAGTACCGTGCAGAGGGCCTGGGAGGTGACAGGAGAGGTAGAGACTGCAGCAGGGTTGGCAAGCTCCTTGCAGATTTTAAATAGTTCAGCCGAGTTGTTAGATGCCACAGAGATGCGGGCTTGGATAAGGGCTCTCTTCTTGATGAGAACGGAGAGACGATATTGCCTTTGGAGCAGGCGGCAGGCCAGTTTGTCAGAGGATGAACACGAAGCATGCCATTTCCTCTCTGCCACCCTGCACTTGCGTTTAAGGATGACGAGATCCGAGTCATACCAGGAGTTACATTTGGCTTTGGGCTTCAGGCGGATTCTCATGACAGGGGCAAGGATATCAAGAGTATCAGATATAGCAGAGTGGAGCATGGAGAGGGCTGTGTCAGGGTGGGAGTCAGCTGAAGGGGGAGGGGGGGCGAGAAGGTGGCAGCGAAAGCCTCAACTGACACGCGCTTCATGGGTCGGATGGCCGAGAAGGTGGGTGGCGATGATGAGGGTGGCTTTGCCTGAGGGGTAGGGAGGGTGAGGTGGGAGGATAGGAGAAAGTGATCACTCCAGGAGAGAGGAATGGAGAGAGGGACGGAGAGGGGAAGGTCAGAAGAGATCAGAGCATCAATAGTGTGCCCTGCAGAATGAGTAGGCCCAGACGGGAGAATAGAGAGTGAGAGAGAGTCGCAGAGGTCACGAAAGAGTCCAGTGGGGGGACAGGAGGCATCCAGGTGGATGTTGAAGTCACCAAGAAAGAGGAGTTGAGTGGTAGCGGACAGGAGTGAGGAGGAGAGGTCAGCCCACTCAGAGAGGAAGGAGGAAATTTGACCAGGTGGCCGATAGATAGTAGCCACGGTAAGGGAATGGCTGGGAGAGAGAGAGAGTCGGCAGACAAGACATTCAAAAGAGGAGTAGGTCTGCGTAGGAATGACAGTGGCAGGAATCCACTCAGGGAAGATAAGGGCAACACCCCCCCCCCCCAGCACGGTTAGGCCTGGGCATGGAGAGGATAAGGTAACCATCAGGTAGGAGTGCATCAAAGCTAGTGACAGAGCTGGCTGTGAACCATGTCTCAGTGAGACCGAGGACGTCAAGGTCCCGTTCCTCAAGAAGGCGACCGATATCAGAGGAATGCTTGATGGCAGAGCGAGAGTTAAGAGTGGCAATGTGGAGGCAGTTTCCAACCTTGAAGGACTTCCGGGGAAGGGTACAGATCAGAGATACGCCCTGCGGAGGTGTAGAAGAAGGAGGGAATGGAGGCTGTCAGGTGACTCTACTCATTTTCCTAAGCTACATGCTAAGGGTTATGAGAGGCCAGAACTTTGATTTACAAGGAAGGCATGCTTGAAATTTGAGGACTGTAGGCACATAATCCACCTTTCTTAGTATGTCGGTTGGCAGGCTGAGGGGCACTTCCAACCTCACTCTAACATGTTGAACTTTTGTGGTCATAAGCCTTTTGGGACTTTTGGTCTTCATGGCATCGCGCATCAGGGGCATCGCAATGGCAATAGGGGCAGGAGCCAGATTCTCTGCTCCTTTCTCTCAGAAGTCTGTTCTGCTGTCTCTCAGAAGCTCCAAACTCCTCTCACACAGGGCACAGAGCCACATGCCACAATGGAATTCCCCTGCTCCCAATGGCCATGACTCAGAAGTGTTGAGGCTGCAAAACAATCTTGGTTGAGGATTGATGCTGATAAACGGTGGAGTGTGGAATCCTCAAAGTGCTCAATGAAGTTGGGTGTAGCATTTGTTGGTTTAAATGAGGGGGTGGCAGATGAAGAAAGGTGAAAAGAAGCATGGTGACAATAAAAGAACAGTATGGTGAACAGTCCAATAACCATTTGCCATTTCTGTGCCACATTGAAAAGTACGATTTTCAGCCTGAGTTCAACAGCTCAATGTTGAATCCTGGGCAATAATAGGCCTGCAGTATTCACCCAAATTGTAAATAACAGTCCATGCAGGCAGAGGGAGGAACTGTTAGAGATCAGCATATGCACAAGGTGTGATCTGTCCCCATAGAGGTTCCCCAGGAGAGAGGAAGGTACCACCTTATCCATTAACAGATACAAAACAGAGGAAGGTGGAGATATGCTGCCTTTATTTGTGTCCTTGTATAAACACATTGTACACAATTTGTTAGGTTTTCTGGGATGGACGTCAGAGACTGTGCCTGCATAGTTTTGAAGCACGTTACAAAACCCAAGAAAATATATATGTGTTGGCCATATGGGATCTTTTGGTTGCCTGTCATTTTCTACTTGTGGCAACTGGGATCATCATTTAGGGGATAGTTTTGCATGCTCAAAGCTTCTGCCTGTAAAGTATAGTATATGCAATGGAGGGGAAAGTGTTGCCATGTACGAACTGACCGTGCAGGGTGCAGTAAAAGCAATTAAGTACCATGTCGCTTCTGCTTAAAAAGTGTACATAAAAAGTGCAATACGTGCATATTAGAAGATAGCTTGCTGTCTACAGCCTGGACATGTACTTTGCAGCATAGGCCATTTGGGGGGGGGGGACTTCTGACCATGTACTTTGCAATAGGTGTAAGTTAGGGGTCTATCTCCACTGTTAATAGCCTAGGCAAAGAAGGTTCGTTATATGCATTATATAGGATATCTCTGTTGACTAAATCATTTGCAAATACAGTGCAGTAGGTGATACACGATACGAGATTTTGTGGGGTGACAAGAAGTGGGGGTTTGAGAGGAAGATTGCAGTGATATGCAGTCATCTAGGTCGTGTGAGGCAAGACCATAGACAGCATTTTATGCTGGTAGCAGGGATTTGAAGAGAGAGCAAATGTGCATGGTGATTCGTCCAGAGTATTGATAGTTGGTTGAGGTGGAGGAGATTGGGGAATCTTAAAATGTGTGTCTGCTGCAAAGTTGAAGATTGTTTCATGGGAGCAACATAATAGAGGGATAGACCAAGAGATATGGGTGTGATTTAGTCGAGTTTGCTAATGTTAGGGAGAATTCTCAGAAATGTGCTAATTCCCTTCTACCTTAGAGACCCCCAGCCCTTTTGCTGGATTTTAGAACTTTTGATTTTTATCCTGGAGAGAGTGAAACCTTGTTCCCATTTTTTCATGTATTTTTCTTTGATTTGAACAATGTGTTTTTTTTGGTGTTTGAGTCTGACAAACTCCATATGCATAATCGTTTTAGATTGTGACACATGGCACTCAGATACCAGTGGCATATTAGGGGTGAATGTTCCTGACCGAATTTTTCTAAATCCTGGCAGGGTACGTTTACATTGATGACATGGTTGAACCAGTTTATTTGATTTCTTATGTACAATTGTTCATAACAGGGTGTCATATAGTAATTTCGCTATTGGGTCAATAGAAAATCCCCCATTCTACTGCCAAATTCAGGCCGTTCTTAACTGTGTGCAAATTGTATATCCATCTCTGTTCACATTTTTTAGGTGCAAGATCTCTGTCTCCACCTCGGTTGGAGCCCTTTACTGTCTGGATTACAAACCAAAAAACATCTGTTGGCTTGTGTTTCAGACAGATATAGTGTGCCACCAAAGGTTTGTTTTCAATTCCATTTCTAATACTGGATCTACGTTCACCAATCCGCTATCCCACAGGGCGTTCCGTTTTGCCAATGTATAACAGGTTGCATGGACACTGAATTCCGTATGCACCCATTGTGATACGCAGTTCGTAAATGTTTTTAACTGCCATTCTTTACCTTTCAGATTAATGCTTTTTAGGTTTTTTGTCAATGGACATATGGAACACTTTCCACATTAAAAGTGTCCAAAGAAAGGTGGTAGATCCCATCATTTTCTTTGTTTTTCTATTCCTTTTGTGGCATCAGGGTAGGTGTGGACCAAATTGTCTTTTACATTTCTATTAAAGGCAAAATGTAGGGGAGCCAGGTTGAAGTACACTGTTTTAATGATATGCCAGTTTTTTAATATGGTTTTGTGTAAGCAGTGACTAATCGCGCTAAACGTGCTTACACATGTTATTTTTTCCACGTTAGTTCTCCTTAACAGGTTGAGGCAGGTGTCTCTGTTAGCATTTTTTGCTCTTTTATTTGCTGTGTGGATCTGTTTTTTAGGTAGCCTCGCTCTTTAAGTCGTCGTTTGAGGGCTTTCCCATGTGATACATAGTCTGACATGACAGTACAATTTCTCCGTACTCTTAAAAATTGGCCTATTGGAAGGCTTTCTTTCAGACTATGTGGATGGTAACTGTGATCTTCCAACAGTATGTTTTTATCGGTAACTTTTTTGAAAAGTGCAGTTTGTAGGCTTCCTTGCCCTGAGTTGACAATCTCCAAATCAAGGAAAGGCATTTTGGTGCTATCACGGTTGATGGTAAAGTTGATGTTGGCATCTTGCTGATTCAACCAAGTAAGGAATTCCATGAGGGTGGTGACAGATCCTCTCCATATTAAGAAACAGTCGTCGACATATTAGTACCACGCACCAATATTTACTTTGTGCAGGTTGTTCATAAGATAAACCAAACTTCTTTCTAAGTGGTCCATATATATAGGTTCGCAATATCTGGTGCAAAAGTAGCACCCATATGTGTCCCATGTTTTTCGTTATAATATTGCCCATCATATAAGAAGTAATTCTCCATCAGTGCTAATCTAGCACATTCTACAATGAAAGCTGTAGGGACTGTTGTTGCAGAAAAAGTGTGTCGATTGAGACTGTTCTAGGACACATAAGCAATCTAATTGAGGGATGCTCGTGTACAGTGACACGACATCTAATGTCACTAGAATATCTCCCGGAAGTTTATTGATGGATTCAAGAATTTTAATCATGCTTGTGGTATCTTTAACGTATGATTTCATTTGCAGAAAAAACAGCCTTAAGAATCAGTCAACGTAAATGGACAGAGGTTCTAAGATGGAGTCAATGGCAGACAGGATGGGTCTGCCTGGCAGGTTGATGTTTTTTTAATGGACATTTTGCAGCATATAAAATGCCAGATTAGTTGGATTCAATTTGGTGAGAAAACTTATTTTTGTCAGAATCAATGCAACCTTCTTGCAAAGCATATTCCATTAGGCTGGAGATTTCTTCTTTCAATCTCGGGGTAGGGTCAGTTTCTAATTTGTGATAGAGCCTTTGCAATTGCAGCTGCAGTAAAGCACCCATGGGTGCCCATTTTGTCAAAATGGTCCTTGTCTTCTTTTATCACCATTTCTTGTTGGAAAGGTCCTTCTTGAGATTTAATCTGTGAGCCAGACCAGGTTTGGTCCCTTTGTCCGTTTTGTCTTTGGCGGGGTTCACTGCTAAAGCCCGCCTCTGGCTCCAGCGTGTCTGGCAGGGCAAAAAGTGAGGGAGGTGCCCAAAAACCCCTGTGCTTAGTCTCCTTGGTTACATGAATGCACCCAAAGGGGATTGGCCAGCTGGCTGTCCTTGACAGATAGCCATCCTGCTGTGTGAGTGACAGCTAGGCTGCAAATGAATGGGAGCAACCGGCATAAAAGGCGAGGTCTTTTAGAAAGAAAGCAGAGTCGACCACTGGACCAAGGAATCAGAAGACAAACTTGGAAGAGACGCTGGCTGCAACTGTTGGACCAATGGTTTGCCCGGTGAAGCCCTGCTGCAGTGCTAAAGCTCAGAATTTTCCTCGACTAGAGAAGCCCTGCAAAGGACAACTTCTCCCCTTGGGTTGGTGGGACCAATCAACCCCAAGACAAACTCATCTGGAAATCCTCTCAAAGCTAGTGGTACTTCCATTGCTGCTGCAGGAACCAAGTGCCAGGGAGAGGAACACCAGAAGGAGTGCATCATTTTTAAGTCAGAACCGAGCTCAATGAAGATCCTCTGGACTCCCTTGAAGCAGAACTAACCAAGCTGGACTTCAGAAGCAAGGAAAGCCCACAAGGTATCCGAGAACCGCAGTGGTGCTATTCACGAGAAGCTGAAACCGCGAAGTGCTGCTGATTTGAAGTTTGCCCATTGCTGCTGCCGACCTTCGAATCGTAGTGCAGGAGTCCCCAGATGTCCTGCCTCTTGTCTCCATGACTGAGGCCAAGGAGAAACAGGATCTGCCATACTACAACAGGAACAGAAGCCAGCTGGAACCAATTTCTTCACACCTAAGCTACTGTAAACTAAGGGGTAGTTACCTCTTGCTGTGTAGCTGCTCTCATGTTGCAACTCTAGAGTTCACATTGACCCCTCTTGAGATAAGCCCGGCTGCTCAGCCACTCTACCAACTTGTGTAGTACATGCTTATACCAAAGGTTGGGTTAACTATTGCCAAGAGGACAAGGCTGGTGCATTCTCCCACAGGGTACTGCATACAATATTGCCTAACAGCTCAGCACAAGGAAAGTGTTTCAGTTGAGTGGAATGAGGTGTGGACAGATTTTTCTGTTCAGGCAATTGAGCCTTGCTGAGCTGGCACAATATCATAAACTGCATTTCATCCCTATAATGGTATTGTGTTGTTACATCAACAGGAATTCTTTCTATGGAATTCTTTCTAACAAAATTCCATTGAAAAACTCATTGAAATATAGAGGGGCTAAGGGGATAAAAAGGATAGGGAGGGGGTTGGAGGAGGTACAAAAATACGGAAGGGACATGAACCCCACTCAAATACAAAATAAATATTTAAATGTGTTATTTTAATGGAATTTGTTTGGTAAAAATTCCATCGAAGAAACTCCTGTAACCAAACAACATAGAACCCCCTATAACATAAACTTCAATACTCTCCTCTTTTCCTCCTACTTCCCTTCTTCCTGCCTCTACTAATCCCACAGTTGCTGTGATTGGTGTCTTGGACCCTTCTGCATCCTCTGGGCCTCTGACCATTCACACCCAATCTCCCCAGCATCTGTCTTCCCTCAGCACTTGTCTCAGCACACCCTCTGCACTGGAGATGGCATTTTCCTAACGCGGCTCCTGGCCTCATAGCACTTACTATACCTGGCACTGCATCTGTGGCTTAGTCTCGAGCATGGACACCACAGCGCCTACCCCACTGCCCCCTTCCTTCATGCACACCACAGCACTCACCCCACTGCCTGCCCTCTTCCTTCCTGTACTTGCATGTTCTGAATACTTACAAGGCATAGTAGGTTTTGCTGTCCCTTCTGCATTCTTTATTTATTTAATTTGTACTAGTATCCCATGTTTCCTCCCTTCTGCCATGTGAGCGCTTTGAAACAGAATGGACCTCATTATAAGTTTGCTGGTCCTGGAACTACGGTACCGGCAAGCTTGCTGGTACCATAGTTCACGGACCGGCAAACTACGAGTTGTGCTTGAAAGTGCCTTTCTGCCTGCCAGGGTATAAACGGTGCCGGTGCATCCGACCTCCCCATTCCCATTCAGCCCTTTTGGGCTGAATGGGAATGGGGGGCATCTTTTTTCCGGCGCCTGTGAATGGGCAAATACCGGGTCCGGCGGGGCCAGAATGTCCAGTTAATTGTCCATTCGGGGGTGCCAGACATTTTAGGAAGTTTGGCTGCAGCCTGCCGTTTTTACCGGCGAGGCAACCGCCTAACTTATAATGAGGCCCAATTTATTTCCTGTATAAGAGCCTAACAAGAAAACAATACATAAATAAATGAACAACTCTAAACTCCAAGCCAGGCTACATCAGCATGCAGCCACATATGACACATTCCTGTTAACTTTGACAGAGATACATTTCACAAATGTGCATTCCCATTGTTGACAACCTTCTCTTTCCAGCACAATTTGAATTATACAGAACATTACTGAAACCTTTCAGAATGCATTGTGTGGTTACCGTGCTCACTGGAAATCAAAAAGGATTGGTGTGTTTAGAAAAGACATGTATTTGGTTATAAATAAAAAGCAAAAGCTAAGCTAAGCTAAGAGAAACGCCTTGTCCAGTTTGCTGAACTGTTTTTCAAAACAATCTCTTTGCTCTTCTTTAATGAACGTGTGGTCACATTTTCAACATTGTTTTAAAACACAGCAAAAAAGAGCACAACGAATTCAAAAATGTATGCAATATTTTACTAACCAAGAACATTGTTGTGCATAGTCTTAATACACAATAGTAGAAATGGTATGAGTACAAATACTGACGTCTTTTTATCATGTGGCCAAGGCCCTCTGGTTCAAACAGGCAAGTTCTCACATAAGTGACAGATGATGATAAGAATGACTTCAGTTCAAAAGTAAACTAACAAGATAATCAGTTCCACGGTTCCTACTGATGGTATGCTTGACTGTTAGTCTGTAATTAGCTAACAGAGAAGCAACGGTAGGTAGGACAGAACTTTTAAAAAGCAGCTGTTTCAGAAACCTGGGAGGAGATCCTGAAATTTCACCAACGGATACAACATTATTAATAACAAAGAGGAGGATTGTGAAGTACTACTAGCCAACAAGTTCTTGACCTGCCTGGGTAAGATAAGCAAGACAACCAAGCATATTTAACAAGTAGGCAAAAACTCTAATCATAGTATTTGTGCCTAAAATTGGCGCTCAGCCTAGTTTCCCAAACTCTGATTTCTATTGTTTGCTGCAATAGAGGATAGCTCAACCGCAACGTGCTTGCCTTGGAAGCAAGATAACACGGAGCAACATGGGTTCGATCCCCGGGTCCGCGCTTAGAAACCTCTGGGTATTAAGCGCGTTATAAATAACCTATCATATCATATCAATCATTTGGAGGTAAAACTAATGAACAGAGCTGATATGCCGTGGAAAAAAGCACCAAGCAGCTTCCAGATGCCTTCACACTGAAAATGTAAACTGCACATGAGGCTAAAAATGAGAACTTTGCAATTTTTTCCAAATTCAATTTATTTTACTGTTTCAATATTTTGGTTGCTGAAGTAAGGCCATTTCTAGTTATTTTTTAACATACATTTACCTTTCCATGTGAGTGCTATTAAGATACACCATGACATATGTTTGCGAGGTTAGCCTTTCAAGCTTCCCTGTGCTGGTGACACCCTGAGTTTAGGCCGTCACAGAGTTTCCACACAGTGTTCAAATATAACCTTTGTCATCCCTTATACTTCTTTGGCCATGAAAAGCAGATCAATTTAAGCACAGTGCAAGAGCAAGAGAAATCGTAGCAGGGGAATTGTACAAGTGTTACCTGTAGTCATTTTTGATACATGGCTGTAGATCATTTTTATGCGGCTCTTGGTTATCTACCAATGGAAGCCAGGAACGTAAAAGAGTTGTTAACCCTTTGTTGCTACTGAGTTAGCCAAAGGTTGTTCTGTGTAACTTCACCTGTGCTTTAGCTTGCCATCCTTAAGCATCATAGTTGTGTGTATGAGTTTATGTTTGATCGGGCCACAGTGGCTTCATGCATATGTAGTTTTAACATTTAAGAAAAGTAGGATGCTGGGTATCTACTATATTACTTTCTTGCTAATATAGGTATTTGTATTGCCTGCCTGTTCTATTTGTAATGTTCCTATATTTACTCTACAAAATAATAAATATGCATGAATGCTAAATAAAAGCGAGCTAGAACATTATTGATGTGTTTCGATTGATAAGTATGAAAAACCCTAAATTGCAAGTACAAACACGTGTTATTTTAGCGATGAAACTGTGCAACGAAGATATTGATAAATGTAGTCTTTAATAATGCACACAAGGTTAATGCACATTGATTCATAGATTCAAGCAGATTGTGGGCCCAAGACAATATTGATGTACAATAGTATGCTCTAGGATCCCTGTGTGTGTGAATTGTTGTTTTCCCACTGATCTTTTTTTCACAAAATCAGTTATGTGGGCCAGTTTCTGATGTGTGAGTATGTGTGAGAGATTGGTTAAACACACATTTAGAGGAGTTTACTTGATGTTAGAGGAGCAGGGGTTCTGGCCCTGTGTCCTTCTGGTCAGAAAAGGTTCAAACAGGAATTTTCATGTTCTTTGCTTGCCCTTCACATCAGATGCCCGGAAGAGAGACACCCATCATCTGAGAGTTTAGAAGAGAAAGCAAGAGGCAGTGCTAAGAAGGTTGGTGGGTCTTAGGTCACGTGACCTAGATCCGCTTGCACTTGCTCACCAACTGCAAAGGAAAAGAGGTGGGTGTGCTGCTCAAGTAGAGAAAAAGGGTTGCAAAACAAGAAGGGTCCAACTGATTAACAATGATTGACAGGGGCGTGGCGCTTATTTCACGTAACCTAGATTCACTTGCACTTGCTTACCAACTGCAAAGGAAAAGAGGCTAGCAGGCTGCTTATGTAGGGAAAAAGTGAAGCAACACAAGAAAATGTAGTATTCATCCTTTAGTATACATAATACATTGTACCTTTTCACTGTAGTCATGTTAAATGAACAAGACTTCATAGATGTACCCTCTGATTACCTTGTTTACTTTTAGATTACCTGAGATCATTTTAGATTTCCTTTGAAAACCTCTTATTGCCTTAAATTCAAATTTGGTTTATTCATGAATGTATGTATAGATCCTTGCTACAACAGATTTGCCCATCACGTGCTATGCTCTTTTACAGAATAATTATGCTGTGCTCACATAATAATAATAATAATAATAATAATAATAATAATAATAATAACAATAATAATAATAATAATAGTCAGAAGAAGAAGAAGAAGAACAACAACAACAACAAAAACAACAACTACTAAAATGGGAGTCGAGAGTGAGGTACGTAGTAAAGGATCCCAATATTACAAGCTTCTGAGATTCCAGCAAATCTAGTTCCTGTTCTTTATTGCAAACCATGTCTAGACATTGGATCTTCTTTACTGGATCAGCTCTCTGCTGTTAAATGTTTCTATCTGTGCCTTTGCACTGGTGTTCATCAGCTTTTTAAGAAGGCTTATCCCGGCTTCCCTCTGGAAAATTGAAGTCCACTTGGCCAATGTACTGGGCAATTCTTCCCTGTGAGTGATCTTAAACCATGCTGCAGGTCTCCTCTGTATCTCTTCAGGTCAGGCCCTCTTGCATATGATTCCTCACAAGTCGACTAGACCATCCAGATTTTTGGGAAATAGGGATGAGGGCATACTTCAAACCCCAATCTGATGGTTGCATACATTTCAAGGGCTTTGTTGTGCAGTGAGCAAGATGGCAGTGTCCACCTAAAGCTCCAGACCTACAGGCTGCCTGAATGCCGTGTGCAAACGCTGTTCAAATGGCCAGCGGATATGTTGGAAAGAGAGGTGCAACTCCCTGCTGGAAGCTGACATGGAATACTCAGCTACTGCGGCATGGCGGGACCTGCAAGGTGCAAACGATGACCTGTGCTATTGTTTGAGGTGGGGAGGCAGTGAGCCCTGTACAGGGCTGCCGTTCAACAGTATAGCAATCCAAGTTCACCGGGGATGGTGTCATACAGAGGGTGCCTCCATGGTCCTTGACTGACTTCACTGGTGGCCGGATTGTCTACAGTGCCAAGACCCGTGACCAGCAGCCCTGTAGGGGGCTGATGTTCATCCTAACAAAGAGATAAGGGTTGTGAGGCATAACTCATACTCAGAGACTCAGTCAAAAATCAAAGAAAGAACAGAGAGGGTCCATACCATCAATGACCTGGCAATAAGATCTTGCAACATTTATGGGGAGATCTCTCTCTTTCACAAACTTTCCATAATTGCCAATTAGGTCCTCAAGACCCTTTGTGGTCCTTGCTAAAGGATTGTGTCACCGGCATTATTAAGCAGTGAACCAGGCATCACACGAGCAGATAGTTCGTCAAAGTGCCTGTCTATCCATTTTTTTTCCTGCCTGTTTGTGTATAGGTTTAACAAGTGGGGAGTCAGATGATATCCTTGGCACACACCCCTGTTCACTGGGAACTCCTCGGTATATTTCCCGCCACTGCCATACCTAACAGATTCTAGGATAAAATGATGGAGAATTATTCAATAGGTGGCCAGGTACATTAATGACTTGCAGGATCTCCCAAAACTTTGACCACTTAAGCATGTCAAAAGTAGAAGAAGTATCCATGAAATTTATGGACACTGGAAATATATACACAATAGAGTATTTCACTAGATAGTTTACCACCTGCCAATGCCAATTTCTTGCCTGAATCCCCCTTTATAGGCTCTAGAGTCATTTGCCCAGGATGCCAGTCTTAAGTATAGCAGTGTTCCAAAAAATGTAGAGGTGAAATAGGCAAAAATCACGACCTGGACAGAGGCAAGTATAGTAAAATCCATGAATCTCTGAAAAATCAATTTGGCATGTACAAATCCAAGGGTATATCAACGTATTCATAATGACCAAAGGGGTGTTCAAAGTCTTCAATTTATCTTTAGATGCAAATACATTCTGGTAAAGCAAAAACATCCCAATCAAACTTCATTACATGACTGATCAAGGAACATGAATAGTAAAGCATTATTTAAGCAAAATGGGGGTCTAGCGGATTGGGGATGCACTTTGGGTCAAGTTAGGCATGCTCCCTGTAGCTTTTTATTAGCTGTTTGCATGTGCCAAATTCTCTTAAAAAACAAAAGAAATATACCTGCCATAGACATAGGAAATTAGCCTTTTCTATCATGGCATGGTGGCTGCAGTGGTGAAAAACAGCAATAAGAGATGCCAGGAGAAGGGATTCATTCCCCCTGGCTTTGTTGTGAACTATATTGGGGTGTGCAGACTAATACCAGTATAGGGAAGTCATTCTCCTGGTCCAGGAAGTTGAGTTGTACAAAGGTTTTTGGAACCGTGAGTAGGGGAATGGAGTCATTCGCCCTGGCATCCTTTCACAAGAGAACATTTTGAGGACAGCACTCGAATACCAGAGGAATGGAGTCATTCTCCTGTGGACAGAACTTTCTGTTGCATTACAATTTTTGATGTAGTGTAAGGGATAGAAGTAAGTTGTGAAACAGGATGGTGGAGTATGGTTTTGACAGAGAGTGACTCCCTTCGCATGGTGTTTGAATGTTCTTTTCCGTATCTTTCAACTTCATGTTGATGTTGACACACTCTCACAGTATTAGCAAAGTCCCAAGTCATTGTCTGGGTTTCAGTGGACATATCTTTGGAAGGAATATTTCCTCTGATGTCTATTTCACTGGCATTGGGGACTGTAAGGATATATTTGGGGATTTTTTTGGCAGTATGCAGTATTGAAATGCAGCCATTTCGAAATAGGTGGCAGGCACCGTTTTTCAGCAAGCATTCGTTTTTTTTATAAAGCATTTAGTAAAAAGTTTTTAGAAACAATCGCAGTCATTTTAAAGTGCAGAAGTACATTATTTGGGACTTCAGTATTCCACCAGGACTTCTTGGGACTGTGATCCAGATCTCTGTTGCTTCGGGTTTCTCTCCTCTGCTTCCACAGCACTGCAGTGGCCATGCACTCTCCTGTAATGCTCGGTACTCGTTTGATCTGTGTCATGCTCGAGTCCATTTCAGCTGGAGCCACAGAGTACTCCCTCAGCGATTCTCTGGCGTCCTCCGCTCTTCGATGATCTGCTGACAGGGTTTGAAACCCCTCCTCTGGATGGTTTAGATACATGCTGCCTCTACCAGCTGTGATTGACAAGTTTGTAAGTCCATTGTCTCTCATTGTTGTCAGTACTACCCTATCGGATTGTCAAAGTCCTTTGTTTCTTTAGACAGTTTGATGTTCATGCCTCTTCACGGCCAATTCTTAGAAGGAGTCGCACAGTTAGTAATCTTCATGTCTTCTGTACACTTCTTCATCCCACTACTTTCTGTTTTGGCTGCATCCGATGTACTGTAATAATAATTTGATCTACTCTCAAGGAAGTGACTTGGAATGGAAGGAGGGGGAAGCAAATGTTTGGGTGTGACGTTGGTCAACGGGCTTGTCCCCAAAGGATGAGTCCCTCCCCACGAGGTCCTCCGCATGAAACTACCCCTAGGGGCACTATTGGGTAGTGGCTGCACCTCCCTAGCCTCATGGGAAAGGGCGCCCCCTGGGGAGAAGTGATGATACCTGACAAATCATCACAGTATGCAATGATTTGAAGGCAGGAGCAGGAGGGGAGATTACATCTGAAATAAGGAGGAGGAGGTGGTGGTACAGTGCTCTAATATATTTCCCCTCCTACAGATTGGCATGTCCTGCAAGTTCCTTATTTGGTGAATATCCTTCAACGTGTGGTGACACATTTTATTGGTAACGGCCAGGCTCTGACAAATGTGTTTGCCATTACCTAGAAGATCAGCTCAGATGTTTGGCAGGTGCATGTTAGGGAGAATTTTCATTTACGAGCTAAAATCCTCCAACCTTAGAGACCACCAGGTCTTTTGCTGAACTTAAGACTTTTTCATTTTAACCCTGGAGTGAGTAAGACCTTTTTCTCACTCCCTCATGTGTTTTTACCTGATTTGGATTTTGTGTTTTCACTGATTTTGGAGTCTGACAAACTCCATAGGCATCTGCTTTTTGTATGGTGACACACAGCACCTTCAGTGCAGTGTCACTGAGAAATCCTTTAGATTTATCATAAGATTTAAATACATTTTCTTGTGTAAACTACAGTTCCCAAGAATAGTAAAGTTGAACATTGACTTTACTTACCTTTCCCTTTGTAGGTCCAGAACAAACCATCGTATGTGGAGTGCTGGGGGGTTACCTAGTAGCCCCTTATCCTACATTCTCATGTAACATTGTTATGTTACCCTCATTAATTGAAATGGCTGGTGGCAGTGGTTTACTTTTTCCTACCGTTGTTCTTTTCTACCGCAGGCTGAACCCAGAGCTGCAGTACAATACCCATAGGTGACCATTTTGTCAAAATGGCCTGTCTTCTTTTTTTGCCATATCCTGAGGTCTTTCTTAGGTTTTACTCTGTGCGTCGAGACAGGTTTGAGCCCTTTGTTTGTTTTGCCTTTGGTGGTCTTTGGCCCTGAAGCCCACCTCTGGCTCCAGAGTGTCTGGAAGGACAGGATGTGAAGGAGGGTCCCGAAACTCCCCGTCCTTTGTCTCTAGGAATGCCTGAATGCAACTAGTCCTGATTGGCTGTCTGGCTGTCCTTTTCAGCCACCCATCTGTGTGATTGACAGCCTAGGCTGTGAATGAATAGAAGACACCTGCTTACAAGGCAAGGCTTTTGGGACTACAGGCAGGGTCGACCACTGGGAGAAACACCTGATGAAGAAACCATGAACAAAGCTTGCCGCAACTGCCTGGACCTTTGAATTGCCAGGTGAAGCCCTGCTGCTGTACTGAGCTCCTTTTTCACTTCGACAGAGAAGCTCCTCCGGAATGACTTCTCCCCTTGGGTTAGTGGGCCCAACTAACCCCGAGACGAACTCCACTGGACCACCATCCCTGACTTGCTGTGTCCCTCTGTTGTATCAGAATCCCAATGCCAGCGGTAGAGTGTCTGTAGTCAAGTGCAACGTCTGCCATGGAACGTATCTGACTAGAACGTCCAGGAATCCCTCCAGAAGCAAGACCTCCAGCTCCAGAGTCCCATCACCATTGTGCAGGACCAAGGGAGTGATGAGAGTCCAACCAGTGTCCAAGATCTGCAACTGTGCTGTTTGCTAAGCACTGAAACCACAAAGTGTTGCTGAACTGAAAAGAGCCCGTAGCTGCCGACGACCTCCCACGTACCGCTGCAGGAGCCCTTCAGACATCTGTCCTGTTGTCCCCACGACTGAGGCTCAGGAACAAGGGTCTGCACCGCTGTAGCAAGACAGATTCCAGCTGGACCACTCTTCTTCAAACTAGAGGTACTGTTTAGGCTTGGGGTACTTACCGTATTGCCTTTTTAGCCACACTCTTCTCGGTTGGGAATTGCATTGGCTTACCGTTTAGAGCTGATTCCAACTCCTTTTTTGCAGGCTTAACAGTTTGTGACCCTACAGAAACACAAACTCTCTAACTTTGTGCAAGACTTTGTTCTAAGAAGTGCATTGAATGCATAGACTGTGTCCCAAATGACTTTGGCTGTCCAGGCTCCCTGAAGACTCTTCAAGTCCATTGACTTTGATACCGTTTGTCCCTCGTAGGTGGCAGCGTGTTGGAGTCTGTTACTGCTGGGAAAGGCTTATCTAGATTTCATTGGAAGATGTAGTTGTCCTCATGTATACTGGGAAACTGTGTAACCTTTTTCCTTCCCTAACCTTTCCTTTCTTCAACCTCAGAATCTGCAATGTATACTACTGGGATATATAAATGCCATTACTGTTCTTGTGATTGAAGTCACATCAGGGTGTAGGAATTCTGTAAGAAGCATATCCAAAGATTATCCACTAACTTGTTTTAATTCTGAAAATTAATTTTAAAGTATATTTACATTATTACACAAACTGCCTTTTGGCTTATTTAAAAATTGATGTTAAATCAATAATAATTATTACTACAGCTAACATTCACCCCTCCTGAGCTAGGCCTGGCTGTTCAGTCAAACTACAAACTTGTCTAATACAGAGCTATGCCAAAAGGTGAGTTACCTACTACCAAGCAGATAAGTGTTGTGTAGTGTCACCCAGTGTGACTGCACCAATTCATACCTAAAACTGCACAATGCAAGATGAGTGCCACCATTTTATTGATGCACCACAAGCTGCCAACAACTGGAATTCGACTTTCTACATGTGGGACCAGCCAAGTGAATACTGCAAGACGATCAATGGTTATTGCAAAAGTCACAGACAAGCCATAGATATATCATATGATATGATAGGTTATTCATAACGCGCTTAATACAAAGAGGTTTCTAAGCGCGGTTCCAGGGATCAAACCTCTGTGTCAATTTGCTTTCAAGGCGAACATGTTGCCCCAGAGTTATTCTCCCGAGCTATCCGCCTGAAACAGAGATGGAGCATGCTTTACCAGAGAGCAACCTGCTGTCTGAGATCTATTGAGGAGGCCACGAAGAATGTTATCCAAAAGGATCCATCACTCGAAAAGGTACTGCCACTGGTGTACCTGCTAAAGTTCAACCTTCCAAACTCAACCACTTACATGCTCAGTATGAGGCTTGCAAAGAGAATACAGCTTGGCTATTATGGGATGACATCCGTGAACGGTGATTTGTGCCCAGTCTCATGGAAGATAGCAATGAATACCTCATTTTGCAATTTCTCAACCTATTTTTTCAAGTTCAAAATGTCTGCTTTGTAGTCTCATTGGTACTTGGAGAACCCTTCTGGATGAGACCCTGTTAAATGTGGACAGTAGCACCGATACAGCATGTAGAAATAAATTGTCTGAAGAACAGAGTATAATCCAACAACCTCAGTTGTCAACACCCACCCACCCCAGAAATTATGAGAACAGTGTATCCAGTATCATCTGAAAGTATGGTGCTTTTGTTGGCTGATCATCATGTTTAATCACCAATGACTATAGTGATATGATGGATGGAGCAGATCTGTGGACACATTGCTTATTCAATCAAGAAAACTCAATGTAGAGGAAGGGGTTGGGGACCTTATACAGCTCAGATGGTGTATGAATATATACTTTCCACATCTCACTTGAATGGGGATGATGATCCTTTACAGTACTCATTCCATAAGTGGTCTCTCTGGATAACACTACTTGTTATAGTGACTAAAGCCATAAGCAGGCTCCTGCACGTTTTTAGTGTTGCTGCAAGTCTATTGTACCTGAGCACAGGAGAAGCCTCACAATCCCACATGTTGTAAAACTTTCATTTCATTCAAATGAACATTCACTACCCTGAGGATGACTATGGCAAGGTACATTATTATGGCCAACACACCAGCACAGAAGATGAATACTTGTATTGCACTTCAAATCACACACAGCCAAGTTGATATGGGCTGTTTACTGTGGCGTGTGGATGTGAATGGGATAACTATAATGAGGGAATTGTTGGGTGCTAGGTGTGTCTGCCATTTCATCACGAGATGCTTAAAGTTTTTATACTACTACTACTTGTATTACTACTACTGTTCTGTTCTTACATCCTGCTCCTAATATTTTAGAACCAGAGTAATGGAAGGGGGGGAGGCCTTTCAACAAGAAGTATCCTACCAACAGAATTATTATTACCATACTACCTGAGAGCCATCAACATGAAAAAATGTTGTTCTCCACACCATGTGAGAGCCACAAACATAATTATGATGGGGGTTCTCCCGACTAACTGAGAACTGCAAACATGAGCAGTTATTGGTTTCTCTTTGCTAACTAAAATATGCCAGCATATGCATGCTGGGGATTAGTCCTGCTGCCTGAGATTGATCAATATGAGGATTTGTGTTTTCCCATTACAATTTGAAAGCCAGCAATATGGCGTATTTGGGGTTCTCCCCAGTACCTGAAAGCCACCAACATGCACATTTTTGGGTCTCCCTAGTATATGAGGGAGACAGAAACAATGTTTTCTCATGGGTTTCCTATTGCACATGTTTTTCTCCTTTCTGTAATGGCTTGACAGGTGAAGAAACATGATCTGGAATGTTGCCCAGAGGACTTGCCGTAGGTTTAAGATTAATTCTATACCTTCCAGCCATCACCTCTTTGTTTTTGCTGTGTCATCTGGAGTGGGGCAGGTGTGCCCAGAAGTAGGCCCGTGCCTCTTGGGTCTAGAGACCCAAGCTAATCCTCACTGATGGTGCCCAATGAGGCCGAATCATGTCTGGGGATGCTTGTGGTCTTGTTGGGAAGAGATAAGGTATAGCATTTCCGGCTGGACTGACCATTTTGCGGTGGGACCGAGCCTGATTTGCATATGGTTTTTCCCCTCTCTGTAATGTCTTGGCCGGTGAAGAACGATGGTCTGGAGGGTTGCCCAGAGCAATTGTCAGAGGTTTAAGATTAATTGTAAACCTTCCAGCCGTCACTTGTTTGTTTGGATGGAGAGATAGCCATGTAGAAATATGGCGTATTGGTCAGTCTCCCTCCATTGCTAAATTTAGTTGGGATCCTGGTTGATGTGCACACAATGAGCCTCCATATTATTCAGACGGCACATTCCTCTAGCTCGCCCCAGGCTGACCACTATCCTCCAATGCAGGGAAAATGTGCCTTCATGCACCAACATGTGTGAAAACATCTTTGCACCACAGAGAGTGAGGAGACAGCAAGGCAACACAGGTCCAATAGCCCATGCCAAAGTCTGTAGTTGGGCCTCTTTCTCACGCTGCCTTGCTCTATATTATTTGGGGGAACACATGTATTTCAGGGTGTGCTGGCAGATGCTTACTCTGTATGATTGGAGGAGGATAAGGTGGTAGTTGGAACATGGCAATAACATGTTGTGTTATGCCACTGGAAAATGTGTTTACCCATGGCAGTTGTGCCTCATACACAAGGCCCAATGGCTTTTCCCTGCTGCAGATTCTTCTTTCACAGCTCACACAAAACTGCACACTGCTTTGCCTTTACCTTTTCCTCAGGTGGGTGAACACAGTGCTAAATCCAAGAGTGCTCTATTGTACAAAGTGTTGGGGTTATCCTTTTGTTTGTCTGTCGTCCCCTCAACAGGACGGGAGCCGCAAGCAAAATGTAGGTCAGCATATGTCTCCTCCCCCTCCCCTAATTCGGGTGAAACTCCCCCTCCTGCCCCATTTCAGTGTCTTCTTCCTGCCCTATATTTTCCATATTTTCCAAATCCTTCGGCCTCTCATCCACCTCCCCTGTTTATCCAGCTTCCATGCATCTCTTTTCATCTTGTTCTACCACCTCCTCAAATTCCACCTGCTGCCGATCATCCTATTCCTCCATCACCACACACACTTCTTAATGTTCCCTGTGCATCTGGCCCTCAATCGCTCCCTCCCCGTGTTGCACATTCTGATGTTCATTCATTGCTGCCTTCCCTTCACCGCTCTTTCTGAGCATCCTCATTCAAAGATGAGACGCTCCCAATGAAAACCCTGTGCTTCTTTTTCTTATTCATAGTAACAGTTGTGGAAAATGTTTTCATAAGGGATTATATTATAGTGGTCATAGGAGGTTTCTGGTTTTCTTTTTTTGGGGGTGGGTGAGGGAAATCAATTAAAAAACAACAACAACAAAAGGTTTTAAAATTGGTTTAACAAAGGGTTTTACAAAGGGTTTCTTTTTTCTTGTTATTATTTTATTGCAGTTGAAGGGGGAACAAAAAGGTAAAAGGACTTACAAATTATACAATCACAAAGGGTTTCTTTTTTATATTTGTTTTACTTTTAGAGTGGAATTATTAAAGGCAAGGAATACACAAACAAACAATCAGAAAGTGGTTCACAAAAAGGTTTCTTAAAGTGAGAGTCAGACCTTAAAGGCATTTACTAAGCAAGCGCAACACACAAAAATGCTACATAACGGGAATCAAACAGCAATGACACAGAGTGTTAGGCAGAATTCTCTGTTTAGGCTTAATTTCCTAACCTAGTGAGTCCCCCAGCAGCTTTGCTGGATTTCTGGAGTTTTTTTTTTCATCCTGCCAAGAGTGAGACTCTTTTCCTCCCACTCTTGGACATGAATGTGGTTGATTTCTTTGAATGTCAATGTGTTCTATGGGCTATGGGGTCTTTTACTCCATAGGGCCTCATGTGTTTTGCTATGTGTGTTACACCGCACCCTCTGTGCCGTAACACTGGGGTGTCCTAGAGGATCCCCACCATACCCTGGGACTGACTACTGTCTCCCAGGGCATGTAAAGTAACCATTGGCTTTACTAGACCTAAATTTACTAACAGAACTAGTACAAACCATCCTATTGTGGACGTACTGGTAGGGGTAATTCGATTACCCCTGGGTCTGTTGTTCGAGGGGTCACTGTCCCGTCCCCCTCGTCGAGTTTTGGCTGGTGGCAGTGGATACTACTTTTTATATTCGCCCCGCGAATATATTCCTATGGGATTCTTCCCATTGTTGGAGGCTAATACTTTTTCGCATTAGTCTCTAACATACCGCCGGTTTATTTGTCTTAAATAAATCCACCGGTTGGTATTTTCTGCCAGAACTCGGTTTTTAAAATGGCGTATATGTTCGCCTCTGTAACTCCGAACCAAAGGTTGAGCCCTTTGTTCCACTTTTGGCGGGCTTCTGCACAGAAGCCCTCCAGAGTGGTGCCATTCTGTCTGGGTACCAAGGGGATGTGGGAGGGGGTTTAGGCACCCTGGACTGAGTTGCCTTGCCAACTCAGGTCGCACTCTTGTGTGATTGGCCCGAGTGGTGAGCCGCCCCGCTCACCACTTAGAATGTTTGATTGACAGCTAGGCTGAATGAATGGGGGTTTTCTGCATAAAAGCAGGGCTTTTAGGGCTGGAACTTCAGAAGTCGCCACAGGACCTAAGAATCCGACGAGGGTAAAGCTGAGCCGACCTGCAACGACGACACCTCTGGTGGACCCCTGCTGAACCGACTCACCACTTCCCAACGACAGAGGAGATCTCCCTGCTGGAGAGTCTTCTTCCCCTGACTGGTGGGAACAACCAGTCCCTTGCTTTTTCTTCGCTTCCAGGACGTCTAGTGGTCGAATTGCCCGTGCTGAGCACCCCGGCAACCGGATAGCCACTAACCACTGTACCGCGACCAAAAGGTGGTGCCTTGTGATTGAGCACTCCGTGGCTGGTCTCTTCCCTGGTGGTGCAACGATCTTCAACTTTCCTCGACGACGAGATCCTCTCATCTTCCGGCAAAGCCCCGACTTGCATCCACCACCAGGAACAACTGCCCCGCCGGAGCTGTCTCTTCACTTTCAAGGTACTGTGTCCGCCTGGCTTCCCTTGAAACGGTTAGCGTGAGGTGTCTTAAATCCTTACCTTCCCATTGGGTCGCCTCCAGACCTTCTTAAACTTTTGTTCTAAACTGGTCCAACCTTTCTGTGACATTTTGCTACAAAGACTTGAAGTGCATTTCCGCTGTGATACATTTGGGACATACAGCCTTGACTCTCTCCGAGTGGGCCTGGCCTCTGAACTTTGTGATTTACAGTAGACCCTGCCTTGCTTGCCTTGCATTTGTTTCGTAAAAGTGTTGGTACTGAGTTGGTTTCATACCCTGCCTTTTTCTCTCCCTTTCTAACAAATACTAGAGTGCCATCTAGGTTAAAGCATTCACCTCTGTCTGCAAATAAGTGGTGCCGTTGAACCTAGACTTGTCGAAATATTGTTATGGGATTGATATATACTTATAGTGACTGTGATTGAGGTTGGTTGCCATATTAGTGCCAGTGTGTTTTCCATAGATGTGTTTTTGAATAAATAATTATATATCTTTACACCCAAGCTCTGATCAGTGCCTGCTTGTTCTACTGTGTAAATTGCCCTATCCTGTATACTCCAAATACGGCCTAACTCGTCTTGAGAGAAGTCTGACTGCTCAGCCACAGCTACCAGGTAAATCTGGGTGGTGCAGACTGCTACCAATTGGGTTTACTGCTAACTCCTGTAGACTTAAACTTTTTGCAGTGGTCCCAGAGGGAACTGCACAGGTTTCTGCCTAACACACAGAAGGAAATGCTCTCTGTGTGTACAGTGCAAACTCTCCTGTTCTCTCGTTGGTTGGATACATCTGTTCCACCATTTAACAGCCAAGCACAACCCTCAAAGAGCCAGGAAGTGAGGTGGGAGTTTTTTAAATTTTATTTAGGCCAATGAAACTCATAGAATTGGGTACTCCGATTGGCCTAGCAAAGCTTTCTGTAACGTTCATCAGTTCACATTGTCTTGCCAAAGGGATCCCGCCCAACAAAACTTTCAGGAGAGTTAGGTCGCATTTTGAAATTCCAGCAGATGCCTCAAAATCTTTTAGGACCACCAAAAAACAAAAGTGATATTGATCTTGTCCTGCAAGATCGGGCAGGATGGACTTAATGGGAACAAGGGCAAGTTCAGGGAGTGTAATGATTGGTCATGGGCTCACAATATACCGTACCTGGGCCGGTGGGATATGAGGGAATGGCAGGCAATGGGTGATAGGCCCAGCTAGCATCTCTGTAGCCCAGGTACCCTTACATTTCTTCTGCCCTAGACCGTACATCCATCCAGCCCTGATTACCAGTGGCAAAAGAAGGGATATCCCCACGTGCTACCCTTTTCTGTAGCTATGTCTGTTACAGATACAAGAGAGACGACGCTAGGTGGAATAGAACACAAGCGACAATCCCATGAGGACAGAAATCTAACATACATGCCCAACACCACAAACAACCTTGCCCAATCAGACAGGACATAATGCACGGGCTCAGTTCACAGGTAAATCAATCCAAACCTAGGTTACAACAAAAACAAACAGGGATAAAAGGGCTAGCCAAATACAAAGATGGAAACACGAAAGTAGCTAACCTAGCATAATGACAAAGAGATGAGACTGGCTTATCACCCTGACACTTAACCACTGAAAGGAAACAACCCTTCCGAAACCACAAAGGAGGCACAACAGGATTATGCATCCCTCCTAACAAGGATACTAACCAACCCCAAAAAACGACTAAAAACATCTCCACTAGTCACACACCTCTCACACTGTAAGCAAACACAACTACACCTCTTAAAGCCACTGCAACCCACATGCACTTCACCACACCGCAACAACAACCACAATACTCGTAACCGAATAACACACCAATATGCTCGGCAAACGGTGTTAACTGAACTTAAGCTGCAAACAGTACTTCGCAGCTCCCTTGCTCTTCTTCTCCAAACGTTGTCCTACTGACACGCTTAACCTGCCCCCCTTTTTTGTTAGAGATCTGCCAGAGAGCCATGGGTCCACTCCGGTGGTGATAGTGCGCGGTACAAATATCCTTTAACATTGACAGATGCACAGTGCTGTTCTGGGCAAGATGCCCATATTACTCATTTTGTGACACTCAACCAAACACCTTCCCCTAAAATGATGTGCATATCTCTCTTAATAGTGCCCGTCCCTTGCACACCCTTCCTTCTTCAGGCATATACCAACGGTAAAAGCACATTTTTGAATAGACCCAAAGACAAACAGATGTGAGCGTCTGGTTCTCCAGTATATGTTATATTTTGAAATTCAAAGCTTGTAATGGATCTGCACGAAGAGAGCATGACTTGTCATGTGTCTATGATGCCCCATGGTACTGTTTCATACTTGCCACTTGAATTCTTTATGGAATAAAGGAGAAATTCACTTTCTATTTTCCTTGATTCTTTGGCGTTGTTTGGTATTCTGGCTGCGCTGTACATTATCTCACAATAGAACTTCTTTTGGACACATTTTGAATAGCATTTGCAAATATCAATGGGGGGGTTTGCATGTTCGTTAATGTATGAAACTATCTTTGAAATAATGTTTTATCATCATCCAACTCTGTCTATTTCCTGGATCAGTTTCTTTGTGAATGTCACAATCTCAGTCATAAAAATGTTATTGTAATCCCTCTATTATTTCCATTTTCTCTCAATGCGTGAACGATACTGGTGCAATTTATCACAACATTTGAACACGCGAACATATATTTGCATTTTTACAAAGGACCGTAAAACAGGTCCTTTTGGAATCGGTCATGAGACAGCACTGTGTGTCTCTGCAAATTGAGTTATCAGTGCGTAACAAAGAGTCTTTATCCCTCCCAGAGTAAAGAGACAAATGCCATTCTCTTGTTAGCATGCACGTGTGCTAGGACGAGATTGGCTGATGGCAATTTTCTTTCAGGTAATTCTTCGAAAGGAAAGAATGTCAAAGTTAAATGCAAGAAAAGTGCATGTCACTCATAGTGCTGATGTACATGTTTATCAAGAGATTTCCTCTAGAGTGAATGGCTCACTCCAGGGGAGACATGACAAAATGCACTTAGTATTTCTATAATTGGATTATTATGGGTCCTCATAAATGTGTTGAGATGTGGGAAAATGATTCACTGGGCAGATGATGAGTTTTTTACAGGATCATTGTAATCACAATTTTAGCCGGTGTGCAAAATGTCAGAGGCTGCAGGGTTATGGTTTTGAAAGCCTTCGCTGGCTGGCCTTATCGAATAACATCATAGTATTTTTGATTGGAAAGCATTACATTTTTGTGACGTTTTTTCAGGCCCGCTGGAGCGAAATGAAGTCTAAATAAATGGGAAAATAAGCCCCCTGCACACTCAATATTCAGAACGACGTGTCTGCACTCAAAGGTTATGTTAAGTAAAAGTTCACCTACAGAGAGGCATTTTCTGACCCTTTCTGCATTTCTGGTTTCTAGTGGAATATAAAACAAAGATGACTAGGCTTGAAAACCACCACAGCTCATTTTGAAAAATGTGTCCTGATCCAAGCGCTCTTACGACAAGCATGCATAACTCCATATATATTCAGTGATGGCGGCTCTACTGCATGCATGATACGGTTCTGCGTACATACAGTAGCACCAAGCACGAGCGTCAGATCTGCAGGCATTCTGTTTTGCCACAACATGGGAAATGTGAGTGCACGCGTGACACGTAAAAAATTAGCAGCGCATGAAAGCAGGTTTGTAATCATATAGAGACCCATTTTAACATTGCCTGAAAGGTCATAATGACAGACAAAATGTGGGAGGCAGAAGAAGTTCATTTATTTGCCTGTAGCCAAGTACCAATACTATTTTCTGCACCCAGACAGCAAGTAGAGGGGGAACAAGAGCAACAGATACAGAGTTAGATAAGGACTATGGCTACCAGTGTGCACGGTATCCAACATGGCTGTCCAACATATGCTGGTAAACGTTAGGATAGATATGGCAACATGCAATGCAATTAGATATTGAAGTTGAACTTCAGCTGAACATCTACAAGAGGAGCACGGCCTTGGCCCATTCGTGCAATTCACGAAAGTCCCAAATTCAGGTGTAGCATGTTCTTTTCAAAACATGACCACATTGGGCCTCATTAGGACTCCGGCGGTAAACCATGGTGCTATTAGCAGCATGGTCCATGCCGGAGTCCGCCATGGCGGAATGGGGAATTACCACCCCCTTTCAAGGTTGGCTGGGCGGTAATTCCCCATGCCACCATGGCCCTTCCCCATTCCCATTTTTGCCCCATAGGGCTCAATGGGAATGGGGAAGGCGGCAATTACGGTACCGCAAATTGCGGGACTGTAATTGCCATCAAGGTCCCTTTGAGGGTCCCTACTTTAATGGCTGGTCCAGACCAGCCGTTAAGGTCGGGTCCCGCAAAGGGACCTCGTAATTAGGCGCTAAGTGTTTAACGGCACCACAGCCTTTTACGGCGCCGTTAAACACTTAGCGCCTGGGTCGTAATGAGGCCCATTGTCAGAATGCCTTCCCTAGCCTACCTTCCACACCATCTTGACTTTGTTCCCACAAGTGATGCTGCATTGGGCGAGTGATCATATTATCTTTCCCATTGACCCACAGTATCTAAATACAATGAAAACAAGGTGTTCTGGCATTTCAGGATTCCCTAACACTGAGGATGTCCCGGCTTGCCCTCATGAACCCCTGATGTTCCCTCATTGAAGTGTACCATATCCCTTGAGTGCAGCTCACAGTTATGCACATACAAATAATATATAATATATACATTGCTCTGCATATTTACCATGATTCACCTGCCAAAGCAGACAAATGTATTGGATGTTTTTGGTTGTATACAGCTAGGAAACAACTGTCTTTGTTATCCCTTTCAGATTTGAAAAAAACAACCTGTGGAGGGGCAGGTTTGCGGGCATTAAATGTGGACTAACAAAGGACCTATTCTAGGGAGAACAAGAAAGAGAATAGGGAAACAAATCAAAGCTCAAAGGGTGGAGAGCCCAATAAATAATGGATCAACAAGTGTATTGAAATGCAAGGTATCATCCATTCATCCACGTTTTATGGTCTGGCAAAAACAAGTGTGGGCAGATGTATGCTGTAACAGAAATAGATACATTTCCTATATTGGACTGTATTTTACTCATATATTTGGTAGCTAGCTTGCCAGGGATGGTCACCATCATTGCTGTTGTCTCAGATTGACTTATCCCATATACAATAATCAGCATTACATCCTCACCATTGCCAGGATCCCCCCTGTTCAGACTTCAGAGGGAACTGTGCTTTGGTAATGCAAGATGAGAGGTTGATGGTGGTTCCTGAGGGCACAAAAGCACTGCCAATATGACAGTGACCACAAAAAGTAATCTCTTTGCAGCTCCCGACGCGGGACACAAAGTAGGTATGTGGAGGCGGGCAAAGGGGGACAAAAAAGTTATGTGGATGAGGAAGCACATGCTTGAATGCGGTAGGATCGTGACATCCCTTGTGATTCCATGATCCGGAGCATGATTTGTCTCACAGAAATTATAGTGAGACATCTATGGAAACAGAACACTCATGGTAAAACTATATCACCAAGTGCCAGTGGTTAGACAAATGGGAAGATAAGATTACACAAATCAAATGCATGTATAATGTTGACATGCCATTATGCATACGAAACGTGGATGATGTTTAGTGCACTATTTGTATTGCACTTTTCAACAAATGGTTACACTCTCACTCATACAGCGAGGAACAATCACACATCCAAAAACATATAAAGCCAGTTGAGCCAGAAGGGCCATTCCATAACTATTAATTCACATGGTGCACATGTGCTACAGATGCATGATCAAACCTACCTTTCTAAACTCTTTGGTCGTCCATTGCGACCTTGGCTCAAATACAAACTCCCAATAGAAATTGCATTTGAATATGTAGGGATAAGTATGTGGGGATAACTGGAGACTGTGAGGTACAGGGGTTCATGCATATGTAGTGGTAGGGGGTTCATGTAGAAATACAAACATCATAAATTGATGGCATGCATCATAAATGGAAATGCACATATTCTTGCAGTGAGCACATATTTGAAAAATGTTATAGTTCAGGGTAACATTTAATCCGTCTGCCTTGCACTATAGCTAAGTACTAATATGAACTAACAATCCCTTCCCAGTAACCTGTAACATGTCATTAACAAATTAGTGCAATGGGTCCAGATGAAATAACCTGAAAATGATTTTGGGAAAATGCTCTTCTGCAATGGAGTTTTAAATGTGCAGGCAGTTATCAGCTGTGTGGTTTAATTCTTGAAAGTGCAGCATGGCATGAGCTGCGAAGATGGAATGTGCCCTTTTGAAAAACACCATTGTTAAGTAAGGAAGCCATAGAAAGAAAAATGTTTCTTATTTCTGGTCAACAGTAATACCACGTAGGGCAGTGGGAGGATCTAAGCCAGGGAAGGGTTCTTTTTGAGTGACCTTTGCAAGTTATAAAACAAGCTGGGAGAGGGTGTGAGTTCAGACATGGAGGGAAACGTCAAGGAGTCACTTGGGAGACAGACATCCAGGTTGTTTCCATGAGCTGGGCTGAGGCAGTGCTGACAGCTGCTAGGATTGTGACCTTCCTTATCAGTGGCATGGCAAGAGAGAGTGGTTTTGCACGGTCAGCAGTGCAAGGAATCTCATCAGTTTCTAGGTAATTGTTGTTCAAAGTGAGGGTGTGCCTGATTTTGCCTGTCCGATAGTCAGTTAAGGAGTGGGTCAATTCATGTGTAATATTTTAACGTTAAAATTGCAGGAGGTTCTGACCTTACAAAGCTTTTTTTTTTATAGTTGGATATTCATAAAGCGTAACTCCAGCCAAGTCATTTGCTTCAAGGTCGGGTTGCCAGGGCTGATTACAGTTCATTCTGTTATTTTTAAATGTGCCTTTTGTAATTGATTTTTGTTTTCACGTTCGCACTGGCAGATGTATTCCATGAATGGCTGTAACCATGTGTAAGTTATCTGTCATGATAAAGACACAGTATAAAAATGACTTTGTGTTCTGATACATGTTGTGGCCTTTGGTCATTCTATTTAATCTGCACACATAGACAAGTGGGCAATGATAAATTCTTCCATGAACTCTATAGTTAGAAAGTGGGCAAGTGTGCATTATTTCATTTACCATGTTTATAGCTGTGCACATCTGCCATCGGGGGGCATTTTTCAGCATCATAGATAAGTTGCTGAACGGTAAATCTACCACCCAAGCCAATTGTAATAAGTTCAGTATCTCATATTACAAAAGACCGGGATGAAAGAAGACATTTGTTATCCTATATACTGAGGATAGTGCCAACATTATAAAAGGGGATTATCACAAGAGGTGCTATGCTACAATAAATACCACTATTTATCACCATAATAAGCTACCACAGAATTAGGTATAACTACTTATACCTAATATATCTAACAGGCTACTGATGAACAGGTCGATGTGTCTGCACAATGCCAGGGGTATGCTGCCTGGGAAGACAGGTCCGTAGGATGGCGATTGTGTGCTTCATGTAACATAGTGTAGCTATAAGAGGACTCATGATAATGACACATCTCAAGTTGTGTGATGTTGAAGGAGGGGTGCACAATGAGGCAAACCACCTTAGAAAAACAACATGGATGATTATGATACAATGGCAGAGACATGGCATACAGCATCTCAATAAAAATAAACATGTACAAGGGGGAAAAATAGTAACATTTACACATTCCTCATAGACATCCAAAATTCAACCTTGACCAGCATTCAATGCCTAAACAAACTACATCCCTAGTCCAAACATTTCCCTGTTTCAGCACCTAAATGCCTCCTACCAACCTTTCACATCTTTTAATCCATTAATTTCCAGTTCAAAACCCAGAGACATTCTACCACCTTCCATAAACCCATAATTCCACAACTTTGCCTCCCAAAATAGCCTATTACCAGCCCTATTTCACAGTATTCCACAGTATTCCACAGTATTCTCCTGTTGAAACTCAACTCGGAAGCCCCTCAAGACTTTCCTTTTCACCTCCTGCTTCCCCCTCTCCCTCCTTTGCTAAAGCCCGCAGTCGTGGTGACCAGGACGCTTATGTTTCCTTCTGGGTCCTGTCCTCCTACTCCCCAATCGTGTCCAGCCTCTGCTGACTCCCTGCACTTGCCTTGAGGCACCCACTGGCCTGTACTATGCCACAGGCCTGCACTTATTTATTGGCAGATGACCACTTGTACCAAGTGCTCTCTACCAGGCACTTAATGGCTGTTTGAAACATACTCCCTAGCACATCCTTCCTTGGTACTCCTAGCACTTACCCCCCATCCCTTCTCTCTCTCTGTACTTGCACGGTCTGAATGCTCACAAGGCCTATTAGGACCGCCTCTCATCTTTCATTGTTATATTTGCATTTCATTCCCATGTTCCCTCCCTGTTGCCCTGTGGGCACTTTGAAACACAATGTACTTGCTGTATAGCACCTTACAAATGCACAATAAACACATACATGAATAAATGACACTCAGAGACATCTGTGCCCCTGATTCATGGAATTATTTGCATGCAAAACACAGATTTGCGCGCCTTTCTACTCGAAATTCCCCATACCTCAAACAGGTATTCTTGGGCAGAATGGCACGCAAATCTGTGTTTTATGCGCAGATAATTCCATGAATCAGGCCTTGCCACTCTCCAAAAGGTACATGCATCCCACTACTTCCTCTTCTTAGGTGATGACAGTGGAGACACCACTTATACCATGTAATGATTGGACTGTTTCCTTGACCTGGCTGGAGACATATATGCAGGGATGAGGAATGGCATGGTGATAGGGAAAACTGCAGACTTCACTCGTCACCCTAGCACACGGACAACAGTGCAAGGGAAAGTTCTTGTTACTGAAGTAGCACAATGTGATGCACACCACACCCACTCTCATCTGGAGCAGAGTTGCTTTGTACGTCATCCAGACCCTGCACTGTTGTGCCAATTATCCCCTTTGACATGAAAGAGCCACCAATGGTATGCAGAGCAGATGATGCATTTAAGACCCCCTGGGTCCAGGAGGGCAGCAGATGCCAGATAAATAGCCCAAAATGAACTGAGCAGATAGGGATAATGAATGCTCCATGAGCACCAGCTCTAACAAGGACCCCTCTTCCTCATGTTCTGTCATCTTAAAACCAGGTCACTGAAAGCATACATTAGGTGACTGGATCAGGTGGGATCCAGAGAGGAGACAGCTGATCTAAAAAGTAGTGAAGCATGCCCTCTCATTAGCTAACTTACTCCTGGAGAAACACTCTAAGAGAAGGCAGTATCCAAAGAGGGATGCAGGAATTCCAAAGTGGTTGTAGGCCCTTTTGTTCTTTCAAAGAGAGACTGTTTGGAGACAAGAGAAATGAGGTGCATCTCTGAGGGATTCTCCACTCCTTTGGTCAATTCTTTATCCATCAGTGACAGACATACACATCTATGTTGACAGGTAACTGGTCAATCTTCATATTGGAAGCATGCATCATGAAAGGCAGAAGTTGAAGCACCCATATGGTATGACATTGAACGAGTGGTTGGCACCAGTTTTGCATGCAGCTCTCCAGCATGTTTACAAGCCAACCATCTGTCCCAAAAGACGTGTGCTGGGGCATCTTTTGTGCTTGATGTTTCACCCTCGTTCTATGACTCGAGGGACACCTTCAGCAACCTGAAATCAGTCTAGGGCTATCAGGCCATTTACCAGAAAGTTCCACTTAGAAGGAGTGCAGGGTTTCGGTTATTTACTCCATGAGCACTATCATTTATTTTAGATTGACTAATAGAGGTTAAGAGCGAGAAATACAGAAGAACTTTAGATGTTATTTGCATCAAGTGAATGTAAATCAGTACCTTGATCCTTATTATCGGACTGGACCCAGTATGTTAAGAAATCAAGAAAGCCAAGTTTGAATGTTCTAGCTTTTCCATGTAGTATTGTCAGTCGTATAATTATTTGAATGTGTAAGTATGTACTGCACATGCCTTTATTTTGGTCTGTAAAACACTGCACACTGTCAATGAAATGTAACTGCCCCTTTAAAGGGATAGGGTACAGAAAAAGTGTGAAAGCTGTAAGAGAATGAAGATGTTCAGTTGCCAGAGGGGTTTTAAGCTGACATCATGCTCTGAGTGATCTTTGAGAATGATTTCAATAGCATTGATGCAGAAGAATTCACGGAGGCCAGCAGACCTGAAACTCTGTTTCTACTGCAGAATATTTACTGTAGCATACTGATGTGCTGGCAAACCATTTCCCCTGTTCCCAAAACCAACATAAATTATACACAGGCACGTACCACAAAGCAGCCCAGTCTAGCTGGCTAAAAGTCAGACTTTCAAGAAACTGTCTGACAGGGAATATCTTTGCAAAAGTCTCCAGTCTCCGAAGGCCCAGCTACTCCCCTGAACAACTTGTGGAAAGTGAAACTAGCAAGAGAAGTACAAGCTACCCCTTCCAGTGGGTTCGACTGTAAACCATGTGACATTTTCAGTAGTATGTGCATAAGAAAAATATTTCATGTGTAAGAAGTTTCATCATGCTATATACCAGCTCCTCACTACAGTGTATAATGATTCTAAATATATCATGCATATGTTTCAACATGTAGTATATACATTTCCGTGAATAGCATGCACATTTTAATAATCAATATATATGTTTTGACAAGGAGTGTACACAATATTATGCCTTTTTTATTATGATGTAGATGTATTGCAATTTAGCAGGTATGTCTCTTAGCATATAGTAGAAGAAATGTGTCATTATATCATGCATGCATTACAGCATGTTGTTTATATGAATTATAAGAAAGTAGCATTCCGATCTCACTATATAATACATATAGGTTGAAATCCAATGCATGCATTTCATTCTGCACTATATCCAGGTCAATATAACATGGATGCATCCCAACATACTGTGTATACATCTCAGTATATATTGTATGTATCTCAGCATTTAGTGTATACATTTCAATATGTATTATATGTAATTCCATATACAGTATATGCTTCTCAATGTACAATGAATATATCACAGTGCACAGTGTATAGTTGTTGATATACAATGTGTGCATCTCAGTATACTATTTATATATATATATCTTAGTATGTAATGCATGCATCTCAGTATACAGTATATATATTCAATATATGATGTATTCATCTAATAATACTGCATATTCATCTCATTATACAATGTATGTACCTTAGTGTACAGTGCATATGTATACACACTTCAATATATCATATGTGCATTTCACTGTACAGTTTATAAACATGCAGTGTATCTATTTCAATATAAGATGAATTTATCTCAATATACAGTATATACCTGTCATTATAGAATGTATGTATCACAGTGTGTATATTTCAGTATCTAATGTATGCATCTCAATATATGACTTATGCATATCAGTATGTAATGCATATTATTTCAGTGTTCAGTATATACATTTATGATCTTGAATTATGTTCCAAACACCCCACCCCAATAAGAACTGAACAATATATTGTGTTTAAAGATTTTTTTAGAGGCAATTGTGTATACATGGAAACTGATACATACCCGAGATATGTAAGATATATGGCAAATACAAGGAAGAAGCATAGAAAAACAATAGATATTTGATGCCTATGGAAGCCAAGTATACATATATACTATTGTATAAACAGGTTAAAAACTTTTAAATAAAGTGGGGGAAGACAATAAGAATGACAAGACAAGACAGACGGGAAATGACATATACAAGAGAGGGGGAGGGTGGTGCAGGAACAATCATGAGCAATGCTCATAGGGTATTAATAAAGTCAGCATTAGAAAGGAAGTCAAGAAAGGCCTGCCATTTCAACTGATGTTTGCAAAGTAGGTCAGGAGAAGAGACATTGCGACTTTCTAATCTGTGAATATTACGAATAGAATTCCACCAAAAACACAAATCAAACAGAAAACATGCATGTTTATTAATGGAAGTATTATGCAAAAGAGAACTTCCAAATATAAGGAAATCAAAACAAAAATGTTTCTGAAAGTTGAAAACACTTTTGATAGTGTTCCACAGAGAGTTCCAAAACGGTTTGACATGCTGACACTCTACAAACATATGTTTGCAAGAGCCCTGGAAATATAAACAATTCCAACAATTATCATTTGGATGTTAAGCCACTTTTGAAAAGAGAAACAGGCGTGATAAAGGCACTATGATGAGAAAAGAAGAGGGTTCGGATTAGGCTGCCAAAGGCGGTGATCTTAGAGATGCTTTTCCAATGTGGGAGCCTGCATAATAGAATGTTGGGTAGTAGACAGTCATTTTTCCTGTCACTGTGAAGAAGGTCGACCATTGGAGTAGTAGAAGCCAGCAAAGGATTTTGTAATACATAGAGACGGTTGTATCAAAGTTCACCATATGTAGTAGCCTGTGTGCGTTCAGAATGTTGGACCTGTACATTAACATCTCATAGTTTTCCACAATTGCAGCAATAATATAAAGATACTGTTTCCGGAAAGAGGTAGGCATGTGGAACTTGGTAGCAAATTCATTAAAGATGATATGAATACCCTGCAGGAAGAACTGATTGCAAAATGTGATACTTCTGGCGAGCCATGGCTTCCAATAAGTAGATGCACCTTTAATTCTGATCAGGGGATTAAGCCAAATGAAAGGAAAGATGAACAAGTTTTGTTTAACTATAGACAGGAACATATATAATCAAAGAAAAAGTGCAGATTGGCGAATACAATAGTATTTAAGAAATTTGATCTTACCTTTAATAAGGTAAAGATCTGTAAGGGAAATCAGACAAACCATAGCTCTTTCCAGACGTACCCAATTAGGTACACAAGTTGACTCCTCATGAGTAAACCACATCTGCGTTTGCTTGATGACAAAAGCCATATGATATTTCTTTAAGTAAGGGAAGCCAACACCACGTTGAATGCGTTTTTCTTTTTAATTTACTGAGCAAACTTCTGTGTTTCTTCTTTCCCCATAGGAATTTGATTACGCAGGAAGAAGAAAAGGGGAATTGGTAAAATGTAGAGAAGGCAAATATCATCATTTTAATAGATTCCAGATGGCCCTACCACCAGGAAGTTTGAGAGGAGACCGAGATGATTCTAGTTCTGTAACCCTAGCCAGCAGGATTTCCAAGGTTTTTTTTTTGTGAATATCATTACTAGACGCTGAAAAGCTTAAATATTTGAATCCTTTGGGATACCATTTCATGCCTAAGGTAAGAGTGTGATGTGGTTTGCAATGTATATTAAGGGGGAGAACCTCAGACTTAAAGTTTGTAGCCCGATGCTTTAGAAAACTTTGAAATAATATTTATTAGATGTTGAGCACTTTACTCTGGGTTTTTAAAAAATAGCAGTACGTCATCGGTATATGCTGCATGTAGATGTCCATATTGAATTCCTAAAATGTTAGGATTTTGTCTTATAGCTTCTAAAAAGGGTTCAAGCACTACAATAAAAAGAATCGGAGAGAGGTGGCATCCCTGAAGTGTCCCTCTGGATAAGGGGAAGAAAGAAGACATTTGTCCATTCACAAAGATTGCAGTTTTGGGTTTAGAATAGAGGACGATAATCATTGAAAGAAAAGAGAGGCCAAAATCATGCCACTTAAGAGCTTCGAACATATAATTCCATCCAAGTCTATCGAAAGCTTCATCTGCATCAAGAGCAACAGGAGCGTGAGGATCATTTGAATTGTATATTGAATGTATGATATCTAGAAAAAGTCTAATGTTTGAGGAGGACACCTTGCCTTTCACATATCCAACTTGATTTTGCTTGAGAAGATTGGGTAAGAAGGGAAGGAGTCTCTTGGCTAAGATCTTGGCATATATCTTACAGTCAGTATTGATAAGAGAAACAGGATGATAGTTTTGGTGAAGTTCAGGATCTTTGTTGGGTTTAGGGAATACGATGAGCATAGCCTTTAGAAAAGAGCCCTGAGCCATGTTTTCTGATGGGAAATGGGACTAGAGTTGGTTAGGTTTAGGGACAAATAGATTGGAGAAGTGGGCAAAAAAGTCAATAGGGACACCATCTGGTGTTGGGGCTTTACCTTTTTAAAGATGTTTAATAGCTAGATGTATATCAGAAGGGGTAATTGGAGCATTAAGTGATTGAAGGTCTGCACATGGGGGTAAGATTTGCAGGGATTTTATGTAACAAATCATTAACAAAGGTATTATTAGGATTGGCATCAGAGGTGTACAGATTAGAGTACAATTTCGAGGCAGCTTGGACAATTTCCTTATCTGAGAATTTTCTATTTCCTAATTCCTTAATAACTACAATCTTAGTTTTTTCTTTCTTAAGTTCAAGGTATGATGCCAAAGATTGACTAGTCTTATTGGAGAATTCATAGATCTTAGCTTTATATTTGAGCAGGTTGAGTATTGCGTAATGATTTTGTTATATTGGAATTTTAACTTCAGAATGTCTTTAAGAGTAGAGGTAGAGTTAGTACGGGCAAATTGGGTTTCCAGGGGATTCATCTGTCTGAGAATGGAGTCCGATTCTTGTTTTAGTTGTTTCTTCTTGTTGGCAACAAAGGATATGATATGACCTCTAAGAACTGCTTTATAGGGGACCAAATTATTAGTGATAGATGTGTCCTGATTCTTGTTCTCAGCGAAAAAAATGATTGTGTTGTGCAATAAAAGGTGCAAAAGATTCATCACTCAACAGATTAGTATTGAATCTCCATCTGTTGGAATTGCAAGAGTTTATTGGGGATTTGAATGTACACTGGGGCATGATCAGAGATTGTAATGGATTCTATCTGGGCAGCAAGGAGGAGATGAATCATGGAATTGGGGATGAAAATATAATCTAGTTGCGAGACCAAATTGTGGGGCGTGGAGTAGAAGGTGAATTCGGAGTCAGTGCGGTGAGTAATACGCCGTGCATCACTAAGGCCTAATTCTGACACAAAATTGGTGAATTTTGTGTGAGAGGTGGTGTTGATGTACCGCACACTAGATTTCCTATCAAGGAAGGGGTCTATAACCTGGTTAAAATCTCTCCAGGCAAACAGATTGTGGGGGTTACATTGAAGCACATGATTCCTAAATTGCAACCAAAAGCAAGGATTTGCAGATGCTGGTCCATAAATGCTAAGAATAGTATATTCTTTAGATTCTACTAATAATTTGAGAAGAACCCATCTTCCTAAATTGTCAGATTCAAAGAATAACATTTTGCATTTGAAGGCCTTGTTAATAAGTGTAAGTATTCAATTCTTTTACCATTTGCAACACTAGAAAAGACCTGACCCCCCCCCAGTGACGCTTAGGTTTGGTTTCTTCTTCATTTGAGAGATGTGACTCCTGAATGCAGGCTATTGAGGGCTTCATTCTATTAAGGTGAGATAACACTTTTTGTCTCCTTATGGGATTATGTAATCCTTTAACGTTCCAAGACACTATGTTAAGTGGCATAGGTATGGAGGATGTAAGCGTATACTGTAGAGAGCATGTAAAAAAGAAATATTAACAAATGCAGCAAATCAAACAACACAAAAAAAACAGAGCATGTCAATGTAAAGTATGTAAATGTACCCAGCATAACGGATGGAAACATGAAGGGAGCGAAGCATAAGGGAGAAGGTGGGACGGACAGTGAAAACATGGAGGTTGGTAAGAATAAAACAAAGCAAAAAACTATAGATAGAACTGTGGCTAACAGGAACCAGCCACACCAATCCATGTTAAAGAAATTATGCACTAGGGGAGGGGAGCCAGGAGAGAAAAGGTTCACCAAATCCCTGCTCTGGTGGAGGAAGTCAGAGTTCAAAATGTAGCCCATGTAAAGTTATAAATTCATTCAAGTGATGGGGTTTGATGTATCCATATCATTCCTCTTATGAAACTGGATATACTGTCTTAAGTCTGTCGAATTCTGGAAGGTCGAGGTATGCCCATTTAGGGTAACTTTAAGGATGGCTAGATGGATAATGCCATATCTGGCATTTAGCTGCCTAAGGGCTGGTCTAAATGCGAGTATTTCTTTTCTTCTTGCCGCAGTTGCTTCAGGGACATCTTGCGTAATTAATATGTTCTTTCTTTCCGATGTAAGATGTTTAATTTGCTTGACTAATGAGAGTGATATTGGTAAAATCCAGGAGGGCTAGTATAAGAGTTCTGGGAGGACTGATAGAACTTCGAGGCAGAATATTGGGATCTACTCGATGTGCTCTTTGAATGTTGAGCTGCACAGCTGCTGGCAGGTTGAGAATTTGAGGTAGAAACACATACATGAAAGCAGTAGGGTCATACTTTTCAATTCCTTCCGGAAGGCAGAAAATGAATAGATTGTTCCTCCTATTCCTGTTTTCAAGATTCTCAACCTGCTGTTGTAGAGAAGGAATTCTGGTTTTCAGATTAGTAACCTTATTAGTAACATCTTCTGCATCACTGACTCGCCTTTCCACCTCAGTCATCCGAGGTTCAAAAATGAACTGCTGCAATTTACCATTGGTATCCTCCAAAAAGCCCTTATTTCTGATAAAATGGTCTGCATGACTGGGTCAACCGTGTCTTCTTTAGGTGTAGGAAATTCACTTTTCTGTCTCTTAAGGATGGTAGGAGATGACAGGGGTATCTCTTTCCCCAATCCTTTTTCGGAAGCCATTGTACTCCAATGTATATATGCATGGAAATGTAAAGCTTTGCTGCTTCAGGTATACTTGGGGCAGGCGATAAATAGTTGAGCATTCAGTAAAAGAACAAAAACATAATTCACAAGCCAAGCTGAGTCAGTAATCTACTTGAGAGAGTTGTTTGAAGAAATACTCAAAGGGGGTAGTAAGCCAAAAGCTTTATGAGGTAAAAAGGGAGAAAACAGGTGGGTTTTCTATAAATAAATGCCCTAAAGCAGACCAACCCTTACAAATGGGAAGGTTTATACAAGAAAGTTCAGCAATCTGTTAATATGTGGCAACAATTGGGGCAATAGCAATGTCAAAAGTCATTTTTGAAGAAATGCACGTGTTATGAGGCAAACCTGTTTCCAGTGTGAAGCGATCCTCCCGTGTGACGGAGACCGGCCAGCTGAAAGGAAGCGCCGGCAGCACTCCTGCCAGAAATATGGCAGAGAACTACGCTGCAGTGAGGAGCCAAGGACCTGTATGGCATTAAGCAGCAGGAATAAGCGAAACAGCAAGGTAAAACACAATACTTGAGGGGGGAATAAAAGTGACATTAGTCCGCCAGAGTGGAGCACCGGAGCTGGGCGGCCATCTCTGTCGGTGCCAGGCCACGGCCCGACTGAAAAATATATTGACAGCTGAGAGAGGATTCATTAATGCTGAGCGTTCTTTTCTATATATTGACATTGAAAACGTTACTGTACCTTTAAAGCGTAGGAAGTGTAATTGCAGATGTTCGATGAAGTGCACTTTCCATAAACTAAACATGTGTCTGTTTACGTATAACTATGGCATTTTGATTGTCAAAACATCAAGCAGTGTTTATAAAATGAAATGTGAACCTGATGCTCCTGTCATCTCTTCTGCGCTGTTAATGTTCCCAGGATATGATACTCATGCTGGATATTATTCAATTCAATTTGTATTCTGGGATAATAACAGCGAACTGCCAGGCAGAAAAGGCACAATTCCACATTTCTTCAACTTTCAGTGTTTGAAATGTAAGTGTTCCAACCATTCGCCCATGCTATTTTCAGATATGCATGGACAACCCCCGGAACTTATACATTATTTTCCCGCAAATAGATATTTATCAATTCCCTTCTGCCATCCCGCCTAGCATGAGGGGCCTCTCGCTTTCCATTCTATAACATGCCTTTCATCACCACCATTAAAAGCAAACAAATTAACAGTTTAAGACATTTCATGAAGTGCAGGTTCCCAAACAAGGCCATACAGGCACACATTGTCCCGAGTGCATTTTCCTGCCCATAGACCACAGAGATAGCAGTCCGATCTCCCTTTCATTACCCATGTTCATGTCTACACTCCCAAAAGGTGGAGACCAGCAAACCCTACTCGGAGCTCCATCTAAAACAGTCTCATGAACTTGTTTCTGCTGCGGTATTTCAGCTGTACCTATTTCATCAAGATACCTACTTCTTAATCCAACTGGATTTTCATTTGTTCTAGTGTGTGGTGTACCCCATGTTCAGGCATAAAACATTCAATAGTTTTAGGAAATTAACTTTCCCAATAGTAATTCTTTTGTGAGGATTTGCCTCAGTGCAGAGCCTTCTGGGATGCACCCCGATACCCCCACATTACTGATATCAAACTCATGTTCAGCTTCACAAAGTGTTTCACTGACACAATTCCAATTACATTTGGATATTTCCATCAAGTCTCAAGTTCTAAATCCCTCACAGGTGTTCACCACAGATGTTCACCACCGTCAATATGTTTCCGATTGGATAGAAGAGTCATTTTAGTCAGCCTGATGATTCAGGGTCCTAATCTTCAGGATCCACATTATTTGTTTTGTCGCTGGCAGGTGCAGTTGTGTGTGCCCACAATAAGTGAGATGCCATGAAGAAATGATGTACCTAATGATGCCTGCCTCTGCAAACATCTGTGAGCCAAATTCTTTTCACAGCACCTTTGAGTTGACATCTCCCTCTCCTGGCTTTGCTCTAGATGTATCCCTTGACTCATCCTGCACCTCATTAATGCCACCACAATCACCAGTGTACCCCAGGGGCTTCCATCACAAGCCTGCTCTATGTACCCAGGAAGTATGTCAATTGTGGTGATGAGAAAAAGCCACAAAGCATCATTAACTGTTCTCCCTAAATAGTCCTGCAGAAATCAAACTCCATCCCTGCGTGACCTCCATGTATCGGCAACCTGCTAAGGTAGTGACTGTATAGGCATTATGACCCTATTGGCCCTTTGTAGAAACCCAGATGTAGCACGCAAGCATAAAAGAACCTGCCCAGGAAGCCCCTGAGTAAATCTATAAAGTCTGTCTGTGGAGGTGGTAGGGCATAGACATTAAGAATTGTTATCTGCCCTCCCAACAACAGGCCCACTACCATGATGCACTGACACTGCTTGTCCCAACATGTTTTGGTATCCTGCCATGTTAATGATTAAATGTTGACCATTGGCCATTTGGAGAAGCCCATACATAGTGTCAGAGCATAAAGGATGTGCCCGGGAATTTGCCTTTTGCCCCATCAAATTTCATGACATAAATTAATATCTGAGCCCTACCCCACTGTATATCCCCACTATGGTAACCCCTGTTACTCAGATCCTTAATCATAACTATTCAATGCTGTAATTAAACCATTACCCTCCAAAACCCATCTCTCCAATAGTCCTGCACAGATGCACCGATTGCTCTTATTTATTACCAAAACCCCTGTTAACATCAGAAAGTTGATATGAATGTGTGGTTGGCGAGTAATGGTTTTTGAAGCCTCTGTTTTGTTCCGCTATAATCTTGGTCTTCTTAACCGACCACTCAAAATTAATACTGAGTTCAAGTCAGTTTGATAATCAGTCCTCTCTTGGGTTGCATTGGCCAACGCTCATTTCCACTATTCAGCTACTGCCATCCGGCTGCTCCAGTTCCCAAAGTCTTGTCCGCTGGTGCCCTGCTCAGTGGTGGGGCTCACTCCCCTGCAATCTCGCATCTCATCTCATCTTCTTTATCAAATCTACAGTTTCTTGAATGCCCTTAAAGAAATTGTCTACCATGGTTGAACATTTTAAGATTATTGAAGGGTGATATGTAATAATGAGGTCAACTATTGAATATATTGACCATTCCCTTGGCTGTATAATAACAGGGATGCAACCCTGATCTAGGACACCCTACTGCAACACACCACCCACAAGTTCTGGGACAGGAGACATGCTATGTTATACTTTGTTTTGTTTATAATAATAAAGGAATTACAATGCCAATGAATTCCCTCACAATAATTCAAATGAATACATGCAGCGTATCTGCTGTTGTCTCACTGAATATTTAATTCAAAATAAAATATTCAACTCAATCTTCGTATTCCCACGAATATCCTTACTTAGAGAAACAAATATCAATGTTTATTGCAGACAATAGGCTCACACATCGAACAATGTGGACACACACATTGACATCGTTTGATTTAACTGTTGTGAAACCATCAATGTGTAAAACCACTTCCACTAAAAATGAAAAGGTGAAGCAGTTCTCAAACGGAATCTTGAAACCAAACAATCTACTCCATTTTCTCTGAAGCCATTAAGAAGGATTGCCATCAATCAATAAATATGTTCCTCGAATAGCGTTGAGGCTTGTGAATGTGTTAATTGGAGAGGCATAAATGTTTCCCTTTGAATAAGTGGGAGCGACCAAACGCAGCAAGGCTACACAAACCATGCACAAGGGATTTCGAAGCGGGTGGGGGGATTCCTCCCCGATAACATTTGAACATGTTGGGTTAATATCTCGCACTTTCATTGCACTTTCTGTGAAACATTGGGTAAAAAGCCACATATTGCAATGGGTTTTGCTGGGTAACACATACAAAAATCCAATAGATGCAAGTCATCAACATTGTACAGGAGAAATGTCCAGCTACTCTGTATGATACATTTGCACACAATATATGCGAGTATAAAAAAACATTTTTCATTTTGTCCGTGCCCATACAAATCCATTGAGCCTGCACCAAGATGCGCCAGTATTAAATTATAAGATTAGACTCTTGTTGTCTTTACTAGTACCAAATGCCTTGACAAGGTAATAAAATATATACAGACTGGACCACTTCCAATGTCAGTCAATACAATGTAGGAGCACTCATCATGCTGCCCTCACCCTTGAGGGCCAGTAAAAAAAGCCATGCCATATTATAGAAAGACTACAGTCTGGACCCACCAATTTGGGCCTGTACAACGTCTGAAGACTCATTGTGATGCCTTCAACCCTGATGCCGAATACAAAATGACATTCCACAGCAAAGAACTGTGCACTGACTGGGTCTATCAATGTGAACCAGTTCCACCTAGGAACACTCATTATGCTGTCTTCACCCTTGATGCCAAGTAAAACATGTCATGCCTCAGTGAAAACTTGTCCAGACTGGGTCCACCAAAATGGGCTAGTACCACCTAGGCACACTCATGATGATACATTTACCCTGATGCCCAATTCAAATGCCATGCCACATTGAAGATTTGTCCAGACTCAGGGAAGTTCAAACGAAAGGGTGTTGAATAATGAATTCTCAATTGCCTAAAGAAGTGGTGGTGCCCAATCTTTGGCTGCACATCAGAAGCATGAGTAACAACAATGGCACATATCAATATCTTAGGACCAATAGACTCTGTAAGTTATTGAACTGAATTCTTACATGTTTTTAATGGCATTAACGAAGAAGCATTGCCACTGCAGTGGGATAAGCAGTATCATCCAGTATCATAGCTGTTGTTGGCATATTTTGAGTGTCAGGTCAATGATTCCCTATAGCTCATTTGGGATGACTGGGAGGAAGCAGATATATGTGCAGGATATTAATCAGCATGTTGTGACAAGACCTTATGTGAGGCTATGATGAAAAGCTGGTGGGCGTATTATTCTTTCTTGAAAGCATGACATGATGCAAGCCACAAGAATGGTCCTCTACTGAGAATGAACATGGTTAAAATAAGCTGTTCTATGGGGGTTTCCTACTCATGAGGATCTACAACCAGGTTTTAGCTCACTGTACCTTTCACAGAGGCTAAACATCAATGTTCTTATCAGTCTGGTCCCAACCATCTGGAGTCTCTAGTACTGAAAACCTAGACAATTCTCCTCTGAGCATGAGTATCAATAGCAACCTCAGACGCATGTTTTCGGCCTTGTTGGCCCACAGTAGTGAGGTGAAGCTAAGCGTCTCTAAGGCACAGTGATCAAGGGTTTCACTTCTGGATTGGCCTTCTGTTTCTTTTCGACCACTGGGACAGCAGAACTTCTCTCAATATCCTCAAGAATTTAGTTTTATCCTCGCAACACCCCAATGCAATGAGTTAATTACAGAATATTGCCATTACCTATGTAAAGTCTTTTCATTGCACGTTTCAATCTGAGATGTCTACAACTATCCGAGATCTCAAATTGCAAGAGAAATGCCCTGCGCATTTGTCATTTTCGAAATTACAGAATCCCATTATTTTTTTTTTTTTTTTTTTTTTTATTGTAACAATTAGTTATTTACACAACTATAATTACAAAATTAAGACAACATCTTCATCTTATCTTATATCTTTGTCATTTATCCACTGTCATACAAGTTCATCATTCTCCTGCAGCTCTTTCCGATAAAAGGCTTATTTTTTAACATAACATAAGTCTTCCTCCAAGATGTCATCAAGAAAGTCTACCAAGGCACAGACTGATTTAACATTATTTCCAGCTACCAGCATGTACCATAGATGATCAGTTTGTTGGAAAGTCGATGTTAAATGTTGAAGAAAAAATGAACGCTGGGTCGCCACATAGCCACATTCAGAGACTAGATGTTTAAGTGTTTCTGATTCATTTTTACAGAACCTACATTTGTTGTCAACTATTTCTTTATAGTGTCTCAAGTACATCATCTCTTTGGTTTTGTATAAGTTTAGCCGAAATCTTAAAAACTTGTTACGATGATATCTTGAAGGAAATCTTGATAAGTATTTAGGTAGCTTATCTAGGCTGTTGCAGGTCATGCCTAGGTTAAGTGATGAAGGCATCGCCCCACGCAATTCTCCATTTTTTATCCAATACCAAGATCTCAATTTTCTTTTGGCATCTTTTTACCGAATGAGGGATGCGTGGGATTCAGGGGTGATCCCAATTCCCATGTTTGGTAAAATGGGATTTGGGAGTTGTAGGGTTGTCTCTCGCTTCCATTACATGGATGGAGGGGGATTGGAGGAGTATACTAAAGTTTGGAGACTAAAACAAGAGACCCTGTGTTGTCAGTTCCGCCCCACATTGGGAATAGGGAACTGACATTGCAGGGTGAGGGGGGAGTCACAGCACAGGAAAGAAGTGAGACGCCAAAAGGTAAGTAGGGGTAAAAGGGTAGCGGCTAAGGGGAATGTGGGTAAAAGTGAGCTATGTGATCACTGTGCAGCGCTATTTTTGGATTCAACATGTTCATCATCAAATTTTGTGCAGTGCAGTGATCACATTGATCCATTAATTCTTGGGTAATTTTTCTAATTATTCCGGGGTAATCCTAGTCACGTTTTATTTGTTTTTCAAAGACACAGCACACATAGGGACACTGGGCCTCATTATAAGGCAGCCGGTCTGGTTTTAAAGTGCCGTTATTAACATATTCTGGCCTTTTACAGACCGGCCGACTACAGGTTTGCCGGTGGGGCACCTGTGCTACCTCCAGCGAAAAGCCAGAGGTAAGGCTGGCGCCTTACCACAATAAATGCTGTCATTACCGGCACCTGTGCCGGTAATGATGGCAAATCCAGTCCTATTGGACTGCATGGATGGGGATTTACACCGTCACTCCCGCACTCGTAATCCGGCAGCAATACCGCCGGACTGAGTGCAAGAAACGGTAATAGAATTTGCCGGTATCCTGGTGGGTTTATCGCCAGGATACTGGCAGGGTCGTAATGAGGCCAACTGACTGGCCTCAGGCAGCTCTACCAAGTAAACTCTTCCTTTCATTCTGTGCATTAGCTCACAAAATCCCTCTCAAGTAATCTGGCCCTTTTAAGGAGATATCCCTATCAGTTACATCCAGTTGCAATCCATATCTGCTACTCCTTGTCTCTTTGTTTTCCCATAAACTGCTCCCTTCTTCCTGAGTATTTAAGTTTAAGTTTAAATACTCAGCACACATTACTCACAATCCATCATGTAAAGCAGCATTGTGGCTAGGACAGACTTTGCGGCAGGCTCCCATCACGTCCTCACACCCACCAGTGCCTGCCTCCTTGTGTGTATAGGTCCTTTACATTTTGAAGTTACGTGTTGGGTTGTAGCAGCAATAAACCTTATTCTTAATCTTTCTGAGTGAAATGGATATTGAACTATAATATTCATTTTTGAATTATGCTGTACATTGGCATGTGCCATTGATGATAATGATATATTCACATGTGTACACATGTTCTGAATCCATAGATATCATTTACAGCTGTGCCACTTCATGCACAAGGGAACTCTGCATAACATATGTATTTCAGTATATACCTTTTTTATATGATTGGTATTTTTCTACTCAATCCAGATCTCTATCTGGACTTCGATTGGACGCATGGTTCTGAAATTATTAATGATAATGTACTGCCAATGCTCAATTTGAATCCATCTTTTGTGCTACACATTTGTTTAAGCTGCATTTCATTTGGGTGTGGTTTATCCCTGTATCAAGAGAAACAATTATTTTAAACACATTATCATTTTAATAGGTATGTTAATGGAATACATGTAGGGGATGGGGAGCAGGTGCAAGTGGATCTAGGTCACCTGGCCTAAGCCCTGACCACATGGTGCCTTCCTGCCTGCTGCTCTTTTTCACCACTTAGCAAGCCCCGCCCACCTGGTGCCTTCCTGCTTGCCGCTCTGTTTCCCCACTTAGAAAGCCCCGCCCACCCGGTGCCTTCCTGCTTGCCGCTCTTTTTCACCACTTAGCAAGCACCGCCCACCTGGTGCCTTCCTGCTTGCCGCTCTGTTTCACCACTTAGCAAGCCCTACCCACCTGGTGCCTTCCTGCTTGCTGCTCTTTTTCACCACTTAACAAGTCCCGGCTACCTGGTGCCTTCCTGCTTGCCGCTCTGTTTCCCTACTTAAGGAGCCCTCCAGCCTCTTTTCCTTTGCAGATGGGGAGCAGGTGCAAGTGGATCTAGGTCAGCTGGCCTAAGCCCTGCCCACCTGGTGCCTTCCTGCTTGTCGCTCTTTTTCACCACTTAGCAAGCCCCGCCCACCCGGTGCCTTCCTGCTTGCTGCTCTTTTTCACCACTTAGCAAGCCCCGCCCACCTGGTGTCTTCCTGCTTGCCGCTCTGTTTCACCGCTTAGCAAGCCCTGCCCACCTGGTGCCTTCCTGCTTGCCGCTCCTTTTCATGCCGCTATTTTTCGCCACTTAGCAAGCCCCGGCTACCTGGTGCCTTCCTGCTTGCCGCTCTGTTTCCCTACTTAAGGAGCCCTCGAGCCGCTTTTCCTTTGCAGATGGGAAGCAGGTGCAAGTGGATCTAGGTCACCTGGTGTAAACACCACCCACCTTCTTAGCCCTGCCTCTTCCTTCCTGCTCTTAAATCTTAGATCAAGGACGTCTCTCGCCCGGGTGTCCGAAGCAAAGGGCAAACAAAGAAAAGGGTTATTCCTGTTTGGACCTGTTCGGACCAGGAGGACCCAGGGCACGACCCCCTGCTCAGACAGCAGGTAAGCATGCACCAACATGTGTTACCCCCTTTGTCCCCACAGGCCATCCCCACCCCCTCTGGTCCCTCTGTGATGTTCCCTTGCGCCCCTCCCTTTCTCACACACAGGTGTTGCCTGTTTTGCTTGATTCTTCTACCCTGCTCCCCCACAACCTGCTCCAGCCTACTTCTGCAGGAGTCTGTCCTGATACATTCTGGTTTCACCATCACCGTCTTGTGGCCAATGCTGGATTTGACTTTTATGGACTTCATTCATTCATGGTGCGTCACTCTTTCTCAACTCTCATGCTGGACTTCCTTTGCATCTTGTACTCATGGTGGCCCTGAATCATGCTGTTCCCATCTTCATCTTGTATCCTGGCTTGCAACATCATGTGTTACTACTGACTTCTGCAATTGTATTTGCTCTCCACTTTTGCTTCTCCACTCTTTTTGACTGCTTACTCTCTGTTCTCTCCTCCTTTCCCTTCTCCCTTTTCCTATCTCCTCCCCTTACTTTCTTCTATGCACTTACTCTATCAGAATTGTCCCAGGACCTAATATGATAGCAACCTCATCTGTTTCCTCCACCCTGCCATTACTGTTTTTTTTTTTTTCTGCACACCCACTCCAGCACTATCTGAAATGTCATCAGGCTTAGTATGATAGTCGCTTGTTTTGTTCCTCCCTCTCTTTCTGCAACCCTCTCCCTCACATTTTCTTTTTCTAAGGCTCTACCAGAAATGTCGTCAGGCCTAGTACGGTAGTCGCCTGTCTATTTCCATTTCCTTCCCACTCTCCCCCTCCCTTCATTATCTATGTCTTAGCTCTTGCACTATCTGAAATGTCGTCAGGCCGAGTACGATAGTTAATTTCACATCCTTACTGTTCATGGCCTGTAAGAATGTCACTGTATTTTCCCATGTTCCCTCCCTTGCCTTGATCGCTTTGTCACACATTGTGTATAGGATTTATTGTCTTTGCAGTTTGGAAATAAGAAACATTGGGCCTTATTACGAATGTGGCAGAAAGGCAATAACGGCGCCGGTAGTGCTACTGGTGCTGTTGTTACCTTTCCGCCACATTCCGAGTCTGCTTGCTGGTGCCAGACTGCATGCGTGGTCTGACCAGGCATGCAGACCGGCACCCGCCAGCAGAACTCGTGATTGCACCAGCACCGTTATTAACGGGGCCGATGCAGCCATGCTGCCTACCCCCATTCTGCCCTAATGGGCACCCGCGAATGGGCAATTACCGGCCCATTCATCTCGTAATGGGCTGGTAATAGCCCATTCGCTGGTGCCGGGGCCGGTAGCGAGTTTGGTGCTACCGCCAAACTTATAAGGAGGCCCAGTGTTTTTATTACACAGATGGGCCCTTAATCTCCCATGCATTGATGAACGTAGTATGATAATGGGTTGTGGACACTCTTGCTTTCAAGAAAGTGGACAGTAGCACAAAAAACAGTTTGAGGTCAATTTAAATTGACAACTCATTTAGTAGTGGTATACGTTTCTGTTGCATTTAATGAATGGGAAGTGTACAATTAAATTTTGTTTTGATTGTAACTAGCAAAAAAGTACCCGTACTCTGCATGGGTTCTCTAGACAGACATGATAACACTCTCATCAACTGTTGAACATCAATGCTCCTGTAGGTCGCTGTTCCGAGTTGCTTTTCGCTTGATCTGCTTTGCACTCTGAAGTAAACTGCACTGAGAATGGCCTGTGTGGCTGGCATACCCCAGAGCAGACGTGGATGGGAGGTGGGAGTTGGCGGGTGCAGCATATTGGGACCTTCAGTGTGCTCTCTCCAAGTGGTTTTCAGGTCCCATTGGGAACTTTTGAATTTTGTTCCTCGCACTGAGACGCTTATATTGAGCTTTGTTTGGTCCTTCTATGACAACATCGATGTTTTGCCGATTTCAGGCAAGCATCTCATGAGTGAAGAGCTCAAATCTGGGGAAAGCGGTGGGCTGTCCAAATGTCATAATCCAGTAAAGTCTGCAGGGTCCTAACAGGTAACTGTGCAACATGGGGTGAAGATTGTTGGAGCAGTGTGGAATTGTATAAGGAACAGATAGTGATCAAAACACAAGTTGTTCTATCAACACATAATAACAATTCCTAATGTATAATTATAATTGTCTTTTATAACACAATTAATACCGGGGACCAGTTTCTAAGCGTGAGCTCAAGATTTGAACCTGTGCTGCTATGCGTTGTCTTGCTTCCAAGATAAATGCATTGCCCCTGAGCTATCCGCCCAGCCCCATACATGGGTTCACATTCAGTTTTCTTTCCCATATGGAACACTTACATTTGGGTTGTACTGTTCATCATCATCTCTTTGACACGCCAGTAATATGAACAAAACACGGGTGTTACATGCTTATTAATAAACCTGTAAACATGCCATGTTTTCTTTAGAGACAAAATGAATCCTTAATTTTCGTTTTACTTTGTTTTGTCTATCTAACATTAATTACTTGATGTTTCATTGTTAAGTATCATTCTGACCTTTCATCATTTATTAGGCAGCATATCATTCAAGTAAATAATGTGGTACAAATCCAACCTTGACAATGTTTCTGGAGAAAAAACCTATTAGGTACTTTGGATTCAAGGAAATATTTGTGTTTTTGAGAGATCAAGTTAGGGATCTTGACGTTTGTTTAGTGTTACTTCAGTCTTTCTCTCATGACTGTGATGATAAAATGTTCCCATGGGCAGTATTTCGTTGTCGTAGATCATCTTGATTTCTTCTTTTTTGTCTTGAGGTTCATCTGACTATCCCACATCGCACTTTGGGATTTCAGCTTCTGCCTTTAGTTCAGTCACTTTGGCTCTCGCAGCTTTCTGTATTTGTTTTTTCATTTTGTGTTTTCCAACCACCCTCTCCATGCCCAGTGTCAAATTGTCATGCTGGAGAAAAAAAACAATGTTTTTATTCTGCAATTCGAAATGGGTAGAAAGGCTGGTTTATTAAAGGACATGAATACAGCGGATATATTTATTCCCTGCTCTACATTTTACTTATTTGTTTATTTATCTTTACCAATATAATTTTAGTAATACAATTCAAGCATTCCCCCTTTCATGTAAACATTATTTTTTTCCCTCCAAGCACAGATTACAGTTCACTGTTCCATTTTGTCATATTTCAATATTAGCAAGAGGCCACTTTAAGTATGTCCTACCTAGGGCCAGAAACCAGCATAAACCTCTTTATAATTCCCACAATTGTCTGTTTATATTGCTTTGCTCTACTGAAGGATGTCTAGAGTTAGGGAATGTGTAACTTTCTTTTAACTCTTAGAATCTCCATTATCTTAGTCACAAATTCATTGGTAAATTGACTTGGTAGGTCACTATCCTCTGAGGGAGACCAAAATGAAAAAGGATGTTGTTGATTAATAAGGGATTAGCATTCTACACCTCACAATTTAGGGATGGGAGACATTTAGTCCACTTTTTAAGTAAGACATCAGGGACCACTTTTGTAACCATCTGAGTCATCAGTGGTATCTATCACCAAAGTTGTTCCAACACCAGCTACTAATTCCTTCTCGAGATACTAGACTCCACATTGTCAGATGTTTTTACATCTTCATTTTCGATATAATCATCACAAAACAGTCATGCAGATGTGCTAATCCGTGAGCCATCAAACTATTTTAATATTGACTAGATCTGATCTATGCAGGCTATACTTGCATAGAAAGAATCCAGGAAGCAATCCTCAAATTAAAGACATTCACAGCCCACATCCAGCTTTGTAGTGGTATAGATGGTAATTGGAGGTCTCAACTACAACATGTTCCCCATAGTTCAACGGATGGAAGTTGTTCAATACCATACCATATCCAGGAGTATGTTGTGCCATTTCTTGAATTTTAGTTCACCAGGAGATAATGTTTCAATTGCATATATTATTATCTCAATAACCTGATCATGCTTCTGATTCAAGACAGCAGTTAAACAGGTTTTGGAAAATTCTGTTTCCAGCAAAACACTCCATGTTCTTAAAGGGATATCCCAAGTAAGGAGCTTAGAAAATACCTTTCAATTACTTCATAGCATATGTTTGTGAGTGTCCACTCCCAACTTAAACCCCCCTGCCTTAGTATCACCTTCAAATGAAATGTTGTAATGCATGCGGGTGCAGAGAAAGTCTGTGTTGCTGAAGGTTAGTATTTAAATGAACACAATCGCCTTCTTTAAACAAGGTTTGTTCTTTTCTGATTTTTATCATCAAATTATATTGTTGGGTGGGACCAGGAATTATAACTTCTTCTTTTACTTGGATTTCAGAAGCACAATGAAGCAATTGAGGCTACCAAAGCACTTTCTCAAGATCTTTGAAATGCAGTATAGTTCCCCGCAATTCTGGACCTGACTTTGTTGTTCACTTTGTTGTTCATAAAATCTAAAATAATCGATAATGAATGTAAAATGCCATTACAGATATAAAAAATTATAAATAACATCTCAGCAATCATGATGTATTGTTCTAACTTTTATTGTGATCTTCAACAGACACCTGCTTGAAATGGTGTTTTGAATTGTAGGGTATTTTGTGGAGATTTGGGGCCTGACGGTATTTTATTACCGCCGAAAAATAACTTAGCAATAATCACTCTTTGTATTCAGATTTGGCCATGTGCAACAATAATACAATGGGCATGCATTATTTCAGCACCCAGACCTGCATATGTGGTATACGTGGTTGGTGGTATTTTGGTGAGCATAATTCCCTTGTTTTATTTGTGGCCCCAATGTCCAGAATCCCTTATCTTTGCTTAGATTTTTCGTGTGATCACTAGAGAGACCTCAGACCTGCATTCTAGGAATACCACATTTTCCAGTGATAGTGTTGGTGTGCCACCATGGGCGAACTCACTGACTTATTTACGACAGAGAGCTATATGTGGTAGTCTTGTGGTAATTTCCACTACCTTATATACGGTAGGGAGCTATGTTCAGAGAGTCTCTCTTCCCGTTGGCTCATGTACCTCCAACAAGCTATGCTACAGTCACTCACAATTATTCATACTGATTCTGACATGCACACATCTGTCTTAAAATGACCATTGCACTGTTTAAAAATCTCCCCACATCATCAGCATTGTAATGGTAAACAATAAACATCACCCGTCTGTTTTCAAATATTTTTCTGTATTATAAAAGTTGTATTTAAACACGATTTCATTCTTTACAGAAATAAAAAAAATGGTACAGTAAAAGCATTGTCTATGACACACTGCAAAGAGCGTGGCGGAGAACAGAACTCAAATTGCAACATTGGTATTTGATTAAGACACGCACAGGAATCCTACACTGACTGCATATTTTCGTGCACACACACGGCTCCCACGCTTATGTAATTACCTTATCTGAGTTTTCTTCAGCTGTTCTCTTTCTGAATGTAGCTCCCTTGAAGATTAACCCCAGTAAAAGGATCGCCTTTCCTTCTCAAACCGGGGTCATTGCCTGGAATTCTCAGCTTTTTCAGATAGGAACGCCTCAGCCAGTGGAAAGGTTTTTCTTTCAGCTCTCCCCAATCTCGACTGCAGCAGGACACAGGAATCTGCATTCAGTCAGGAGCCCCACAGCCAGCTTCTTCTCCCCAGTAGTGCAGAAAAATGTCTGCCTGTCTTTTTCCCCGATACTGCCCACTAAAACTTTCATCTCAGCCCTCTGTATGAGGTGTCCCAATGCAATCCATCATCTCTCATCCTCCTACTCTCAACAATAGCTTTGCTTATACATTTGCAATTGTTGCAAATCTGACTTCCTTCTTCCTGCAGTTACTGTGCACAAAAACACGGAGAAGCAGACAAAGAAGAGAAGAAAAAAAATCTGCACACACATTTAAATGGTTTTCAGAGTATGCCTAATTCTGCAGTGGAGAACACATTTCATTAGTGGGTTATGTTAAATAAGGTTTTATTAGTCAGGTTAATGGTTAATAGGTTAGCTGTTAATTTTCAAATGTGTCTCTCGCACCATAGGCATTTCAGGTGAAAAATAGTGTGCATTTTTAAATGAGCACGTGTGCTTTTAACTGTAAAAATAGATTTGCATCTTATATGTTAAAATCGTTTTTGACTGAATAGCCTGTCTTTCCTTGTTAATCTGGTAACCCATATAGCAATGCACCGCACCCTTGTGGTGATGCTGCAAAAAAAATGTGCTACTTGTGCAGTAGTGCTGTACTCTGTGCTGTAACATGCCAAATATCCTTACATATACCCTCCTTTTGTTTTTAAAACTTGGCTATAATCCAAGCCAATTCCTAAAAACAACTTGTTCTTTCTTTTTCTTTTAAAATGCATGTGTATTGGGATATCTTTCTCTTCCTGACGTAGTCAGTAAAATCAGTAACATTTTCATTTTTACTGATAGCACAATCAACCATCCACCCATGATTAGCACCAGGATAGCCAAACCCACTATTGAGCGTTCCCCCCAGGTTCCCCAATTAAATCTTTCCACTTCTATTATGCCCAGATTACTAATTGTAATATTGTTTTTTCGCAAATTCATTTTCATAACATGTCTTTCTTTGTGATTCAATAAATATTCCACATCTGGATCTATTGGAAAAGTATCCCTTTGAAAAAAATCGATATTTTCCACTTGGCTTTCCCAAACATCATTTGTTACATGAAACAATGTTAATCCCCCAATTGACACAATTGCATCCTTTGGAACCTGTAAATAAAAAACATTATATTTTACCTGTTTAACCACGTATGTTCCATGGTTTAAATGTACTACCGTCATGTTCTTTAAACAGGTGCTGACCAACCATTTACCTCTGACCATTTTAGCCTGTGCCATTTCTTCACTCCCCATATTACTAATAATCACTTCACATCCCTCTGATATACTTGGGTCAGATTTCAACCCACAAATAGCATCTGTGGCATCAGGAACAAACGGTTTACCTGGACACATATAATTTTGTTCTTTAAATGTTACACATGTTTCCAGGTTTGGTATTAAATAAACTTCAGGTTCCCATGACTGAAATGCCACCACTTCTGGAGTCTTAATCTTAATGAATTTGTCCTCTTGCCAAAATCCCACGTTGTGTACCCACTTCGTTTGATAAATAAGTTCAGGGGCTACAAATGGGATGCATAGCAAAAATCCGATCTCTAGTCTTTCCAAGTCCACATATAACGGCATTGCATTCCCCATTTCGAATGCAATTTTTACCTGTATAAGGTCAATTTCCCTCCTGGTCAATCTTTCTATCATTTGACGAATGATATCCTGCGAAACAAAATACAAGGGAATATGTCCTTGAATCAATTGTGAAACTGCAGTTTGAACTTCTCTCATATAATTCGTTAATAGTCTATCAACAGGACTCATTATGTTCAATATTTCATTTAAAGTTCTGTCATGCTTAAGTATTATTTTAGTCGCCCGTTGCATCACATCCGCTTGTTCATTTAGAATGATTGCAGTTTCATTTATGAATCTCACTTGTTCATCCAGTCCCCCTCTAATTCCATCTAATGTTTTTTGTATTATTTCTAGGTCAATACTCAGTTGTTGTGCTTTAGTACTCAGTGTTCCTACCGAAATAGAATTGGCTGTTGATATTGTGGTACCTATTATTGCTCCAATTATAGACATTACCATTGATATCGCGAGCATCACCGCACCTCTCTTTCCTCTCTTCTTCTTAATGTCTGCTGAATTCACAAATGTTTTTTCCAATTGCATTAATATATCTCTTATTGACTGCTTAGCGTCCTCTTTTCTTATTTCCAGCCACTCTTTAGTCTGTTCAATCTTAATTCCGGTATTGTTCAAGTGTTTTTCAATCAAAATCTCAGGATTTAACAGTATGTATATATTTTGGAAAATCATCCTTCTATCACTCATGATGAATCCTGGTGCCTCTTCCACCGCGATACCAGATGCTGGTCCAGGTTCAATGACAACCTGTGCTTCTGAATTCTTGAAGATCCCTCCAAATATCATCATCATCAACCAGATCATCGGTATCATCTTCAATGCTGATCGCTTTGCAGCCTTGGTCTTCACCCCTCTTTGGGGCTTTCCCGGAATCCGTCCTCGTGGGTTCCAGGACTCCATCGTCTCTCCCGTGGGCTCTGATCCCGGAACCTCCGACCAAATAATGTTAATTGTCTAAATCAAAATAGAAAATAAACAAATTAAGTACATAGCGTAATACTAACTTCATCCTTTTGCCAAAAATAAAACATGCTTGGTAAAAATATTTCATTTTTTTTTTTTCTGAAATTAAACACAAGTTAAAAGAAAACAAACAGATATTCAATATTTAACACACTTTCTCTCTGCACACCAACCATGAGCTTCCATTATATGTGCATTTATTTATTTATTTATTTATTTATTTATTTATTTATATTATATATTTTTACATATATTACAGTGTTTATGTGCCATCATAACAATCAACTTTTAACTTCTTTGTCACTACCTCCTGACTACATCCACTTATTTTCTCCTTTTTTTTTTTTTAAGGGACTTTATCTGTCTCTACATGCTCAAGCTGCCTGATCTCATGTCTGGGATGGCATGGTTTGATTTGATTTACATGAACAAACTGCTCTATTGCTGTTTCACCTTCATTTTTCAAAATTTTATACACTACAGGAGAGACCTTATCTATAATTCGAAATGGCCCCTGCCAGGCTGCTAGAAATTTAGAATTTTTCTGTTTACTTTTTCCAAAATGAAACTTGTACACCTGATCCCCTACACTGTATTCCTTTACTGATGTCTTTTTATCATAATATGACTTTGCACTGTCAGCAGCTCTTTCCAGATTTCTCTGCACAAAAGCGAATGCATGTTGCAAATGTCTCCTCAGTTCATCAATATATTCATGAACTGTGGATGCACTCACAAGGGTTTGCTCATGTGTTCTGTATAGTAGGTGTTGTGGTAACACCATTTTCCTACCTGTTAAGACCTCATGGGGGCTAACACCTGTTGCTTTGGCAGGAGTCGACCTGATTGCCATCAAAACCAATGGTAAACGCAAATCCCAGCTGGAACCTGCTTCTGCCACAAATTTCTTTAAAATATCCACAACAGACCTATTGCTTCTTTCAACTGTACCTGAAGACGCCGCCCGATATGCGATATGTAGTTTCCTTTTTCACACCTAGTATTTGCCATACCTTACTCATTAGAGCACTTGTGAAATGACTTCCTCTGTCTGACTCAATTCTTTGTGGCAACCCAAACCTTGAGAACACATGGTTCACCAGCAATGTGGCTGCTGTTTGCGCACTACAATCTGGTGCAGGAATCCACTCAATCCACTTCGACATCAAACATACCACACTCAAAATATAACGGTGTCCCCTGCTCGACCTTTTTAAAGGACCTACATAGTCTATTTGCAAATCTGACCATGGGAGAGTTAGGCCTCTTTTCATCAATGGTGCTCTATGCATTGGTGAAGCAGGTTTAAATTGGGCGCATACTAGACATCCTCTAGTATATAATTCCACATCTTGGGACATATGTGGCCAGTAAGCATAATCTTTTAATATTTCTAATGTTTTTTGTGAACCTCTATGGCCCGCAGTTATGGCATCATGTGCATGGTGTAGCATCAGTCCTCTGAATGAAAGGGGTACTACCCACTGTATTTGTCCTGTTATGGACTCTCTAATCATGAGTCCATCCTGTAATCTGATTCGTGTTTTGTTCTTTAATAACACCCTCAACTCTTCTTTTCCCATACAATCATTTTCTGTTAAAGGATTTTGTTCAGGATCTATCAAATGATTATAATAGATTCCCAAAATGTGATCATTCTTTTGTGCCTCAATCAAATCTTGGTCTGGCGTGTCATGGCTCCACTGCACCACCGGTTGATCTACCTCCTTTGGTGCTTTAGAACGTGTGACTGCATCAATTTGTATTTCACCCATTAAATAATCAATAGGTAGAAATTCTCCCATCACAGCCCCAATCTTAGCCAGATGGTCTGCCTTATCATTTCCCTCCTTATCCTCTCCTGGTGTTTTTAAATGCCCACGAATTTTTCTCCAGTATATTGTTAAATTATTTTCTGACACCAATTTGTCTATGGCTTGTATCATTTTTCCATGTTTAAGTGGCTTTTTGTTGTATGTAACCATGCCTCTTGCTTTCCAACCAGGCAAATACTCCACAAAGCTATTCCGTGCATAGTCAGAATCAGTCACCAGGACAATTTCACTGAACTTTTTATCAACTGCAGTAGCAATTGCTTTATAGATGGCTGCCAATTCCGCCACCTGACTGCTCCTATCTCCAATCCTCATCCCTATACTGGGAACGCCTTCACATTTCAACCAGACATTTCCTATTCCTGCCACTAACTGTTTATTACTGTCATTTTCAATGTGAAAAGCACAACCATCCACATATACAGTTGGTAAATCCTTGCATGTTTTTTCATCAAAAGCTTTGTGTGATGATTGTTCAAATTCCTGCAAACTAGTTTCCACTTCCATTTCATTTGGTATTTGTTCAGCTGCACAATCATGTAAGTCAGCTAACCCTTGAGCAATTGGGCTCTTTTTATTTTGTCCATATCTCACTTCTACGGGAAAACCTTGTAATGCCAGCGTCCATGAAGTGATTCTGGATTGCGCTAGATTGCCTGATCTAATTCTTTTACTCTCTAAAAATTGCAAAGGTTGATGATTTGTTTCAATAATCACCTTTTCTCCCTGAACAATGGGGCGGAAATGTTGTAGCGCCCACACAGTGGTTAATAGGGCCTTTTCACATTCATTAAATCTCATTTCAACTTGGGAAAATGCCTTACTTGCATATGCAATGGTTTTGTGATTCAAATCGTGTTTTTGTGATAATACTGCTGACATACAATGTTCAGAAAAACCTATTTCTATAAAGAAATCCCTGTCCTTTATGGGGTATGCTAAACATGGTGCCTTTACAAGACATTCCTTCAATCTAGCCACTGCATCAGACTGCTCTCTTTCCCATCTCCAGGGAGTATTTAGTTTAAGCAGTTTAGTCAATGGTTGAGTGATTTCTGCATAATTCTCAATGAACTTTCTGTTATAGCCTGTCATCCCTAATAAACTTTTTACTCCTTTCACATCTTTAGGATCTTTTAATCTTTGTATGGCCTCTATTTTCTTCCTTTGTGGATTTAGCCCACGTTCAGTCACTTCATGCCCTAGAAAGTTCACTTTTTTCTTGCACCATTGTGCTTTTTGCAAAGATACTTTGGCGCCTGCTTTCTGCAATTGGCCAAGCACATGTCTTATTTCATCAAAATGGCTTTTCAGGCTTTCATTTTTTATCAGGACATCATCCACATAAACTATTGTTCCTCTTTCCGCTGCATCCGGCATGGCCTTTCTCAAAAATATGCCAAATTCACTCCCACTATTGATGTACCCGAACGGAGCTCTAAGCCAGGCATATTGAGTCCTGTCAAATGTAAAGGAAAATAAGTGTTGTATCTCCTCTGCCAATGGCACACACCAATATCCAGATGTGAGATCTAACGTGGTAAATACATTTGAACCATGTATCTGAGCTAGGCCCTGATCAATGAATGGTAGTGGCCATCTAGATACTGGTACTCTTTTATTTAACTCTCTTAAGTCTGCACACAGCCGCCATTGACCATTTGGCTTTAACACACCTAAAATAGGCGTATTGGATGTGCTATGAATGGGCCTGATTATTCCCCGTGATTCCAAATTTTTAATAATCTCTGCCAATGATTCTAAACATGCCAGCGGTAGTCTATACTGGCGTACAAACACTGGATTTCTGCTACAACCTTCTGGTAGTGTGGCCACATGTAAATCAGTTAAACCACAATCATAAGCATCTTTTGCAAATACATCCTTAAACTCCATAAATATTTCCCTCAGGTCGTCTCTATCCTTATCGCTGTCACATGCATCCGCTAAGGAGATCTGCTCTTCTACCATTTTGGAAAATTCTGGAAACTCTTCTGGTAAAGGAATCTCAGCGCTTTCCTCTAACTGTGTGGCTGTGTCTTTTTGTAGAGCTGCCACTTTTAAATATTTTGGCATATCAGCTTCCACTTCAATGGGCTGATTTCCTGTTTCATTTTCATTTAAATTAAATATTATGCAATCCTCTTGATGGCAGCACACTGTCTCATTTGAATCATAAGGATACACAGAATGGATTTTAAATATTCCTTTGGGCTGAGAGTCCAGGTGTTCTGGCAACTCGCCCTTGGCATCTACATATTTTTCAGGAATATTCCCAATCACCATGTTATTTAAATCTGCCGTATAATGTGATTTTTGTATGGCCATTCCTAATGGGGAGTTTTCCTCTAAATGAATATCCTGACAACCTTTATTATTTACCATGATTTTTACAGATCCCTCACCAATGTCTACCAATGGAATGTATTCATAATCCAGGCCTTGCTGTTTTATGGATTCATTCAGGCATACAAATGCATCAGAGCCTTTCATCTGCTGTCCATTTTTGCATTTCAGTGTTATTGCAAACTGTTTTGTAAATGCAGGAATAATAGTATTTTTCCTCATTTGTAATTCGACTGCATAAGGAACCAGTTGTGCACAATGATAAGCCCTTCTTTTGTCTTCAAATTCAGGTGCCGGACCACCTAGGCGTGACCATATTTTTTGATTAAGTAAATCTAACACCATACACATTCTGTGCATGATGTCATTGCCCATGTAAAATTCATTTTGTGCTCCACTCGCTATCCATACATTATGGTAAATTGTTTTCTGCCCAATGCTAATTTTAAGCATGCATCTGCCTGCAATTCGGTTTTCAAAGTCTGGACTGTCCAACCCAGAAACATATTGGTTTTTAATCCTAAATTTCGGGATTTCTTCCCTCTCCATAATTTTTTGCAACAATTTCTCATTAATGAAACTCCTTTCATGTTCAAGTGCTAAAGTGGCTTTTATTGTTTTAAGATAATCATTTATACCAACATGAACCCATGGTTGCTCATCTTCCATGTGTATTTCTGCCAGAGTGGTAATGTGTTTTTCTGAATCTGTTTTAGGAGCAATATTCTGTTTGCATGTTTTCTCTTTTAAATAGAAACGTAATGTGTGCTCATCTATGGCAGTCTGCCAATCTTTCCTTGGTTCCAAGTATATTTGTACAGGTAGATTTTCATTGTCGCTCTGCATTTTGTCTTGACACATTAATATAACAGTGACACTAGGTATGCAGCTATTCTGGAGATATACCTCCACAGCATCATTTGTTTTGGCAACGGTGTGACATTCATTTATATTGCTGTTTTGTGATTTTAGTTTCTTAGGCCTCAATGGTTTTTTGGTTAAGGACCACAGCACTCCATTCACCCCATCTATGAGAGGAGACAATCTTTTCAGGCAATCTGTCCCCATCAGAAATGGAATTTCACAAATAGATGTGATCAATACCTCTTGTTTCATTCTGTGCTTTCCTATTTTTATGTCAACCTCAGTTACACCTATGATGGGCACCTCCTCCCCATTGAAGTTATGCACTGGGCCTTGATTTGCCTTCACTGTGATCTGACTCTGTGGAGGCCTCCCTTCATTGATACTCTTTACCAGCTCCTTGGACATAATTGTGGCCTGTGCGCCAGTGTCAATCATAGCGAAGGTGTGGCATTTTTCTTCTACAGTGATGGGTGCATAATATCTGTCCTCAACTTCCTCTAATACACATAAGAAATGTGAATTCTTACTGATTTCAGGGCTCACCTTTCTCAGATCTTTTTCACTTTTGGCTAAGCACATTGGTAAATGAAAAGACATTTTTCCCTCCTTTTTACCCATTTCTGTGCGAGATATTTTATTCATTTCTCCATGTTCAGAGGTTTTTTGGAGTGTGGCCACTGTTCGCCCATCCATCTGGGTAACATCAGAGACCACATTACAACCTTCCAACTGAACATGTGTAACAACATCATTCAGCAATTTGTCATTTTTTAATTCTGTGCATTTGTGATCATTTAGTGTAATACCAGCCCTTTCAGCCTCTTCAAAAATATGTGGCTCAAAGAATTCTTCAGGTGATTGACTTGTACCCTCCTTGTGAGTATTTCCTTTTTCTGTCTGTGTTTGGTCATTGTTTTGCTTGCCCAGGGAAGGAGCTATGGCATCCCCACTTACCCCCTGTTCACTGATATTCCCCATGCATGAGTCATTTTTCTTAAATCTGTTCCTTTGTTCTTTTGGAATTCCTAATGTTTCTTTTTCATTTGTGCAAATCTTTACTGTTTTATTTAGCTCTAAGTTAAACCGTACCTCTTTTTTAGAAGTATTTGCACTTTCTATCACAATTTCATTTACTGGTACTTTCATTTTTAATCCATTAGTCATCTCAGAGTTGTTATGCAAAATTATATCAGAGCAATCTGTCATTTTGGCACTGCGATTATCATGAGTACTTAGTCACTTTTCGGAAGCCCCCCGGTCATTGCTATGGCCATCAGCCCCCTCTTTGGAAGGTTGTTTTTGTGCTGTATAGAGCTTTCCTATTTGCTCAGCTAACATTTTCACTTGGGCCTCAAGGCACTGGAACCTTTCCATCTCTCTAGGATCCTCTTTCTGTGGCCTAGGTCGATATTGGTTGTTTTCCCCCTGATTGGATCTATTCTGATACCTCTCAGGTGATTGATGTCGGTTGGGATGGTTTCTGAACTCTTGATTCATTTGTGGAGGGGAGCGGGTTGCACCCATCCTTTGATTATAGTCCCCTGGTGGGGAATCATTGTACTGGCGTGCATTGTAGTTCACGTTTTGCCTCATGTCCTGTCTCTCAGATTGTGGGTACTGGCCCCTATGTTGATTTCCATTATCAGTAAATCGATCCACATATCGGGGCCTATCCTGATTACCATATATCATGGTGCTGGGATCAAACCTACTCTGTGTCCCCAATGACTGGTAGGGACCATCATTTCTTTGATCTTGATTTTGTCTCTGGTTATTGTTCATACCTGTCATATCAGACCGGTATCTTACCCGGGGTCTATCCCCTAAATATCTAGGGCTGATGTAGCTCTCTCTATTACTAGGATCATGTGTTTGGAACATTGGTACAGGAAATGGCGATCTTTGTTGATTACCCCTTTGTTCAGGTGTCACATTATTTTTACCTTGGCTTTGAGCAGACTCAAGGGACATTTTGGCTGACCTGATTTCCATTACTGTGGTTGAGGGTTCTTTAGATTTAGGCCTGGTATCTTTCATTTTATCACTTTCTCTACCCTGACAATAGAGTACCTCATATAGCTTTGTGCTTTGATGTACAATCCATTCAAGGGACTTGTCACGGTCAAATTCACGGACCAATTGGGATATGATGTCTTTCTGTAGCCCATAGAAGTATGCGGTTTTAAACTCATTGGAATTTGAGTCAAAAGATACATCAAAGCGAGAGAATGCTCTTTTTAAGCAGTAATTGTGTACGCGACTTTCTTTGCCTCCTGCAATGACTGAAAAGGAGAAAAATGACGCCTAATTTCTTTTTCAAACTCCAGCCATGTCATATTCTGCTGTTCATTTAATCCCCTTATGATGCTGGCCGTCGGGGCATCTAAAGTTAAATGAAAATATTGTCTGTACTGTTCCTTAGGTATCTGGAGTGCTTTAAAAATGTCATGCACCGCTTCTAAGTGATCCTCAATGCAGCATTCACCTCCCTTTTTAAATGGTTTGATCAGGGCTTTAATGGATTTCATTATTTTTATGGGGCTACTTGTTGCAATGCATGGAATTGCACTATTTTGTGATTCAATCCTGTTTTCAGGTGTATGAGATTGGTGGCTGCCCCCAATGGGAGTATCAAATCCCCCAAGGGCGCTGCAACCAAGTTCAGTCACCGGCCCAGTCTCTGGGGCACTAGCTCTTTGGGCAGAGCTAGACTTGACCTCCACTCCATTGAATGTGGTACCCTGCCGCCTCTCCTGGGACCTGGGAATGCACATTTGCTGTTCTAAGTCCTTACACTTTTTAAGGAGTCTGTTGGCTTCATCATGCAAATAATTATTTTCATCACTCATTTTATTAATCACCTCCTGCATTTCGCACATTTGCATTTGGCATTCATTGAACTCTTTATTTCTCTTGTCTCTTTCTTGGATCATTTTAATCATTTCTTGTTCTGCACTCTGGAGATCACCTTCTTTTTCACAATGTTCTTTTTGTAAAATCTGCATTTCTGAAACAACCTCATCTTTATCCTGCCTAATGTGATCCACTAAGGCTTTTAAGTGTGCCAATTCTTGCTCACTATCTTCAAATTGTTTCTTGCTTTTGGATAACTGAGTATCAAAGTCTCTGCATTTTAATTGCATGTCTTTTTGGCATACATCCAATTCTGCTCTCAACATTTCCTGATTTTTACTTGCCCCCTCTAATTCAGTCTTTAACCTGTTAATTAGCTGAGTATCATTCTCTTGCATTCGCAGGGACTTGTTTAAAATAAACCATATTTTGCCGCATAGCCGTATTAAACAGTCTTTCTCTGCACTTTTATCGGCTGCATTCAATAATCTTGTAAGGCAGACCTGAATTATGCTGCCTTCTGCAAAAATACTGTCTAGTTTTTCTTTCTGCACCTCACCCTGAATGCGGTTACTCCATTCTAACGTGCTATTCGAAGACCAATTCCCATGTGCAAATAACTTTGCCTCTAAATATTGCACTAGATCTGAGAATGTGGTTTCCCTTTGTGACATTCTGAAATTCGTTTTTAGTGGCACACTGCTATTATAAAATGGGTTCCCTTTAATGTGCAAATGGCAGTGTGAGACACACTTGCCACGCCCAGTAGGTACTCTATGATCACTTTCCCGGCCTGCAACGCACCATAAATATGTAGGGTATTTTGTGGAGATTTTGGGCCTGACGGTATTTTATTACTGCCGAAAAATAACTTAGCAATAATCACTCTTTGTATTCAGATTTGGCCATGTGCAACAATAATACAATGGGCATGCATTATTTCAGCACCCAGACCTGCATATTTGGTATACGTGGTTGGTGGTATTTTGGTGAGCATAATTCCCTTGTTTTATTTGTGGCCCCAATGTCCAAAATCCCTTATCTTTGCTTAGATTTTTCGTGTGATCACTAGAGAGACCTCAGACCTGCATTCTAGGAATACCACATTTTCCAGTGATAGTGTTGGTGTGCCACCATGGGCGAACTCACTGACTTATTTACGACAGAGAGCTATATGTGGTAGTCTTGTGGTAATTTCCACTACCTTATATACGGTAGGGAGCTATGTTCAGAGAGTCTCTCTTCCCGTTGGCTCATGTACCTCCAACAAGCTATGCTACAGTCACTCACAATTATTCATACTGATTCTGACATGCACACATCTGTCTTAAAATGACCATTGCACTGTTTAAAAATCTCCCCACATCATCAGCATTGTAATGGTAAACAATAAACATCACCCGTCTGTTTTCAAATATTTTTCTGTATTATAAAAGTTTTATTTAAACACGATTTCATTCTTTACAGAAATAAAAAAAATGGTACAGTAAAAGCATTGTCTATGACACACTGCAAAGAGCGTGGCGGAGAACAGAACTCAAATTGCAACATTGGTATTTGATTAAGACACGCACAGGAATCCTACACTGACTGCATATTTTCGTGCACACACACGGCTCCCACGCTTATGTAATTACCTTATCTGAGTTTTCTTCAGCTGTTCTCTTTCTGAATGTAGCTCCCTTGAAGATTAACCCCAGTAAAAGGATCGCCTTTCCTTCTCAAACCGGGGTCATTGCCTGGAATTCTCAGCTTTTTCAGATAGGAACGCCTCAGCCAGTGGAAAGGTTTTTCTTTCAGCTCTCCCCAATCTCGACTGCAGCAGGACACAGGAATCTGCATTCAGTCAGGAGCCCCACAGCCAGCTTCTTCTCCTCAGTAGTGCAGAAAAATGTCTGCCTGTCTTTTTCCCCGATACTGCCCACTAAAACTTTCATCTCAGCCCTCTGTATGACGTGTCTCAATGAAATCCATCATCTCCCATCCTCCTACTCTCAACAATAGCTTTGCTTATACATTTGCAATTGTTGCAAATCTGACTTCCTTCTTCCTGCAGTTACTGTGCACAAAAACACGGAGAAGCAGACAAAGAAGAGAAGAAAAAAAATCTGCACACACATTTAAATGGTTTTCAGAGTATGCCTAATTCTGCAGTGGAGAACACATTTCATTAGTGGGTTATGTTAAATAAGGTTTTATTAGTCAGGTTAATGGTTAATAGGTTAGCTGTTAATTTTCAAATGTGTCTCTCGCACCATAGGCATTTCAGGTGAAAAATAGTGTGCATTTTTAAATGAGCACGTGTGCTTTTAACTGTAAAAATAGATTTGCATCTTATATGTTAAAATCGTTTTTGACTGAATAGCCTGTCTTTCCTTGTTAATCTGGTAACCCATATAGCAATGCACCGCACCCTTGTGGTGATGCTGCAAAAAAAATGTGCTACTTGTGCAGTAGTGCTGTACTCTGTGCTGTAACATGCCAAATATCCTTACAGAATTCATATTATCAAGACCAAATTCACATTTATCCAGCAGATTAAATGTGGGAATTGTTTCTTCTTATTTTTATTGCCTAAGAAGTGTTTTGCATTTCACAATTATTCTTTGTTGAGACAAAGACAGACTTTTGGTACAACTAGATGGTTATCTCCATTCATTTTAATTGAGGAGAGTATGATCTCTCCTTTCATTTTTATAGTAGTCTGATTATTTATCTCCTAGCAAACCACTCATTATCTGGAGGATGGTTTATTTTTAAAGGATAAGTCACTGTTGTTTCACTATCATCTTGTTCTTTCTCAGATTTTAGAGTGACACTTTTATAGTGACACTTCTTTCTAATTTGATTGGGTGGAGAGTTTGGGTCCAGAGGATATGGTTCAGGAAATCAATCAAATGTGAAAACCATTGCAGCAAATGATTCCCTAGGAAGAGAAGTGTGCCAGAGGAGCCAGGACTACTACTGGATGGTTGAGTCGATACTGCTCACTTAAAATTTCCAGTTTGACATCTCCCTCTCCTGGAATCTCCTTTACACCTTAATTATGTAATTCTCCAAGGAGAGGTTTGAGGGTGAACGATGACTTTATTTTAATCCCTTCCTTTGTTCAATCTGTTGAGTACTTCTCGACATATCAAGGCCACTTGGTACCCTTTATCTATGGGATCCAATGGTTCTCACTGTCTCTGAATCTAGATAGGTGTGAAAAACCTCTCATCTTTCCCTTCCAACATACACAGAAAGTGTGAACTAGTGGACAGTCCGGATTGTAACTGTCTCAGTGTCGGTATTTCATGAATTTTAGCATGTGGCACAAGGTCACATTCAGGTGGATTAGCAAAGGACCCTGTAGGAAATAAAAACAGATTTCAAAATAACAAAGATAATAAGGACTGTATCCCTCCCCTCATGGTCCAGGTCACTGCCTCTGCTTGGAGTGCCATCCAGAAATTATGTTTTCTGTCCCTGAATCATATTTATTTTGTGTTCTTCCATTTAGGTCTTGAGTCTAGAGGTTTCTTGGTTAATCTATTGGTGACACTGCTTCTTTTACATTTGATTTGTTCTTTTGGAAATGCCAATCCACCTTTGAAACAGAAAACTCCTTGCTCTATCTCCACTGAGTTTTCATCATTCTCAAAAATGATTATCACATGGTTCTCTTCAATGAACTTCACTTTCTTGTTTTTATTTTGTTTTAACTCAAACGATGAAGGGGTGTGACTGTTGGGAGTTTATGGTGACAGAAAAAAATTGGATGGTCACCTGTCTGCTGGAGAGGTCGTTGGCCAATAAGGCCAGGTTGTACTGTTGGGCTCCTCTGTTGTGGTGGTCTGCTGTCTGTGAGGTTGACTGTCCTACTGGTTTGCTTTCAAGGGCTCCATTTGGCAGCACCGATGAAAGATAAGGCCTACTGAGGACGAGCTCTTTGGGTGCTTGCCATTGATTATGCATTTTCCAGTTAATTTTGTAAATCTCACAAGGAATTGCTGGACATATGCATAATCATAAAATCATCATGTTTACATTGAAAGTTAGGACAGTATATAATTACAAATAGAAAATAAAAACTCAACACATTGTTAATTTTTTAATTCAAGGTAATATGGACTATAAAATGTATGTGCATTTTGGCATTATCTCATCTTCATTGTTTGACTGCAGTGAAGTAAATCAGTGGGAAATATGGCTTTTTATTTTGACATCACTTTGCACTCTCATATTTGATATTGTAATATGTTTTGGATCAGACAACAGTGCTTTTCCATCTTATTGATATACAATGCAGTGGAAATTCTATTGCTATTTTTGTGGCAGCAAGGTCAGGACCAAGATGTGCTCAGTAGTAGTTTTAACAACATGTAGTGCATTAATTGTTAAAAATATTCTACTCACGATAACATATTATATTGTGCCATGAATGGAACTGGCAATCATAGGATGTGACATTTTGAACCACAATGGAAATTCTCCTTTAGCTTTTGATCTCATATCTCTATGCACCCTGTTTATACGTATCATCCTGGAAAACAATATCAGAGTTTGGACAGCATTTGAAGAACCTTCCTCTGCCTTCATGTCTTTTCTGACTGACACCCTCGGTATTGTATACCCGTATGTGCTCATATGGCTGAGAATGGTGCCTGGGACCATGCTATACCCAACTTTCCCTCCCTAAATACCTCCCTTTCCTCACCTTCCCCCAGAAACCCTGTGTCTCCAGAGCTCTGGTTCTCTCCAGGCCGGACTAGTGTAACAGCCTCTTCCTCAATCTGAATTTCTCCTCCCTCCACCCTCTTCAGCTAATACAGAATAGGACTGCAAGACGTATCCTTGGTCTCAAGCACAGGGACCACATCCCTACAGCCCTAAAATCTCTCCACTGCTCCCAGTGACTGCAGGGATCAAATACAAGACCCTCTGCATCATCCCTAAGGCTATCTGGGGCCTGGGACCATGCTATATCCAACATTCCCTCCCTAAATACTCCCTGCTATAGTCATTCGGTCTAACACTCTGCAGATCAAACAGTTCTCCAATCAGAGAGAGTGGGTAGCTCTCTTTCCTTGGTAGGAGCCTTCCTCTGGAATGTTCTCCCTGCCCCTCTCAGACTTGAGCCAGATCTCCCCCTTCTATCCTCCTCTTTCCCTCTCCCTCTCACCTACAAATGCCCCCTATTGCTTACGACTGGTTGCCTGGCCCCTTCTGAGTGTTACAGGGGTCAGGCTCTCCTTCTACCACTCTAATGTAGTACCACTTTACCAGCAGTTCCCTCAGGCACCTTTCCCTCACTAGACTACTGAGTCTGGTCCAACTCAGACCCATGCACGTTTACCCTTACCCCTGTCTCCCTGTACACTTGCCCTCTTTTGTCCCCCAGCACCTACCCTGCCTAAACCCTGCCCCCCCTGCACTTTGTTTACCACACTTGCACAATACGAATGTCACAAGCACTAGTTAGACCATTTGTTGTTGTTTATGCTCCCCTGCCCCCTTATCCCCCTTTTGTCATGTGGCGCCGGGAAACATGTTCTGCTGTATTGGCGCCATACAAATGTTCAATAAATAAACAAACAATTTGTCATCCCAAAACAGCTTGGATTACCCCTATTAATGTACTGTTTTATTGTTTCAAAGAGTGATACAGTTAGAACAAACTTTACAATCTTAGTTGTACATACAGTGAAAAAGAAGAATACAAATATTAAAACATCTCAAGTAAAATGATATCAGTTTTTGATTAAGTTAATCCTTCTTCAATAAAAGTTACAATCACATTAATGCAAGTTAACAGAATGTTGTCTGCCTCAAAGTATCATATCCAAAATTCATTAGATATAATTGTATCTTGATTGTGGGCAAATTTCCCTTAAAAGAATATCTGGTCATATAATAATTGATCACATTTGTGAAAAGATGTCAGATTATTCCCCTCATAGAAGACATTCTGCAAAATGACAGCCCCCATAATTGTTATTTATTTGTTTATGTTTACATGTGTAAAGCACAATTAACCCTTAGGCATAGAAGCGTTGATTGCAGTATAGGTTACAATGTAGGCATTGCAAATATTCATATAGTCAGAAAGTGATAGGAAGGGTGAATTTGCATAGTTCGCCAGGTGAAGATCCAGGTTTTCAAATGTTTGTTAAATGACCAGTATGATTGCTCTGCTGCTCTCAAGGCTGCTGGTAATGTATTCCAAAGATTTGCTGCAGTGACCGGGAAACTCGATCCGCCAGCTGTGGCCCATCTAAACCTCAGTATGGTGAGATGGTGAGTATATGCACTCGGTCTAGTTGACTGGGCTTTGCTGAATTTCTCTGAGAGGTGGGGGGGGGGTCTGCAAGGCATTCATGGGTGATTGACAGTGTTGTAGAGGTGATACGTTCTTGTATTGGGAGCCAGTGAACGCCTCTCCTGGCGGCTTAAATGTGTTCTCATCTCTGGATGTTGAGGGCAGCTTGGAATGCATTCTTTTGGATGACTTGTAGCTTGTGGATATTGTGTGTTGAAGTGCCTACAAATAGTGCATTGCAGTAGTATAGTCTGGAGCCAATGACGGCTCGGGCAATGGTGAGGCAGCTGTCGCGGGATAGGAAAGGTCTAGCGACATTGATAGGTTTGGTAGTGTGGGCAGTAGAGGATGCAACAGCATTGACTTGGTGGGTTGATAAACTCTCAGAGTCTTCAATGTCAGGGAGGGAGGGATCGAGATGCTGTCAATGGTGAAAGCCTACTATAGCTGGGTAAAGTTTTTTTCAGCACAGCTTGAGATCCCACAATGATAATTTCAGTTTTTCATTGTTAAGGCAAAGTCGATGAGAGGCCATTCAGACCTGGATAGTCTGGTAAACAGCATGTAATGTGGAGGAGTCGGCTGAGAGAGGGAGGATTTGGGTGTCATCAGCATATTTAGTATAGGAGACACCCGGTGTATCTAGGAGGTTGAATAGCGGTTTTGTGAAAATGTTGTAGAGTGTTGGGGGGATGCACAAGCCTTGGGATACGCTGCAGAAAAATGTGAGGGGCACTTGGATTTTCTGCAAAGACTCTAAAGGTTCTGTCTGCAAGAAGTGAGGTGATCCAGCTCGTAGATTCAAACGAGAAATGTACAGCATAGATGAGGTTCTGGCAGAAAATCTTATCGTCTACCAGATCGAAAGTAGCAGAAAGGTCTAGGAGTAATGAGAGTGCAGACTTTCCTGCATCTTTGAGCTCATTGAGCTGGTTCTTCAGGTCAATCAGATCTGATTCCATGCCATGACCAGGACGGAAACCTGATTGATGGGTTCCCAGGATGCAGTTGTATTTCAGGTATTCCGGGATTTGGAGGTAGACTGCATGATCCAGGGTATTTAGGAGGAAGGGGATGTGGTGATAGGGCAGGAGTTGGTGGGGATGGTGGGGTCCAGGGAGGGTGTCTTAAGCATTGCAACAACCCATGCTTCCTTGAGGCTGGTGGAGACCAGGCATGTGGCAAAGTAGGAGTTGATGAACATTGTGATGGACGGTCTCACGACGTCCGAGCTGTCATTGATGATTGCAGGCATCTCTTTTGCACCTAGACAGCTTCAGACCTTTCAGGATTGGGGCGACATCGGCTTTTGAGATATGAATAGAGTAAACTGGCAGTAGGTCTCGCAACGCGGACAGTGGCAGGTCATTGTTGGGAGGTTGCATGTTGGTACGGATTGAGGCTTGCTTTAATTGGATTTTTCCTGTGCAGAAGGACAAGTTGTCTAGGAGGGTGTTTTATATATTAGTGCAGCAGGCCTCATCTTTTGTGAAGTTCAGTGGGAGGGAGGAGGGGGATTTCAGCTTTCTAAGGATGGTGAATAGCACACAACCATTGGATTTGGCATTTTCTAGTGTTGTGTGTCACAGTTTTTGCCTGTAGAATCTTTGGCGGTGGTGGAAAAATTAGTTTTGAGTGTGACAGATGGTATCTTTCTTCATTTGCCTCGGTCTCTTGTTTTTTAGAGCGGTGAGATTGCAGGTCTGGGGTAAACCACAAGTTCATATGTGTGGCAGGTTTAGTTTTGCATGGTGCAAGCGAGGCGATGGAGTCCACTGCGTGAGTGATCATTGTGGAGTATAGATCTTCTAGACAGAGACGTCTTTATGGGAGGGCAAAAGGGGCACTTGCCCCGGGCCCCCACCTTGGAGGGGGCCCCACAGTGCTGTCTAATCTTAAGAAGTCAGTTCACATTGTTTACCAAAGTTAATAGCACACGTCAGGATATGCTGTTTATGGCATGCTGCTGAAGCTCTAAAGACAAACTATTGCCTCTTTGTTATTGACAAGTACATTTTGCCCTGATCCATTCATCCTGTAATGTTTTCTGTGTTCACTGTAGTATACATAGTTTCTGCGTTCGCTACGGCACAACTATTGTAGCATTCTCACCTTTCCGTGGGAATTATATTGATCATGTGCAATAACCAAAGTTGAAATGTATATTAATAAATGTAAGTGCTGCGATGGATCAGAAGATAGCATAGTGTGTTAAGCACTCATTGCAGAAATCTCTGTCTATAGGTAAGATTATAAATATCAAATTAAAGCAAGGTCGGCCCAGCCTTTCCTATGTCTGAAGTTAATAAACCTACATGTGTATGTACTTGGTTTTGCAGCACAACACATGCTATCATCAGCAATGTGCCAGCATCAGATAGTGGCTGCTAAAAAAACATTGCATCAGTGTAGTGAAGGTCTAGAAATTGGTTTGTTCAGATAGGTAGTTGTAAACCCTAGACAGCCACCTCTAATGGGGAGCATAAGTGTTAGTCTGAGACGTGATTAGGTAGCCAAACTTAAGACTGTGGAAATAAAGCATTCATGCTTGTATCCTGGTTTTGCCAGCAGATGACACAGTGATCCTGGGCAAATCTTATATCGCTCAACTTGCTGTGCTGTAATCTGTGCAAAGGTTTGCCTTCTCACATGCTGGTGGCATTGTTTAGCCCATTACCTGAACTTTATTTTTATTTAGGCCATTTGAGTGCAAATATTTCTACTCAGAAGAGAGTGGGCCAGATATCACAGGCCACTAGCAAGCATATTTTAAGGTCTGCTCAATTGACACAAACAATGTTTTTCCTTTTGTACAATTCAAAGTTTGTTCTACATATTTATAAATAAGAATTACAGCAGTCTTTTGGGCGTATAGCTTCAAAACACTAAATTAAAACCCAGATGAAATCTTTCAAGCTCACATCAATAAGTATGCTGGTACTTACTTACTCCCCTTGATGATGGAGACACTAAAGCTAAAATCCTTTCCATTTTTCATGATATGCTTATAATGGTTTGTTTTTAAAATTTGACATATTGGGTTATGTGATTTTCGTATTTTCCAAATCAGTTCTATAAAATGGGATTATTTAACTTCATGATAAGAACTGGAATGGGAAGTGTTAACATGCATACATTGCTGAGTGTGCACACTTCCCAGTTTAGCTGCTCAACAGGTGTGATCCTGGCCATCCCATGTAATCTGGTATTGCCTAACCTGTCATAATTGCCAGTCCCTAAAACTTTTAAAATCGTCACTCTTCAGAGTAATTTCTTTATCAATGTATGATCTTCAAAAAAGCCTCACTCATGGGTTCACTGGCTATAGTTTTTCTTTCTCTATAAACATAGTGAGCATTGACCTACAGCATACTACAGCTACTTGTTTCTTTGCTCTCTAATGGCAACACTATCTGAAACAGTGTCCCGCTTTGTAATCTCAGTCTGTCATGATATGGACACCTTCCCGGTAGCGTCTAATCGTCACCCACTATCTATGCTTTGGTATGGGAAGCTTTAATTCCCCTTGCTTTCAATTGGTCTCCTATATTCCTGATTGAGCATTTTTGCTTTTAGCGGGGCAACTGTTTAGTCCTCTGTCTATTCTGGATTATGTGCACCTTTTTACCTTCCTCGTGGCTCCTACTGATGCTAGAACACAAGTCATGGGGCCTCATTACACGGTAGGCGGTAAACCATGGCGCTATTAGCGTCATGGTTTATGCCGGTAATTTACCGGTGCCGCCTTGGAGGAAAGGGGAATTAACCGCTCTATTCCAAGGTTGGGAAGGCGGTAATTCCTCCTTCCTCCATTGCCCTTCCCCATTCCCATTTTTGCCCCATAGGGCATAATGGGAATGGGGAAGGCGCTAATTACGGTACCGCAAATTGCAGTACCGTAATTAGCACCCCGGTCCCTTTGCAGGTTCGTATTTTAATGGCTGCAAAAAGCAGGCGTTAAATTCCCCAACCCGCAAAGGGACCTCGTAGTAAGGCGGTAAGGGTTTACCGGTAAACCCTTACCGCCTACCGTGTAATGAGGCGACTGTTACTGGTGGCCTTGAAATGCTACTTGTTCAACATTCTGATTACAGCAAGAATGAAGAGGGTAATGGTACTGAAAGGGAGTGCCTGTGCCTATTTTGATCACTGCGAGGCAGCATATCAAGATAAGTGTTATGATCGCGACGAGTGGGGCACGACCAGATATTCTGGATTCATTAATTTCTTTGGTTCGGTGGAGGGTGGCCCCAAATGTATCTTTGCCCTGGGCCCCAAAGGTGCTTAAAATGGCCCTGCTTCTAGAGTTGCTGGGTTGGCGAGGGGGGTTGTGCTACTAGAAGTTTGTCAAGTAGGGGCAGAATTCAGGGTTTGGTTATGTTGCACGAGCAGTGGGTAATAACAGGCAGAAATGGTGGGGCAGTTGGAGGCTGAGCTATGGCATATATGGCATATTGCATGGCTCAGTGTGCTATGTGGAGGTGACGTAGGGGGTTGGAAAAGTGACTAGTAGTTATTGTTATTTTGCATTTATATAGCGCCTTATATACCATTGGTATGGTCTGAAGGCGCTGGTAGGTCGAACGCCTTTGGGAACCGAAGTTCATATCAGTAGAGAGAGTAGAGAGAGTCAAAAGTTGCGTGTGAGCACTGGGTATGTGTACAGCTCGTGCAGTATCCGTGTAATAGCTGCTTTCTAGCGGTAGGTGTGCTGGTTGAGAGGTCAGGAGTATGTGTTCGTTCTGGCAGGATTTATCCAGATCGGATGTGGCTGCGTTAGGCCTGAGGAGAACGCCTCGCTGGGGAGGGTGTAACCAGCAGTGATTACTTAGAATGATGTGGAGTGAGCGGCGAATGTTGATATGAGAACAGTTATACCGAATGGTGTCATAGTATCTCTGTGTTCTAGTTGAGTGGTGAAGTAAGGAGAGAGTAAGCGTGTTGGTGAGATATGATGGGTTACATGCCCTTTCGGACACTTCTAAATTCACAGAGAGGCTATTCGCAGGGAGGCTATTGGGCACACTTCTAAATTCACAGAGAGGCTATTCGGTACACTTCTATATTCAACTTTTCACAGAGAGGCTATTGGGCACACTTCTAAATTCGCAGAGCGGCTACTGGGCACACTTCTAGATTCAGCGAGGCTGTTGGGCACATTTCTAGAATCACAGAGAGGCTATTGGGCACACTTCTAAGTTCAGCTTCTAACTGCACACTTCTAGAATCACAGAGAGGCTATTGGGCGCACTTCTAAATTCAAATTTCTAAATGTACTTCTAAATTCAACTTTACACTGAGAGGCTATTGGGTACACTTCTAAATTCAACTTTTCACAGAGAGGCTATTGGGTACACTTCTAAATTCAACTTTCACAGAGAGGCTATTGGGTACACTTCTAAATTCACAGAGCGGCTACTGGGCACACTTCTAAATTCACAGAGTGGCTACTGGGCACATTTCTAGAATCACAGCGAGGCTATTGGGCGCACTTCTAAATTCAACTTTCTAAATGTACTTCTAAATTCAACTTTCCACAGAGAGGCTATTGGGTACACTTCTAAATTCAACTTTTCACAGAGAGGCTATTGGGTACACTTCTAAATTCAACTTTTCACAGAGAGGCTATTGGGCACACTTCTAAATTCACAGAGCGGCTACTGGGCACACTTCTAGATTCAGTGAGGCTGTTGGGCACATTTCTAGAATGACAGAGAGGCTATTGGGCACACTTCTAAATTCAGCTTCTAAATGCACACTTCTAGAATCACAGCGAGGCTATTGGGCGCACTTCTAAATTCAACTTTCTAAATGTACTTCTAAATTCAATTTTCCACAGAGAGGCTATTGGGTACACTTCTAAATTCAACTTTCTAAATGTACTTCTAAATTCAACTTTCCAAGAGAGGCTATTGGGTACACTTCTAAATTCAACTTTTCACAGAGAGGCTATTGGGTACACTTCTAAATTCAACTTTCACAGAGAGGCTATTGGGTACACTTCTAAATTCAACTTTCCACAGAGAGTCTATTGGGTAGACTTCTAAATTCAACTTTCCACAGAGAGGCTATTGGGTACACTTCTAAATTCAACTTTTCACAGAGAGGCTATTGGGCACACTTCTAAATTCAACTTTTCACAGAGTGCTATTGGGCACACTTCTAAATTCAGCTTTTCACAGAGGCTATTGGGCACACTTATAAATTCACAGAGCGGCTACTGGGCACACTTCTAGATTCAGCGAGGCTGTTGGGCACATTTCTAGAATGACAGAGAGGCTATTGGGCACACTTCTAAATTCAGCTTCTAAATGCACACTTCTAGAATCACAGCGAGGCTATTGGGCGCACTTCTAAATTCAACTTTCTAAATGTACTTCTAAATTCAAGTTTCCACAGTGAGGCTATTGGGTACACTTCTAAATTCAACTTTCTAAATGTACTTCTAAATTCAACTTTCCAAGAGAGGCTATTGGGTACACTTCTAAATTCAACTTTTCACAGAGAGGCTATTGGGTACACTTCTAAATTCAACTTTCCACAGAGAGGCTATTGGGTACACTTCTAAATTCAACTTTCCACAGAGAGGCTATTGGGTACACTTCTAAATTCAACTTTCCACAGAGAGGCTATTGGGTACACTTGTAAATTCAACTTTCACAGAGAGGCTATTGGGCACACTTCTAAATTCAGCTTTTCACAGAGGCTATTGGGCACACTTATAAATTCAACTTTCACAGAGAGGCTATTGGGCACACTTCTAATTTCACCTTTCTAAATGTACTTCTAAATTCAACTTTCCAAGAGAGGCTATTGGGTACACTTCTAAATTCAACTTTTCACAGAGAGGCTATTGGGTACACTTCTAAATTCAGCTTTCACAGAGAGGCTATTGGGTACACTTGTAAATTCAACTTTCACAGAGAGGCTATTGGGCACACTTCTAAATTCAACTTCTAAATGCACTTCTAAATTCAACTTTCCCAGAGAGGCTATTGGTCACACTTCTAAATTCAACTTCTAAATGCACTTCTAAATTCAACTTTTCACAGAGAGGCTATTGGGTACACTTCTAAATTCAACTTTTCACAGAGAGGCTATTGGGCACACTTCTAAATTCAACTTTTCACAGAGAGGCTATAGGGCACACTTCTAAATTCAACTTCTAAATGCACTTCTAAATTCAACTTTCCCAGAGAGGCTATTGGTCACACTTCTAAATTCAACTTCTAAATGCACTTCTAAATTCAACTTTCCCAGAGAGGCTATTGGGCACACTTCTAGTTTCAACTCTGAAATGCACTTCTAAATTCAACTTTCCACAGAGCGGCTATTGGGCACGCTTCTAAATTCACAGAGCGGCTACTGGGCGCACTTCTAGATTCAGCAAGGCTGTTGGGCACATTTCTAGAATCACAGAAGGCTATTGGGCGCACTTCTAAATTCAACTTTCTAAATGTACTTCTAAATTCAACTTTTCACATGTATAGGATAGCGTTTCCAAATGCAAATATACTATAGATATAATGAGTTTACACTGGTGATGCTTTGTTATATGAGTGGTAGGGTAGTATGGCCTAAAGTAATTGCTTCAGTCCCTGCCCTTGCCACACTTACTTATTGTTGTCTTCTTGCTTCTCCTGCGGATACCTGTAGATACGACCTGGAGCGATCTCTGTAGGAGCCGTCCTTTGCCTCAGGTCCTTAGCCGATGGGCTGCCGGGCAGTGGGCTGCCCTGGGAGAGCTGGCAATGGAGGGGAATCCTCTCGTCTGGACCAATCAGAGCGGGGTGGGCAGGATGGGAGGTGGGAATGAAGAGAAATAGGAAGTGGGGAAGCGCAGAGGGATTCAGGGGCAGGAGCACCAGAAAGTGAAGCGCTTACCTGGAGGCCTGGATGGAGTGGCCCAGGAAGCGCGTGTGCCCAGGGTGTAGGCCCTTGCAGGCACCTAGTGGTTTCGGCCAATGGGGTCCTGGGGGAGGTCTCTGAGGGCGGGACAAAGCAGGGAAGCTGCCGCCGGTGTTCCAAGGCAGCGGGGTCAAGTTGGGGGGAAAGCAGCCCCATGATGGTGCTTTGGAGGGGCGGGGGCACCAGAAAGTGAAGCGCTTACCTGGAGGCCTGGATGGAATGGCCCAGGAAGCGCGTGTGCCCAGGGTGTAGGCCCTTGCAGGCACCGAGTGGATTCAACCAATGGGGTCCTGGGGGAGGTCTCTGAGGGCGGGACAAAGCAGGGGAAGCTGCCGCCGGTGTTCCAAGGCAGCCGGGTCAAGTTGGGGGGAAAGCAGCCCCATGATGGTGCCTTGGAGGGGCAGGGGCCCAGAAAGTGAAGCGCTTACCTGGAGGACTGGATGGAGTAGCAGTGCTGTCATGAGTGTGAAGGGAGGCATGATTATTGGTGCTGTTCAGGCATAGAGCATCAGGCAGCTTGTGCTTGAGGACACTGGTTGTTCTGATGTGCATGTGTCTGGGGCGCAGTGCGAGACTTTGTACAGGGAACAGTCCTAGAGACTGGTGTCTCTCGATTTGTAAAGGCTGGATGATCGGATGCTGAGTGCATAGTGTGATGAGCTCTTTGGGGGATGGGCTGGCTGATTTGGCAGGTTTCACCTGCTCATGTTTGCCAAGCAGTAGGCGACTGGCCGCCAATGATTTTCAGGTGCGCTGCAGGTGGAGCTCTGCTGAGGTATGGCTGATTCCAAACCCTGTTTAGGGTGGAAGGATCATTACTTGGGCAGTTTATGACACAACTGGAAGGGCCAATCGAGTGGGATGTGCGTGTGCGGAGTGCGATATTTCTGGATGGTACAGCGATCGGAGAATCGGAGAGAGAGAGAGTAGGGATCATGTGTGGCCACCAAGGCAGACAAGCCTTGCGATACCTAAGTAGAGTGTGTTGGTGAAATCAGCAGAGGGGGGGTGCTTGCTTAGTGTCAAGGCAGGAAGGCAATGCCAAGATGAGTGTTGAAGAGGGTTCCATGGTGGGGGAGACTTGTCAAAGCCCACACCCCAAAACTCCCCATAACATGAATACTTACCAATACCCACCCTCCACATATATATGTGAAATAAGTGCATTTTAAAACAAATGCATTTTTTACCACGGGAAAATCTCTGCAACTTTATTACTGGATACCATTGAAAAGCGAGTGCCCAGGAGTGCAATGGCAGCAGGAGGGAGAAAAAAGGTGAGTGGGATAGCAGAGTGGTGTGGAGGAAATTTGGACAGAAAAGTAGTTATAGGGTATGAGGTTCATGAAAGATGCACACACCTTGGTGTTTGATTGAGAACGAGGGGGTGGCACTTCCGGGCTAGACATGCACAGACACATTGGCTCAGGTGTGGATCTGGAGCTTCGCTGGATGTTGATCAGGGGAGGAGCGACTCCATCTCGTCCATCGAGGAACTGCTGGCTGGAGGGGATGGCAGCGGCCATCTTCATATGGGACTCTGGCATGGGGGTTGGTTTAAATAAAGCAGCAAAGAAACAAACCATAGTAGGAGAGTGAAACATTCTAAAATAAGCTTGTGGTTGCAAAAATTATAAGTAGAAGTTGCCAATTGTTGGGAGCTTTTCTTTCGATCTACATATGTTAAATTCTTACAGATTTCCCATTTCCTAAATGTTGTTATGAGTTCAATTTTGAATAACTCATAACTCCAATCAATTTCCAGGTCAATCAATTTAAACAGGGCTGCTGTTTGTCTTGTAAATTCGTTTATGATGGTAAACTTATTGTCCTTTAAGGCTTCTGCAAATAAAGCAGATAAAGGGATTGCAATAGATTTATGACTTTCTATTAATAAAAATCTTCTTCTAAATGTTGCAATAGTATTTAATGAAACTATTCTCAGTTCCAAATGTATGCTTTGGGTGGATACTGAGTTGGGCAACCTAAGCACAACTTGCAACATTGTTGCTTCTAGCTTATCAAGCCATTCTACAACATATAACAGTCTGCTTTTAGACTATAAATATTCAAAGGGCCAATTATTTGGCAATTTATCATAATTACACATTTCAGGCAATATCTGTCATGTTCTTGGTGAAACTTTGTATAGATAACATTTGTGTAATTGCATTGATTTGGAAATGTTCATAATGCATAACAAACATCACAAGCAATTAGGAATGTTCTTCACAGCATGGTCCTGGAAAAGTGGAAACAGTTCTTTAAACACATATAGACTGTGTACCGGTCTACATGCCCTCATATATTTTTCTTCCAGTGGATTTCAAACTCAATCCAACTTACAAGCACCAATTTCAGTATAAGCAGATCCTATAGACTAAGTAATGGGATCATGCAGATACCTCGTGGGTGCCTACATTTGAAGGAGCAGAACTGCTGTTTATGTATGGATTACCTGCAGCACACACAAGATATCTGTGTACTATACACCATGTCCCACTAATGTGCTGCTACCATACTAACTACACCAACAGCAAAACATTACCAAATGCGTTATGTCTCAAGGCACAAACCAGTTGTCATGGCAAAAATAAGGAAATAAGAACCCAAGATCAAGTTGGAACAGAGGCATGTGAACTAAATAACTGCTCACACAAAGAGAGGTCAGGGTGCCCCTCTGCAAGAAAGAACATGGAACGTTAACCTGTTCTGTTGAAAAGTACCCACTCACAGTCTGCAGCCACATTGTAAGCTCACTGTACCTTTCGCAAAGGAGGAATATCCATTTGCATATCATTCTCTGTCAAGCCCACTTGAGCAGTCCAGCACCGAACTGCTATGGCAATCCTCCTTTGAAAAAGAGTACCAACAGCAATCCCAGACACCTGTTTCGGCCTATTCAGGTCTCATCAGTGAGGTGGAGCTAAGCCTCTCTTAGCACAGTGAGCAAGGGGTCCACGTCTGGATAACCCTAGGTAACTTAGGGTGACCAACCCCTAGTTTCTTTTATATACAAAAAGATGTCAAGGCTCCCCTCTGCAAGAAATAACATGGCATGGTAACCTCTTCTGTGGGAATGTACACACTCAGAGTCCACAGCCACATGTTTTAGCTCACTGTACCTTTCACAAAGGAGGAATGTCCATCTGCATAACAGTCTTTGTCCCACCCACTTGAGCAGTCCAGCACAGAAATGCTATGACATTCTTCCTTTGAAGAAGAGTACCAACAGCAACCCCAGACACGTGTTTCGCCCTAGTCAGTCCTCATCACTTAGGTGGAGCTGTGCCTCTCTGAAACAGTGAGCAAGGGGTCCACGTCTGGATAACCCTAGGTAATTTAGGGTGACCTTTTACATACAAAAAAAGGTCAGGGCGCCCCTCTGCAAGAAAGAACAATGCATGATAACCTGTTCTGTGGGAATGTACCCACTCCGAGTCCGCAGCCACATGCCTTAGCTCACTGTACTTTTCACAAAAGAGGAATATTCATTTTCATATTAGTCTTTGTCCCGCCCACTGAAAATAAACAGCAATATGCTTAGCATAGTATTAGGCTGAAGTAAAATACATGGCCAGGTTATTTTCTTTGGCATAATTTGAGAGAGGGTCCTATCAGCTTCAAATTTGGATGCGAGCCACCTTTCAACATAAAGCAGTGTGTCTGAATAGAATCTTGCTGTGGTTTGTACCCAAGGTTATGGGCAATATTGCATTTACCTTGTTAATGTTCAGAAGAAAATCAAACATATAAATCCATTTTAGATATCAACTCCATTTAAAAGCCAACATGCCCAAGGGATATGGGCATAATTACGTAAAGTGTATATTAACACCTCCATCGCCATCATTACGAAACTATGTTGTGGAAAGATTGTCAGCAATTCATAAGCTCTGTTAAGTCGTACATGTGTGCACAGCAATTGGGTTTTGTTTTTTTTTAAATATGAAGCCCTGTGTTAATTTGTATTGTAATATCCAATGCTCTATCATAAAACTTACTGGAGCTCCATTGGAAGCGGCTGATTAGATCAGCAAAGCTTGACGGTTGTCAGAGGCTGACAGGGGGACAGTAAATAACGCAAGGGGATCCCTTCCTCTAGTCTCTCCCTTCCTTATGCAGCGAGGCATACGACTACTGATTGATTAACTGAGCTGGCTCGCCTCAGTGTAGCTTGAGGCTGAGGTCGCTGAGGACACTGAGAATGGACGCTGAGGGTGGCTAAGGTTGAGCCTCAGCCTGTAGCCCTAGCCTTAGCCTCAGCCAGACTTAGCGTGAGCCTGCTGGAGTGGGTTGAGGGTCCTGTCCTGATGGTTGCCAGCGGGTTTAAGGGTTAGCCTTTGGCCTTTTGGGCATTATTTTTGGAGACCAATACAGCTAAGTATAGCTAATTTAGTTAATATATATTCCCAGTCATAAACATCCCTAACCAGTGAACTGTTGTTATCAGTATTCACCCTGGTACCTGTCAGCTGTATATTGGCTGCACCCCAATAGTCACCCATTGTCCCTTGCCCATTGCCACCTATAAGAGGGGGAAAACTGGGTTGAAATATTTGCTGCTCATCTTGTTAAAATGGCCGAAGCCAGCAGAAACCCATATACCCTCCCGAGGTCGAACAAGGCGAACAGAGAAGCAAAGTCCCAATGGGGCACACAGGGTTGCACGATGCCTAAGTGGAAGGGATGTTGCTGATGGCACCCTGTGGCAACCAGCCTAAATGCAAAAAGCACTTTGCCTGCAAGAGGTGGAACTGAGAACATGAGAACATAACTAAAACCAAGGGAGCTTCTAGACCAAAAACAGGGATGAAAACAGCAGCAACTAATTCAGACCACATTGGTCACCTTTATCTTTTGGACAATGTAAGTGATTTCAACCCGGCACTCCACATAAGTCAATGCCTAGTGTGTGATGCACAGCTGGAACCCTTAATTATTTATTTATGTCTATAAGTTCTTTTATTTCTGAATGATATACCCTTATATCACGCCCCTCTCTTTGAATACCCCCCGGGCACACTGAACCAGGAAGCAGGCTGTTTTGCAAAGTTAAAAAGATTTATTTTATGGATTTGCACAATAAATATATATATATATATATATATATATCACACTACTTTAATGGTTCTACATGATCACCAATGGGGTGATGTCACAACAACTCTCTTTAATCACACGGAGTAATGATAGGAAAAATAATGCAGCATAGAAATAATACTTTTGTGTGGGTTCAATCAAAATGCAATGTGATCACTCTTTCCCTCTGCACACTACTCAGTCCCCCCAATATGCAGTCTAAAGAGATGGAAGGAGAGAAAACAGGTTTCAGGAATACACACTCAACAAATACAGCATCAATCCCAATTTCCCCCCAGCAAACAGGGAAAAACAGGAATGATTGCAACTTGTCAAAATGGTTTTGAATGTGGCTTTGAATGGAACGGTAAAAACACTGAAAATGGATTTAATTCACTAAAATGGTTTCAATACTAGTGGGAGCCGCTTTGTATAGTTTCAGATAAACACTAGCAAGGATTATTGAATAACTACCAGTTTGAAACTTAATCCTGAGGTCGGATGCAATGTACAGCTGTTTTACACGTGATTGTTTTGAGCCAAACAAAAGTTTGCGCCAAACTTTTCTGTGCGCAGTAAGCGCGATTGATGAACAACTACAAGGAGATGGTATGCGATTTTCGGAAAGCTGATGATGCTAGCTTCAAGTGGGCACTTACATTTCGTTTCTAGCATGCACGGTGAGGAAGTTATGAATGTTTTTGTAGAGGTTGTTTTTTTTCAGAAAGAGTCAAAATTTGTAAAACAAGATTGCGCTTTTTTAAAATTACAAACAAGTTTCTTATACTAGGGGAATTATGAAGCCACAAATTACACAACAGCACAGCCACCAGTCCAGCGACGCCTCTATCTGGTTGTTGGCCGTCGAGATGCTTGTCTTTCTTCAGCAAATATATTAGCGCAAAGATGATTTTAACACTACTATTACCAAAGGACTATAGGGTTGAGAGAAAGATTCAGGTAAAACCAAAGATTTTCTACAATGCAGTTCTGGATATAAGAGAGTGGGTTTGGATAGGGATGACTTATAGATAATACATATGCTAGAAACAATCCAATGCTATGGATACTCACTACCACTGACTACCACTGTTTAGAATGGACCCGTCAGAGATCTGGTCAGGGATACTTTCTGGACTGGAATTCTGCTAGCACACCCGACTGGACTCAAGGCGGTCTGGTTCTGCACTCAGCACGCACTCTGGACACTGCACAGTGAAATTGGACTGGATCTGACGGGTTGATTCTGGTTCGGTGATATCTGGTCACAGCTCAGCTCTACTGGGTCGGATCTCTGAATTCTGGCAAGAATTCTTAGCAAGAAAGCAGCACAGCTCAGCCAGGCTGTTCTTTTTTTTTTGTTCCCCTTGGAGGTCTGGGGTAAAATCCGGTTTCAGGATTTTAAAAGGCGAAGCTGAGAAGGGTTCAGCTTTGGAAATTGGCCTTTCTGCTTTCAAAGTTCTGGAGACTGGAATATGGATTTCTCTTGCAAAGTGCTTTGTCAGCAATCAGATGGTGGGTGAATGTGTGTCTTTCTAGGTCCTTTCTAGGTCCTAAGCTATCTCTATTTATGTATTTTCTAAATGGATGGGTATGTTCATTTATACTAGGCACACCCCTATTGGTTAGGGTCTTTCCTCTCCCCTGATTTGAGAAGAAAACCTGGTGTCATGATGATGCTGTATTTTGTAATCCAGGGAGTACCTCCCCTTTGTTTGTGCACATGAAATCTATTTTTCATACAAGACAGATTTACAATTTTACAACCTTAATACCAATAGCATATTTACATCAGATATTTGTTGGAGCAAGTATTCATCCGAGCCCTGTCACGGTGAGAGCTTGGGTCTAGATTTGCCAATTTTTCGCACTTTTGGTCCGGTAGCCATTGTGAGATTTTTCCACATTTTTAGACATATGTGCGCATGACATCTGGGCATAATCATGTGAAGTTTCATGTTTCTGGAATCACCACACTTGCTACAAAACCACAAATTCTGTAGTCTTGTCGCTGAACATAGCACAGAGTTCTGAGTAGTTTGAAACCGTGACCAGAATTTTCACATTAACAATACTGTCATTTTACACATTTTCACAATTTTGCACAGTTCTCTGTCAGTCCTTTTCAAACATATACTTTCTTGTGCTTTAAGAATACACAAACTGTCTGTCCCGCCTCCAATGTTTTGGTGAGTCCAGAGCAATCCCGTCCTCTTTCCCCTGGCAGGAGTTTCTGTTGACAGTTGCATCTGCATGTCTTTTCAATCAAGGGAGTCTTTTGTCTCTCCTCAGAGCAGCAGAGCAAAATCTCCTCTCCTCTCCATTAACATCTGACTGGAAGTTACTGTAGCAGAGAGCAGGAGGAAGGTGCCTTTTGTTTGGGGCACACTGTGGAATTTGCTTTGCAGTTCTGTGAATGGCATCAGGGGTTGACTTTAAAAATCCACTTTGTTCAAATTTTTCTTTGATGAAAATAAACTTACATTTTCAAAACATCCAATTATTTCTCCAATTCCAGTCTTTTTAAACATAGAAATTAAATATTGGCAACCTATATTGCTTTTGATAGCAAGTCACTTCATTTCAACCATTTGATTTTACTCTACAAGTTTAAGCTTCCAGTGTAATAATGACAGCTTTCATACAGGCGGCCAGCAGTTTTGCACCCATATCTGACAGATTTTCCCAGGAAAGCACCTTTTTTTAATGTGGATATTCTTGTGATGAAATCTGCTTCTCCTGACATTGTGTGCTTATGTGAATTCTTTAAATAAAGTGACGGCTAACACCTAGCAAAGATGGTGGAACTTTTCTGATGTTTGGGAACCATTATTTTGTCATTTCAGCAGCCAAAGAAAAACGGATTTTGGAGCACTTCTGGGTTTCCTTGCAATGAAGCACTGCCTTTCATGTAGTTTCCATTTTCCCTCTGTGGGCAGCCAAATGTCAGGTTTTAGCATTGTGGTCTCCTGTTCCACTACTGACACAGGCAAAGTAGATTGGCAGCCAACTTTCTGGTTTCACTGCGCAATTCTCAGAGGTTTAGCGCGCATAGGGCTTTTTACAGCCATTTTGTTGGTTCTGGTGCCACCAGCACACAGTGATGTCGCAGGGCAGAACTGGTGGGTCAATGCATCCCACAACAAGAATGAGTCTCTAACTTAGTACACCAGGTCGATCCATAGGGAATGAGTAGCATTTCTGTGCCCATTGTTGTCTGTGCCTCCTCTAATCAGGTTGCCCTTGATGGGATCCCCTGTGGGACATGCAGCCACCTCAGGAGCAGAGTAGTGGTTGAAACACACTCTGTCAGGGATCTAAGGCTGATAATGCCTTTTACTAAGCTGGCTGCCCCTGTCGGCACGATGAATGATGGAACAAATGTATATCTAAACACTGGGTGTTTAACCCAAGCCCGACTGCATGCCACTGGCCAACAAAGTGTGGCACTGACTGAAGGAACTGAAAGGTCCCAAGGGACACATTTCAAGATGGTGGGTAAAACTTCTTGGTATCTGCTGAGGTCTATTCACACCATCGGGTAGCTCCAGCCTTGGTCACCACCATTTTGCTTCACCTTTGGAGCACTCTAGCAAATACAGCAGCAAGTCTATTGCCCTCAAGTCTTGTAGAGGCGCAGGAGCCTGACCCCAGTCTGGACAAAGTGGATGATCCAATAATCTTGAAGGAGACTAATTGTATGGTCTGTACAGGTACTCTATATATCAGCCGGTCAAGTGGCACAGCGAGTAGAGCGCTCGCTTTGACATCAGTGCAGAGCCTGCGAATGCAGGTTCGAATCCCGGCAGCGCCAAACTCAGCGTTTCATCCTTCCGAGGTCGATAAATGAGCACCACACACCGTGGGTAATAATAAGCAGCGCTCAGATACCTGAGGGTTCGTAGCGCTATATAAATGCCAAATTATTATTATTATTATTATTATTAGCCCAACCTCAGTGCTAGTGTTTGTAATCCTGAGTTATTGGAAGAGGTTTCAGCTAAAGGAGCAATGCTATTTGACACTGGTAGCACATTCAGCTCCCATATATCATGTGTTTAAAGTTGGGGTGTGCGTGCAAACAAACTTTCTATCATGAGGATGGTTATTGGCAAAATGAAAGAGTCCATGTACGCTGCCAACACCCAGATCAAGGCACTATAAACTAAAGTATAGGTGCTTAGCTCTGAAGCTGAAGTTACACTGTCTGTCCATCCACTGGCCCATTCCATTAATTATGAACAACCAAGTCCTCATGGCATAGAGGATCCAACCCTAACCTCTTCAATCTCTTTAATCTCACAGCCACCCCCCAAAATTTCAACCAACTGTAGAAACAGTAGGAACTCCTCACAGAGGGAGGATATTGTGTGCTCTGCAGTGACTTTAATCCAAAGCCGGGATACAGACGAAGACCTTGATGCCTTGGCTGTATCACCTATACCTAGTGCCGTATCTAGGGATCTGCAAACATTGCATCCCAATAGTATACAGCTACAGTCCAGCAAGCCCTATCAGCCATGACTCCAGGTTGATTCATCCTATGCTGCACCTTCTAGCTCAGAGGGGCACTCCTATTTTAGTTTTCCTGAAGCAGCACTATTAACGGTAGTCCCGGTAAAGGTACCAAAGCGAAGTCTTGTTCAACTAGAGTCGACAGAGTCAATAATTCAGAAAGCAATACTGGCCAATGCCTAAAACCAAACTGGCATATTTAATGGCTCCTAGAGCCGGCTGGATTTGAAGGGGACCTGAGAAATTTTAAGGGGACTGTGTTCCCATTACATCTATACATCAATTTATAGCTAGCAACATCTTGAGGAGCAAATGAAGATTCTGCTTCTTGTTTTATTTTTATCAACCGTCTCCTGAACTATGATCAACACTCTTTGTTCCCACAAACAAGGATCATTGTTTGATGCTACATACACTGCTGAATGTAGCACATCGGCGCCCTGTGTGTCAGAGGAATGCATCCAGGAACTCAGCATTTAACACACTTTTCTATGGTATCCATCAGTCCCTGAATGGGGTTGCCATTCCCACTTGTATTATCCCCCAGACTAGGAACAGATTTGAGTCCTTCAATGTTCTTGATTAAGTGAATTGACTGCTTGCTACTGATAACACTATTATACGCTTCAACCCTTTAATTATTGGATTACCAGTAGCAGCACTGGACAACGGTAGTCCCGGTAAAGGTACCGAAGCTAAGTCTTGTTCAACTAGAGTCGACAGAGTCAATAATTCAGAAATCGATACTGGCCAATGCCTAAAACCAAACTGGCATATTTAATGGCTCCTAGAGCCGGCTGGAATTGAAGTGGACCTGAGAAATTTTAAGGGGACTGTGTGCCCATTACATCTATACATCCATCTATAGCTAGCAACATCTTGAGGAGCAAATGAAGATTCTGCTTCTTGTTTTATTTTTATCAACCGTCTCCTGAACTATGATCAACACTCTTTGTTCCCACAAACAAGGATCATTGTTTGATGCTACATACACTGCTGAATGTAGCACATGGGCGCCCTGTGTGTCAGAGGAATGCATCCAGGAACTCAGCATTTAACACTTTTCTATGGTATCCATCAGTTCCTGAATGGGGTTGCCATTCCCACTTGTATCATCCCCCAGACTAGGAACAGATTTGAGTCCTTCAATGTTCTTGATTAAGTGAATTGACTGCTTGCTACTGATAACACTATTATACGCTTCAACCCTTTAATTATTGGATTACCAGTACAACGCTGCTGGGCATGCAGAATCGTGCTCTCACACCTCGAATGATTTGACAGTTGTCTTTTGGAACATTGCTGGCCTAAAGTCTAAGCAAAATGATCTGGGTTGGTCTTTATACATTGCATCAATCAATATAATATGTTTCCAAGAAACCTGGGTCATTGAACTACTTTATTCTCCAGGGCATTCTGCAGTGTTTACTCCATCCGTGTGCGCATTATGGGGTAGAGAAAAGAGTGGTCTCATAACTTGGTATTCCATCCCACTGGGTATTGATTTAATTTTGGCACCAGCACCGGTGACAGTTCCTCACATTTTAAGAGATGAGAGTCAGAATGAGAGCACTGGTGTAAGGATTAATATGTACAACAATTGCAGTGGCCCTGACAGATTATCCCCTGTTTTCTCAGACCTACAAGAAACAATACAAATATTATTTTTAGAAACTTGGCATCTTGCAGAATCAGAGCAGTTTCTTCTGATTGGGGCAATATGACCGCTAGGGTGTCATATGTTCCTGTTTTGGAGAACGAGACTGAGATAAAAAGTAATGGACCCTGATATAAGTGAGATGTGGGATATTCATGAAATGGTCTCTAAATTGGCATTTACAAACAAAGGTAACAAATTGAAAAATCTATTAGATGAACACCTGCTTTGTTTAGTGAATGTCCGTACCCATTCTGATTGTCCTGCCAATAACACCGTTTTGAGATTACTTAACAGCCCAAATGACTGTTTCTTGATTCAGTACTATAGCGCTTTATATGCCTAGAGGTTGTGATTACGGCAGAGAGCAACCATTACCATTACACAGAGTGTCATTACCTCTGTTTTTACTGGTCGAGAAGGAAGTCTGGTTAGTACCAACATTCCTACCTGTAAGGTATCCTCCTGTGGAAGGAAACTAAAATGGGACAGCAGAAACCGTGATCTAGCGGAGGCAATAATTTTGAACCAATTCCTGTTAGTAGTTGATAGGTACCTGCTAGGCAATCCTAATGATGATGACCTGATTGAATTATTCACAGCTCTTAATGGCATCATACATAGGTCAATTTCAACTACTAAGACTCCTAGACCAGCAAAAATACAAAGCACTTGTTTAGATACGAACTGCAGAGCTGAAAAGCATATTACTATTAAGCTGTCTAAAAAACAAATTCTTAGATTGTCTAAACAGGGCAGCCTCATAACAATATAGATATGCCATTAAGGAGGCAGACAGATTACAAGCACATTTGTCTTGTGCTTGTATGTGAGAAGCCTGTTACTCAAAAGATACCAGGCAGTTTTGAAGCCTAGTGGCTTCAGGCCTTAACCCCAAATAACAGTCGAGTACTGATTCAATGGCCGATAATATTGCCGCCAACGATCTTTGTCTTAATGCCAGCAAGATAGAGATCCTCCTCATTGGCACACCATCACCTTCCTTTCCCCTCAATCTCTGGCCGGCCTCCCTTGGCCCTCCTCCTATCCCCACCTGCGAGGCCAAAAAACTTGGTGTCACCTTTGATTCCACACTCTCTTTCTCCGCCCACATTACTGATGTATCAAAAAACTCAAACATCCTGCTGCACCTCCTCAGAGGTATTCTTCCTTTCCTCTCATTCCCCCAGAAGCTTACTGTCTCCCAAGCTCTGGTTCACTCTAAGTTGGACTATTGCAACAGCCTCTTTCTTAATCTACCTTCCTCTACTCTCCGCCCTGCACAACTTATCCAGAACAGGACTGCGAGACTTGTCCTTGGCCTCAAGCCCTGGGATCGTATCTCTCCAGCTCTGAAATCTCTCCATTGGCTCCCAGTGGATGCAAGGATTCAATTCAAAACCGTCTGCATTGTCCACAAGGCTTTCTGGGGCCTGGGTCCAACATACCTTCAGCTATCCCTCTGCAAATACCTCCCATCTCGAGCACTCCGTTCCTCTACCTCTAACTCCCTCAGGGTCAGTCATTTCTCAAAGTAACAAACTGGGGGTAGATCTCTGTCTTCGGCTGGGGCCTCCCTCTGGAACAGCCTCCCTGCCACTCTAAAACTTGAGGAGAAGCATCTCTGGTTTCAGAAGCACCTAAAAACCTTCCTCTTTGCTTCTGCCTTCTCCTCTCCTCTCCCCTGTTGATTCTACTCTCCCTCGGCATCATGCACCTGGCCACCCTCTGTCCTCCGGGCCCAGGTACCTGCTCATCTTGCCACCCTCACGCACTGCCTCCGGGCCACCCCCTGCACTGGGGTCTGTATCTGTACCCATACAGCCCTCCCCTTTCCTTCCTGCACTTTCAGACCTACATGGGCTGCTGCCATGAACCCAGCACTTGCCACTTGCTGGCTGCACTCCCATTGTTTGTTGCCTTTTAATTTATTATTATTTTTGTTTTTTTCCTTCTCGCTCCGCACTCTCCTTTTGTTTCCCCCTTCCATGCACTTCTCCCCCTTCCCCCTCTACCCTGCCCTTGCACGTTCTCAATGTCACTGGGCCTAGTAAGATCGTTGTTTTTGTTCTCCCCTGTTCCCCTTCCCTTCCCTTGTCGCGCTCTGAAACACTTGTGTATGAGCGCAATAGAAATAAAATATCAATATCAAAATATCAATATTACTGCAGAACAGTGGTTGAAACGTTATACTAAGGTGTATGGATGCTCCAGTGCAGGCATGAAAACTAGGACATTGATCTCCTTCCTGCTATGTAATGTCTTGGCTGAAATTATCACTCTATTAGATGGAAGGCATGCTATTTTTAGTCTTCCTTCTTGCAAAGCTCCTGGACCAGATGGAGTCCCAGGCGATCCATATAATCCTTCACCGGACATCTGGCCTCCCGTGTTGTTTAACTTATTTCAGGCTAATCTCCCTACTAGAGTACTCCTGCCAATGTGGTTACTGTTGAACAGTGTTTCATGGTTCAAAAAGGGTAACCGCACTGACCCCTAATGCAATAGACTTATTTCCCTTAGAGATGCGTCATTACAAATCCTTGGGATGGTTCTGATGGATACACTTCAAACTTTGGTGGAGAGAAATATGTGGATTTTCGCACGTCCAAGGCTAACACTGAACAATGCCTAGCGCTATCCCTGTCCATTGACAAATAATATGAGGTCAAAGGGGGTTGCTTGTATTTGGCATTCATGGATCTGTCAGTGGCATTCAATAAGTTAATAGGTCTCTACTCTGGTCAGTCCTTCAAAATTGAACATAGACAGGAGTCGTTTGGACAACATCATGCAGCTATATTTTAATACTGAGACTTTAATCAAATATGGAAAGGTTTGTGAATGGACGGGTATATTAAAGATTAGAACAGTGGTTCATCAGGGATGTGTTCTGGCCTCCCTGCTATTCAACCTTTATGTCGACTGCCTGGAGAAACATTTTAGTAACCTTGTTGGTGTACCTTTTCTTCCTAGGTTGCGAAACACCCTTCCTAGAGTATGCAGACAATGTAGTACTACTGGGCAGGACACCTAAATCCTTACACACACCTGTCAGCTGCAGATGTATTATGAAGTCCAGGGATATGACAGTGAATAGCTCTATTTCACTTTTAATGGTTTTTAATAGGAAACCGGCTATCTCTGTGGAGAAGGTAAACCTGAACAGAGTACATACATTTGATTACTTAGGCATCAGATTCAGCAAAAAGAACACCTGGTTGGCCCATATCAATAAAACAACTTGGCTAAACCAATCTAATGCTGGGTTACTGCGCTTCTTTTCATTTCACAAAGGTGGAGAAGCTCCTCCCACAATTAAGACATATCAGGCGAAGACGAGCGGTATTGCACGCTATGGAGCTGGAATTTGGGGAATTTCCCATTTGCTTTCTATTGCAGAATATGAGTTAACATTTTTGCGTTCATTATTAGATGTCTTCCCTGCAACGGCCACAGAGTTTTCAAATCGTGAAAGAGGCATTACAATACTAAATGATCAACTGCAAATAGCCCCAATTTGTGGCCCTCGATTTGCATGAAAGACAATGCCATCCTAAACACGTTTATCCTAACAGACATACTAATCCCAGAAAATAGGGTTAAACCTAGCTGGGCTAGCTACCTACATAACGCCCTGTATGCTTTTGGTGGTTATAACCTGGCTAAGAACCCACTCTCGGTTCTGCCAAACCAAAAGAAAGCGATTTTAGATCTCTTCAAAAATAAGCTATTAATCCTAGCAGAACTAGAAGATACCAAATGAAATGTTAGCGCATACCTGCCATCCATGCATTTAAACTTTAGGAAAGCATGTTATTTGTTTTGTGTGTACAATAAAGTGTCAAGGAGGCAAATAGCAAAATTACAATTTAATCTCCTTCTCTTTGCAGCTAACAGAGCACATTGGAAGTGTCTGAAAGAACCTTATTACAAGTGTGATAATATCTCACTAGAGACCAATATGCATGCTGTGGTCTTTTGCCCTTGGTATGACCATCCACGTCAGAAATATTTAATCCCACTTTTAAAGATGTTTGGTTTTACACCGTATCGAGTAGAGCATTATCATGTGTTGCTAATGAGTCACTTTAGAGTTTGCTCGTCCCTGGAACATTTGATCCCAGTTTACATGAGGATTTATGTATTTGAATTTGTAGAGTGCACTACAGCCCACAAGCATCGAGGCACTATAATCAGAACGTAAAACGGCTTAATTCAGGGTTACAGGAATGTGGCCCAGCAAAAGTAACTTAGTACAGGTAGTTTGGTTAGATATATAGCGATAAGGCAGCATAGGCTCTCAGTGGTTGAGTAAGCGCTGTATATTGTTTTCATTCAGTTTTTATCTATTGGCTGTCCTTGATGTTTTGATTGTTCATGCCTAGCATTTTTTATGTGTGAATTGATACTGGAGCTTTGGATGTATTTTTATGTATGATTCACTGTTTTAAAGTATATGTATGAAGTATATGGTTGTTTCTTTTAAGGAATGTTTATGTTCTGAATACAGATTATTTATCTGCTTTACTCTTTCATATCTTGCAGCAGGGTCCACTCATGGTATCGATTGAATAGTAAAGAGACCTTGGCACAAGGCAATAGTCTACCAAGGGAGGGTATGGTGGAGTGCAGAGAAAATAAGTCATCTTTAAGTATGAGTACATTGTTTTTTGCTACCAACCCTTGCCTCAATGCCAATGGCTGATTTTATAACAACAGTAGTTGCTGGTGACGTGCCCCCACACTAATGAATGATGGTGTGTGTCTTCAGCCCCACCCTGAATGATGGAGAGGCTGGTTTGTGAGGATTGGGTTTATCCGTGAATAGTATGGTTGAGACTGATCTAACATGTGGTTGGTTGTGCAAGGGAAGGTCATTATTGTCAAGTTGAATTGCCATTATGAATCCAGACTAGGCAGGGATCATATTAAGGAACAATTTAATGAAATATACACATTTGTATTTTTAAAGGCTGTTAAGAGAAACACTGGCCTAACTTTAAGATTACAATAATTTGAAAATGTAAACTTACAAAATGGATGAGGTTTCATTATCTGTTATGAGCCTTCACAGACTTATCCCAAATAATGTTCCTAATGAATGACATTGGACATTGAGGAATGTCCATAGAGCAGGTAATTATAGGCAATTTCCATTGAAAGAGAAATGAAGAATTCATGATGATATACTCTATTACCACTATTACACACTTACTGATATACCATACAATGAAAATAAGGCTTGCATTTCTACTGATTGATTGCAAGTCTGGCAAACCGTTTTTGTCCCCATTTAGAATTATATCCACATATTCACAGGTACCCCATTGGTCACTACTGCACATTTATCGCATAATAGGGCAAAATCACGTGGACCATAATCTGGGCTTGCAAATTATGGGAATATGGTGGGCTCATGCATCAAGGTGACCTATTTTATATCATTTACTGAAATACAAGGAAGAGCCACATACCTTCACATATTACAGGTCAGGAATTATCTGCTGAGAGGAATACTTGCTGATTTTAAGGAACCATCCTATTCCATACATGATGAAAATATATGCTCAACCAGCATACTCATCACTTGCCCATATAAAAATACTGAAAGAAGATGAAATGGAAAACCCAACAATTTTACAGAATCATTCAGAATGAGAATTACATCTGAGACAGTAAACACATATTTAATAAATCTAAATTAACATATACACCTGCATTTTTTTTTTAAATACATAAAAAATAGAACATCATGCCCACAAAAAGTATCCCCGAGAGGTTTCACTGAAAAAAATGGTTCATGCAAATGTAAATTTCGGCACTACACTTAAAGCATTCACAAGCTTGTTGTGACCATCCATATAACTCTGAGCTATGATGTTCAACAATAGATCAGAGAGATTTCACACCATCTCCAGCACTAATACTATTGTCATGGTATGAGAGTGACAGTAATGTGTACCCTGTAGAAGACTCAAAATGACCCCAATTGCTGTTTAAAAGGGACATCCAATGTATGGGAAGTTTAGGTTGTAGATAAACTCAAGTACACACATCAATTTTGCTTCCAAGGATCTCATTCACTTTAATATGGATAGGAGTGTATAGTACAAGAAGAGAATAAATGTAAGGTTTATATACAAACTGCACAGTGTGAAAAATCTAGGCAATTCATCCTTTCTCCCAGGGAGAAGCCACCCCCCTTGAGATTAGGGAGGTGAGCTTGCCAAGCAAGACCTCCCTAACGGCCAGAGAAAGCAGGACTTCACTGGGAGTGATGCCCCTATGTAGGACAACGAATCCCATTTCTTTATGGAACTCCCACCAAAGAACATCATTCTGTGTTCATGGGAGTCGAAGAAACTAATAGTACAGCTATATGGCCTCCAACCAAGCCTGACAGCACTTGTGTACTTTTGGCTCAAGGTAATTCTGGAGGCCAATTGATGTCAGCTGCGGATATAGAGCAACACACCCCTTCGAGTGTGAATATAGATATGAAGAATCGTGATTTACCTCAGTGTAACATCCCCAGACTGATGGCCTTTTGTAAAGGTTTAATCAAACCTTGAAAAGGATACTCCATAATCTATTAGAGGCTGCTGGTCAGAAATGGCACATCATGAATCCCTGGGCCCTCCTTGCAGTCAGGAAAACACCTCAGACGTCTCTAGGATACTCTTTGTTGGAGTTGTTTTATGAGTTAGAACTTTGAGATTTGGGAAAAGATAGACGAGGCTATCCTTACCATTTCACAAATAGCTCAGAAACTTAAAGCACACATGTCAGTTGTTAGCTGTTAGGGGAATTGTGAAACATCAGTTTGGTAAAAGCCCAAGAAAATCAAAAGCAGTGACTAGATCCTTCTACATATGTGAAGCTGTCAGTGAAGCTGTCAGTTTTCCTCACCACTTCAGAAAATACAACGATTTCTAAATGCAATGGTCCCTTTAAAATCCTGGAGAAAGCAAGGTCCCTCAAATTATGTAGTTGCCCAACCAGATAGACGACAGAAGACGCACATATATCATATTCATTTACTTAAGGAGCGGAAGGTTGACCTCATACAGGAAACTACTGTGATCATAGCCACGCTCCTTACCAACCAAGACATAGACCATCAGCTCATACCCAGTAATCTCCCATCCTCCCAACAAGAGGATCTCCAAGATCTGTTCAGACGGTTCCTAGAGGTCTTCTCTGAACAACCGGGTAGAGTGAGTAATTACTGCTATTATATCCATATACCTGCTGTGCAAATGATACATGTAGAACCCTATTGAATCCCAGAAGCCAGACCAGAATTATAGCGACTGAGCTCAAAGAGATACTCAAGGCCGAAAATATTAAGCTATTGGAGAGACCTTGCTCTTCCCTCATCATTTAAGTGGCAAAAATGTATGACTTGGGGATTCTGTATATATTTTTAAGAAACTAAACTCCATTTCAACTTTCGATATTAACATGATTCCACAAATTGTTGAGCTAATTGAAAAGTTAGGGTCGTCCAAATACAACTCCACTATCGATCTGACCAAGGATATTGTCAGGCACCCCTAAAACCAGCTGATAGGGCAAAATACAGTCTTTTTGACACCTCAAGGCCTTTTCCAGTCGTAGGTCCTCCTCTTTGCCCTACATGGAGCTCCTACTACCTTTCAAAGACTAATTGTCAAAATGCTAAGACCTTACTCTAACTTTTCTAGAGCCTGTTTGGATGACATTGTCATTGATAGTAAAACCTGGCTGGAAAACATGCATTATCTCTATGGTATTTTTATTTTTATTATTTGTATTTATTTATGTTTTATAAAGTGCATTAAGCCAAGGCTCTGTACAGAGAACTGGGAATGGTACAATATAATGGATAAGAATGAACAATGAGAAAACAATCAATCAAGCATGTTGAAAAAGAAGAGCCTTCAATAACTTATGAAATAAAGACTAGACAGAAATAGGACAAAGAAAGCAAGGGAGAGTGTCCCAGTGTAGACAGTAAAAGTACAAAAACGAGATTGAGCACAAGGGGGGCAAGATACCACCAAGAGAAATTAAGATGAGGGGCGGAGAGAACGAAAAGGGGTATAAAAGAACAGCAAGACATAAAGATAATCAGGAGCAAGTCTGTAGAGGGACTTGAAGATGAGGCATAACAAATTTAATTTTAGTTGAGAGTGAAAAGATAGCCAACCAAGAGTAGCAAGGGAGGATGAGATAGAAAAGGAGACACAGGAGACACATAGATGAGTTGCAAACCAATTTTAGAGGGGCAAGACGAGAGGTTGGGGGCCCAAAAAGAGCAGAGGAACAGAAGAAACGTCAGGAAAAGATTAAAGAAGAAATCACCAGTTTTTAAGCTTGAAAAGTGAGAAATGGATGGGCTTTACGGATATTGTGTAGATGAAAGCGGCAAGCGCGCAATGTTAGAGAAAGGTGGTGAGAGAAGGAAAGGCTGGAGTCAAGATAGAGTCCCAGATTTCGGGTCGTAGGCGAGATTGGAAGCTGAGATGGGGAAAGGAAATAGAAGACGCCAGAGGAGGAGGGGATAGAGTGTTAGAAAGGAAAAAGTGAACCTCAGTTTTCCCAGCATTAAGTTTGAGATAGTGAGAAGACATCCATGATTTGATGGCTAGAAGACAAGCAGAAAGAGTGTGGTGAATCTCAGAGGACAAAGAAGAAAATAAAGGGACAGGTTGAGTGTCATCAGCATAGAATTGGTAGAAGAAATAGCAGCAGCAAGAGGGGAAGTGTAGAGAGAGAACAGAAAAGGTCCCAAGACGGACCCTTGCAGAACGCCATGAGAAAGCAAAAAAGATTTAGATGAAACATGAAAAGCTTCTTTGAGATAGATATGATTGAAACCAGGAAAGGAAACAGCCCACAAAACCAAAGGAAGAAAGAGACACCAGTAGAAGGGAGTGGTCAACGGTTTTCAACGCAGCAGATAAGTCCAGGAGAATAAGAATCGGATGAATTTTTAGAATAGCGTGCAGTAAGTATTGAGTTAAAAACAGAGCAGAGCAGTTTCAGTGGACTGACGAGGGCGAAAACCTGACTCGAATTGTGGGAGAATAAAAATAAAAGAATTAGAGACAATATCATGATCCCTTAGGAGAGCTGATCGCCCAGGCGACTGTAAAATACCTGAGGTATATCGTGGTGAATGGACTAATCAAACCCAGATGGAGAAAATCAAGGTGGTGCAAAACAAAAAGAAACTTATGAACCTTCCTAGGGATGACTGGTTACTACCAATCGGTTAATTCGTAATTATTCCACCTTTGCTGCCAATCTGACTGACAAATTGAAAAACTCTCAACTCCAAAAGCTCATCTGGAGAAAGGAAGATCAGAACAGCTTTACAGAGTTGAAGGTGTGAAAGAAATACTGTGTTGAGACCCCATCTTGAAAATGCCTGACTTTAACAAGGAGTTTATACTCCAAGCAGATGCCTCCAAAGTTGATTTGGGAGCAGTTTTGTCCTAAGAACATGATAGGCAGGACCAACCCATTTTATGCACCGGCAGAAAGCTGTTCCCTCGAGAATAGACATATGCAACAGTGGACCTAGAGGTCTTAGCTATCAAATGAGCAATATTGAACCTCCAGTATTAACTAACTGGAAAAAGATTTTGCTCATAACAGATCATTAACCCCTGACTTGAACGAGTCTGAAGAAGGATTCCAACGCCCAAGTCATGAGGTTTCTGGATCTACCACCATTTTGTTTTGTGGTGGAACATTGAAAAGGGAAAGAACAAGGACGTGTGGACTTCCTAAAATGAGTCCCTCTTAACCTTGATGAGGAGCCTCTCACTTAATGGGAGTAGTAGGTGATGAATCTAGGCAATTCACCCCTTCTGCCCAAGGGGGAACCACCCCCTTTGAGGATAGGGAGGTGAGAATGCCAAGTAAGAACCTCCCTACGGCCCTGGGAAAGGGGAACCTCATTGGGAGTGACCCCCTTTTATGGGACAAGGGCTACCATTCTTTTATGTTACTCCCTCCAAAGAAAACAATTTCTGCCTATATGGAGTAGAAGAAACTAACGGTATGACTATATGGCCTACAACCAATACTCACAGCACTTTTCACCTATTGACAGAAGTTAATGCCGGAGCACAGTTGACATTAGCTGTGCACGTACATCAACACGCCCCTTTGATGTGCGTGACATTTAATATTGTGATGAAAAATTGTGAATGGAAATGAGAGAACCCTATGCAGATGTGAGCCCTAGCATACTGGCATCCTGGATGGGCAGAGCCACGGTAGACAGAAGAGCCTGCAGCAGCACATAGAGAAGCGAGGACATACAGACATGCCGTTACAGGGGACACAGTCAAATGAGCAACAGAGACAGGAAAACCATCTTCGGTGGTGGTGTGAACACAGTTCAGCTGTGGTGGTTTATGGACCCAAGACACAGTGCAGAGACAACGAGGGAACAGAGGAAAGAATCCTCAATTTCTTATACAAGAACCCCGGAGTCTGACGTCCCAGGTAGCATTCAAGAAGTAGACGCGTATGAATCAAGAACACAGAGGAGTGAGGTGAACAGGCCACAGTCCCACTGGGATGCCAACCCACTGCAGCAGGCCAAGACATACAGAAGGTACCAAGGTGGCCCATGGTGGGGGAGGCAAGCAGAGCCCCACAGGCAGGGTGAAAGAAAGAAAGATAGTTGATAGTTACGGCAGTCTGAGAAACACAAGAGATGAATATGTACCCCTTTACTAAGTTCATTCACTGACTTTGAGACAGCATTGTTGGTGGTCTTCCAGACTCCCAACCAGACTGCTGTCTCACAAAACCAATTGTTGGAGATGTGACAGGGAAACCAGGATCGCATGGTAACTATTTTCTGGTTAAGACAAACAGCGGTGGAATCCTTATGGCCCGAAATAAATCAGAAGACCTTGTTTCGGCATGCATCGCATGATGAATACAAGGATGTGCCGGTTTGCATAGCTGAAGCTGCATCCTTACAAAAATTATTTGAGCAAATAGTGCATATTAATTGACACCATTGCACGCATAAAGCTGAGAAAGGCTTTGCTCGGTTGAACGTGTTTTTGTCCCACTCGGATTCCTGGAAACCCATGAAATGCGTACGAACAGATGCAATTGGAAGCACCTTGGGGACTGCTGACTGAATTTGAGAAACAGCACTGCCACACTAACTGCCTGTGTATGTATTTCAGAGTTGCATGCCATTATATTGGGTTTTGTCCTTTACTGCCCCTTAGGACTTCTGGAAACTCCTAGGCCTACAGACGGATGGGAAGGAACCAGCAGAAACTTCAGAATTCCCTTGGGACTTCCTGAACTTACGATTCCCTCAATGTTGCCTGTGCCTTTGATTGCTTTAGCCATGCAGGTATTGTGGACAGGTACCCAGGAATAACTACCAAAGTTCTAGCAGAATCTGATTCCTCTTGAAATTATGTCAACCTTTTCTTTGTGAACAAACATTGGATACTAACAATCAATGTTCCCTCTAATTATTTATCTCCAGGTGCAGAGCTGGTTGGCTGTCAAACGTGCATTATTTTTCATGTGTACAACTGACTATTGACGTAAGCCACTTTGTGAGCATGCATAGCTAGTAAGATACCCTCTGCGAAGAGAATTTAGAATTGAATTTCCCCTTTGTTATTCTTTACAAATCTGTGGAAAAGTTGCATTTTACAACACTTCTTCCAAACACATAGGCTAAAAAACAAATATTATATGTTATTATAAAGAAAACTCATCAACGAGTCCAAGATTTTAGGATCTGCCACAGTAACTAGCAAAAGTACTCCTCTGCAGAGAAAAATGTGTGTTTTATGCCACTGGCTAATCCCTCATGTGTATTGCAAAAAGCAAATATCACTTATCATAACTGTCACAAAACTGAGACAGAATACAATATTTGCAGATGGAATAATGGCAACAACAAGGAATGTGTCAGAAAACATGCCACTGGGAGTTCAGGTGCCAAATTAATTAGGTCATTTGAGGGCCAGGAGAACATGCCTCTCATAATTTGTGCAGGAATTATAATTGCATCAGAATAACTATATCTCTGAATATTATTATCACAATTATTGGGCATCAGCTTACTATCCACATTACATTAGCCTTTGAATTGTGACAAAATGTACTCAAAACCAGCCTTACAGCTAAGAGTCATAAACACCATCCATTGTTATTCTATAAAAACAGGAAAATGTGCCCAACAAAAATGAGAAAGAATGAAAACACAAGAGCCTACCCCCTACTACCCACAAAGCTCCACTGATTTTTTTTCAAATTAGTGACCAGCAGGTCAGTGGGATAAGAAGGGACTCTAATAATATTACTGCTGGGTCTCAAGAGGAATTGTAAGGGGACAATGACCTCTTTTAATAAGCACAAAGAATCCCTGTTTGCAAAGCTTGTTACTTTTGTACTCCCTGAAAAATATTTGGACCCCAAGTAGGAAGCAATACTTTATTAGAACCTTTTTTTATGGGAAATGAAATGCCAGGGCACAAAATACAACCTATAGTTTTGTCCACCCTTCCTCTCCAAAGTCTAGACAAAATTAAATAAGAGCCTTACTGAGGTTTCTTATAAAGGCCTGTTGCAGAAAATCATATTATATAGTTATTGTGAGTCGGACTACCATAGAAACCCCTCAAAATTCTATTGTAAATAACTTTTAATTCAAGAAACGGATTTGACCGTCATTGAAAGTGATTAAGGATTTGAGCCCCCCCCCCCCAGACTGCAAAGTTTTGTAAAGATCTGTTAAAAAATTTAAAAAAAGTTATTAAGCATAAAGAAAAATGTGTTTGCTAAAAAAGCAGCCTACTTCCCATTAATTTTCCCATAAACAAATAAGGTCAATTTCTGCCAAAGCGCACAGCCCAAACCGCTGGACGGATTTGGACCACGTCCAAAACTACTTGGGCATGAAGCATTGACTTATGATCCAAGCGTGGTTTGGGGTATTCCGTGCAGTAATTATTTAAATATTTGATGGGGAATTCATAGTTTTAATTTTTTATTCTTTTTATTTGTATTAGTTTTGTACAAAACTTTTTTAACAAAATCTTTAACATTTCCAATTTTGAACGTGTTTTCCAAACAGAACTGATAATCAAAAACAAAACTTGAAAATCAGATCTTCAATCATTTGTCTGTTCTTTAAAACAGACATATCTAATTTGGTCTAGACACATCAATCATCAGTAAATGAATAAAAGCTCATCTAGTTTCTGGTAGTCTCCAGGCAGTCGATTCAACCGTTTGTTGTTAATAGCCTAAGCAATCAATGCTGGCACATATCAACATGTTGATATGCCCAGCTAATAAGGTAGACCACCAGCCACCAGTCGTCCATATTATCATTGAGAGGAGCAAACTTCCCCAGAGCCACAGTTTTTTCAGAATTTAACGCTAAACATTCAGCCACTAGATGTTTTAGCAATTCTACCATGCATGCTACTAAACCGGCAAAGGTTATTAGTCGTGTCTTTATCTTGTTTTAGCCAGAGCATGTCTTTGGTCAGCAGCAGATTCAATCGTAGGCGCAAAAACTGGTCACAATGATATCTCAAAGGAAACTGTCGAGCATATTTTGGAACTTGATTTACCGGACGAACATCACTGGTTGATGTAATTGATGATATCAGTTTCAAGCGGCTATTAAGTGTCACACTCCAGTTGCTCTGACTGATCTTTTTTTTCCAGCACAAGGATTTGTGAGTAGCAATTCAACAGAAGCACCTGCATGGGTCAAGTTCTTTAATATGTTTGTCACCCTGTCTCTTAGTAGGCCATTATAAGGTATATTCAGTGTTTCCTTCAAAATTGAATATGCAGCGACTTGGTCTGATCTCGACATCTTTCGATATAGTGCAAGCGATTTCCATAGTACTGAGGCACTGAGTAATTCTAGCCCCAGCTCGTATCTCACCGCCAAGATATAACCGTTTGACGGGAGGCGTAAAACCTTCCTCCAGAACCTTTCTTCCAGCAGATTTCATATATTGCAGTCAATAAAGCAATACCAGTTTTGGACCTTAATCCAACACGGAGACCTATTACACAGCTCAGTTCTTTAGAACCAAGCCATGTGGTCTAGTGTTTTGGGTGTAGCTGGGCCTGGAACTACTTGGCCTGGAACTACTTTACCTAGGCTATTTAAACCACACCCAAACAGCAGAACACGCTTCGCGTTATTCTGCACTCCTGCAGTGTAATGCTCACCATGTCCAGCTCCTGCTCATCTGCTTCTCCGGTGGCCCGATCCTGAAGCCCTAAATCCGGATTCCATTAATAACCTGGAAGAACAAGAACAGCATTAGCGAGCAAGAACACTTACCTATGAAGTAACCAGCCTAGAATCCATCCTGCGCTTCGCTTACCTCGCCCATCTCCGGAGTTCGCTGCAACCTGCAAAGGTAAAGAAACAAGGACAGCATTAATAACAATTCTTACCTGGGCAAGCAGCAAGTCCTGGCAGCACCCTGAGCCTCTCTTACCTCGCCCATCTCCGGGTTTCACTGCAACCTGCAAGGGAGAAGGAACAGGTCAGCATTAACAAAGCACTTACCTGGGTAAGCAGCTATTCGATCGCGCATCACTCCGGAACATCACCGCAACCTGTAAAAAGAAGAGAAGAGAACACAGGTTAGTAATTAACACCAATAAACAGCACTGCACTCCGCGCATCAATAACTCACCGTGGTCTTTGCCATTGGCGGAGTAACTCCGAGATCGCAACCATCCCTGTGAGAACAAAAAGAGACATTGTTAGGGAACAGCATAGTGGAGCAATATGCAGAGAAGACAGAGAAAATGGAGGGAAAGAAAGAGACAGAATAACAACGGAAAGACATTATAACTCACCTGGAAGACAGCAAGCAGAGTCAGAGTCACAGCCGGTCTGGTCCCGACATAAGGGCACATGGACCAGTGAAGCAACTAGGGCCACGGAACGCCCGTACCAACCATGCGCCCCTGCACAGAGACGCAGGACAGAGAGTTCAACGTACAAAAACCTAAGGTGAGAATTAACCCCAAGGGAGGGGATTTGGACCAGAGGGAGGTCTGAAGCCACCCATCGCAGAACCAGTATCTTAACCCTCCATTCCCCTGTTATAGGTGCTATCCAGGGCCTGGCATATAACCAAGCATAGAGGGGTCCGGGATAGCGCTTAGACCTCCATCCAGTATCGTGTGGCACCCCTGTGGATACCAGGTGAGCGTAACAAAAATCCCCAGGCATCGAATGGTTTCAGTTCTTTGGACTTCCTTCACTGCTACAACCCACTTAAAGTTGTTCGCTCACTTTCCTTGTTTAGTCCCGAAGGCAATTACCTTTGATTTCTCAACGTTGATCTGCATACTGTTTTTCTTGAGATATATATCCAACTTGGGTAACAAACGTTGAAGGCCGATTTGAGTGGAATCTATCAGCACTATGCCGTCCGCGAAGGTCAACCAACCTACCGGACATCCATTAATTTTCGGGGGGGAAGCTATTACATTTGCCAAGTGCTTCAGGCAAATTGGCAATATAGAGCTTGAAGATTACCGTGGCCAGTGGGCATCCTTGCTTGACCCCTCTTTCTGTGATGATCTTTTCTTAGAGGTCACCTTTGGCATTCAAGCAAACTTTCATTGAGGTGTTAGAATGGACTTGAATTAACGTCTGCAGCAGGTCAGCAGGACATTTCCATTTTATTAATTTGTCCCATAAGAATGCTCGATCCACCCTATCAAAGGCCTGGCAGAGATCTACAAAGGCCAAAAATAAAGGTTTCTTGTGTTTAAGGGCTTCCAGTTTCAAAAGGTTAAATAGAGTAAGGTTAAGTTCTACACCTATGCCACTTGTGAAACCTGTTTGTCGGTTGTCGATGATGTATGCTTCACTGGCCCATTTCGACAATCTCTTCTGAAGGAAGGAAGCAAATATTTTCCTGATGACATCCAATAGGGCAATCGGACAGTAGTTGGCTGTGTCTGCTCGATCTCCTTTCTTAAAGATTGGCACAACTACCGCTGATTGCCATGAGGAAGGGATTTTTCTGATTCCGGTTATATTCGCAAACAAGGTTTCAATAAACGATGACCACTCAGTTTTGTGTTTTTTTATTGTCAAGTTCGTAAGACAGTCGGGGCCTGGATCTCCAGAGTTTTTCAACTTCGTAATCGATCCTTCGATCTCTAAGCTATTGTATCGAGTGTCCCAAGGCACAGAACAATCAAGGTATTGTGAGGGATCATATATAGAAGTTGCTTTAAAGACCATTGAAAAATGATTTACCCAAACATTTCCGCTAACCTCAACATCTTGGTGGTCTGTGTTCTTATCCCATGTTTATGATTGACCAAGTTTCACGACTTTTACGAGAGCAGATTAATCTAAGCATAATTTCAGCTTGCTCCTGATCACAAAAACATTTAAACATTAGAAGCCAATTTTGATACTGTTGTTGCAACTTGCTTTTTTGCTTCCAAGAAGTCAATGGTTGAAGAAGATCTCTTAAGCAACTTAAGGTTACTCTGGAGCTTTTTCTTTTTGTCATTTATTGTTTTGTTGTACAAATATGTATGTGTTTGTTTAACAGCACTAAACCCACTTTTTTTTATTGTTTGTATAGGGACAGTAATGGAATATACTCGACAGTCCCATCACCATTTGTGGAATCAGTGCTCAATATCATAGTAAGTTTCGTGATCTCTACAGGTCTAATTCTGATCTGGTTTAGGCCTTGATTTATCTCAAGTGCAATATCATAGGACTGAGTTCTTTGTGGAATATTTGTTGCCCAGAGCAAGTTGACGACATTATGGTCGCTATGTTTCATTTTAAGAATTTCCAAGGTGTTAATTTTGGCAACCAAGTCACGTGAGACACATATATAGTCCAGGGACTTGTAGGAGACGTTCCTATGCCAAGTTGGCATTCAGCATAATGCAGTTCCTACTTGCCAATTAATTGGAACATTTCTTACCACTACTTGGTTTAAGTTTGTTGTCTGGGTCTTGAATTATTCCACTTGAGTCGACCCATGAGTAGTTAAGATCTCCACATATCATGATTGATAAATTCGAGGAGGTTGACATGAATTCATCAATCAGGGAAGTAACTGAAGACATAAAAGCATTTGAGGATATTTTTACCAGGTTCCAGTACACATTCACTAAAAGTCAAACGTGTCCTGATTCAGTGTGTCGTTTGTTATATGAATCGTTGTGCCTTGTACAGAAGCATTCGGATGATGAGACTTTATAACTGACCAGCCTGGAACATCTTTAATCAAGGTTGTAGGCCCAGAAAATGGGTGTCCAGACAAGTTTTTCAATGCTGGTGGGAATGTAAACAAGAATCCCTCGCAAACCGATGCTGTCCTCATCCAAGTTTCTTGGAAACAGATTATGGCATTCTCTTCTTTCTTCAGTTCATTCCCTTTAAATAAATCCCCTTGCATTCCACGAGATCAAGGAACCTTTCTGCCCTTGACCTTCATCGAAAGCTAATGATGTATGTTTTTCTCCATTGAGTATTGCAGATTATTGTCCAAGGAAGATCTCCTTGGCTCATTTTCTTTGTTAGACTTCCCAAAATGGTCCTGCAAGGCATGTCTTCGTGATTCGTTCATTCTGTGAGGACTAAATCGCTAAGATTTTTCTTTCAAAGAAGGCTTTTGAGTCTTAGGCTTTTAAAGTCTGAGAGTTCATATCCAAATGTTAATAGCTGGCTTTTCGCACTTTTGAGGGAATTTGCTACTAATTGGGAGTTTATGTGTAGTACCACCCAGTCTGAACGTTGCTCAGATAAATATTCAACTATGTTGATGTTGCTGGACTCAATGGTTCTAAGAATTGACCCACAACTAAGCAGTTTCTTAATATTTCATCGGTTAAGGTTAATTTTGTCGTTGTCTTGGAGTTTATACTCTAATTGAAGTTTCTTGATACCTCCGGAGTGCTCGACTTTCCGACTATCCACCAACGTGTTTGAGTGCCCAGTTCTTTTCGCCTGTGTGGTGGTACATTTCGGATTCAATTTTGCTCCTTTGGATCTAGTCTGCTTAAGGATTGATTTTTTAACAGTATCAATTGGGACCCTTACAGGACTTTCAACGTCAAGTTTTCGGTTGGCTGCATTAATCAACCGATTTTCATCACCATTATCTTCACAAGCTTGAGAACTATCGTAAAATACCTCTGAAGCCAGACTGGGATCACAACTGCCATTGTCACTTGTGCCAGAGCAGATTGATACCTTTTCGTCGTGAATTGACTTTGTAGAGAAATTTGCTATATCTACAGAAGTGTGGGAACCGTTTTCATCATACTCGTCATCTTCTAGTCATGGCCGTTTGGAGGGAAGGCAGTTTGTTTCTGCAATGTTCGTTGTCGGGTGAATAGATGGCATCATTTTGTTTACTCCAATTTTCTTTTCTGGACTCTTAAAAATGGCAATCAGACAAGGATTAGTTACGTTTCTGATACATTTCTTCGTAGTATTGGACAGGCATGTTCGACCTTTGCCCACACTTTCGGTGACCTTTTTGGTAAGATCAATGGGTTTAGCTGCCTTGTTTCCCTGGGCCAATGATGCAGATTTTGAAACTAAGAAGAGACTGAATGTGCCAGCTTTTAACATATTTCTTCGAGTTGGTGGAGGTAGCGCTGTCACAGGGGTGTCTTTTGAAGCTGGTTTTAGAAAAATAAAGCAGGATGGAATTGAGACCGCTAAAGTCGGCATGCCTTGTTCAGTTATAGTGTCTCCGAGGGTGTTTCCAAGATTTGTAGAGGGCATAGTCATGTTTAAGATGGCAGTTGGTAAAGGTATTTGTCTAGGTTTAGACAGAGCAGAAGGAACCCTGTTAGTGAGAATTCTCCAGAGTGGCTAATTTCCCTTACTTACTGAGTCCCTCAACAGCTTTGCTGGATTTCTATGATTTAGTTTCTTCACCTGGTAAGAGTGGGAGCCTTTTTTCCTACTTTTACATGTGTCTTTGGCTATGTGTTGTACATTGTTGTGTTCATAGACTGTGGAGTCTCACATACTCCATAGGCATCATCTCTTTACTGTGTGTCACACAGCACCTTTAATACAGTGACACAGGGTTGTCTTTTTCAGACTTTCCACTTTAAACTCCATTTTGTGGGACTGACTACTGTCTCCCAGAACATGTAAAGTTGCCAGTCAATGTATTAGTCTTTTAAAATTCACAGACTGTTAGGAAAGATTTCATATTGTATGTAATTTTCCCTCCATGTGGCAACCTCCAAACCTGTTGCTGTTGTTTTATACCCGGATCTAGATTTTCCCAGAGAAGCACAGCCTTCCACCGCACTCGTCTGGGCTTTCGCTCAATTCTTATGGGGGAAACTGACATGCCCTTAAGACAGTCAGTACTGGGAGACTACGTTTCCCTTAGTCCTTTCCTCATGTTGCAGCTTTTGTGCAACATGAAACAAGAGTGCACTGTAACTTACTTTACCGCGCGCTTGGGTCTCTAGTCATTCCAAAGGCCCTAGAAACCCTTGCTGGACTTATTATGAACTGTGCAAGTGTGTCACGGACAGGACTGGTGGCATCTATTGTTTCTCTTGTGTTTTGAACCCTTTTTCACCATGTTATCCGCGCTTACCGCGTTTGTCACAAATGAGTGGCCTGGCTCCAACATGGCCATGCCACGAGGTTCTTTGTTCTGTCCTCTGACCGTCTTGCCCCTTCACCTTCCCCAGGTCGAGCCGACCTGCGTCCGTCCTTATTTGGTCATGCACTTTCCCGCGAAACCCAAAGCTTTCACGGGCTTCTGCATGTCTTGCATGTATGCCTCCAGGATGTGGGCTGGGATGTCTGTTCCCAATACACATCCTGGGTGCCAGAGAGTCTGGAGTGTCCTGTATGCCTGGGACCACCATGGTCCATGATAGGTCCATGTATGGTGTGAGTGCTTGGGAGCAGATCTCCCATTGGGTCCTCTCGGTTTTGGCGCGAAGGGAACTTTGGATAAGAGGAGGCTGAAAACACCACTACCATGTCGATCTCCTGAGTTCACACCGAACAAGGGATAAGGAGCCAAGTATCCTGCAACAAGAAGCTGAGTCGACGAACCGGTGGTGACCTGCTGAAGGTTTGGCACCCTGAACTGCTGTCGTCCTGTGAGACCCCTCTGCATCTGATCGTCCTAGAAGGTCTGTGAAGGCGCTTCGACCCATTGGAATAGTGGGATCAACTATTCCCGACACCTTCATCAAACCCTGCAAGTAAGCCTCTTCGGAAGCGTCCCTGGGCCAACCAGTGGGCTGACCAGTTTACGCAGGACGCTTTGCTCTGTCACCGCTGCCGTTTCGAGGAAGCCCTCGAAACTTGGTCTACTGCTTGCTCTGCGTCCACGGCACCCTCACACTGAATTTCGTACACATGGCATTCCCAGGTCTGAAGTGAGACGAGTGCGCCCGGACCAGAGTAAACGCGGTTGCCGTGTTGCCCTGCTGCGGTAACAACCTGTGCACATCCGCTGCATTTGGGACACCCTCGACCCTGCATCCTACTACACAGAATCTACACAGTGTCGAGACATCCTGATCATCGCAGCTGAACCTGCCAGCAACGTTAACTGAACTGGAGAAGTCTGGGTCTGCCTGCGTCGGGGACCGGTGAGTAGTCCATACCCCAGCCGGTGGCCCCTCGCGCAGGATCCCGTTTCTTTTCTACCGCTGTTGCAAAATAGCGACTCTATCCCTCACTCTCACCCTGCCTCTGCCCACAAGTGGAGGCCTTGCATGAGTAGTGGGGACTTGTTCTTCATCGCTTCATTCACCTTCCTGAACTGCCTGAGATCCTTGAAGAGACCCTATTTTGCCCATGCAGGTACTTTTGAGCAGAAGGCTCCTCTCTTCGTAGGGCTCGGACTCCCTCCTAGTTAGGTGTATTTCTGATGTTGAACTGGGACTAATGATTACTTGCACTGCCTGTTTTCCTCCCCATATAGGTGGTCTTCATATTATGTGCTCATAACTCCTTAGACCCGTCGGTCTTGTATATATATTGTATTGATTGTGATGTGTTGGTTTACTTTAGTATTATTGTGATTCTTTGCTATGGTCGATGTTACAAAAGCCTTGTAATAAATGTGTCTATATTTTTAATATAACACCTGTCTGGAGTAATTTGTAAGTGTCCTTGCTTTGTGTGCTCATTGAGGTCTTTCAGTCACCCTCACCCCTCTTGAGACTTAGGGCCTCATTACACGGACAGCGGTGGACCAAGGTGCTATTAGCACCTTGGTCCATGCCGGTAAAATACAGGCACCGCCTTGGTGGAAAGGGGAATTACCGCCCTATTCCAAGGTTGGTGGGGTGGTAATTCCCCCTTCCCCCATTGCCCTTCCCCATTCCCATTTTTACCCCATAGGTCATAATGGGAATGGGGAAGGTGCTAATTACGGCACCGTAAATTGCGGTACCGTAATTAGCTCCCTGGCCCCTTTGCGGGTTGGTTTTTAACGCCTGCAAAAAGCAGGCATTAAATTCTCCAACCCGCAAAGGGACCTCGTAGTAAGGCGGTAAGGATTTACCGGTACCGGTAAAATACCAGTACCGGTAAACCCTTACCGCCTACCGTGTAATGAGGCCCTTAGTCTTGACCACCGCCATCGCTACCTTGATTGGTCTGGCTTGTGCAGAGGTTACTCTGTTCCAAGAAACTAGGCTGGCCTTCTGAACCTCTGCCCCTCCAGGTCAGAGTTCAGAAATCCATCTTAACAAATTGGTGGCAGCGTTGGGATAGGAATGAAGGTATCCAGTGTTGCGCACGAGTGAAGGCTTTTCAAGTTATTCCTACAAGGACACATAGTGAATTGTTGCAGTATAACTTGTTAAAGGCCATAGTCCTATCTAACAGTATGGAAACAAGTACCGTGTTAACTTTAAATGCTTCTAAATCCAAAACATTGAAAAAGATGTGTGCTGAGAGAGGTGTCTCCTCTCAAGGCACCAAAATGGAAATGGTTCAAAGAATCATGGCGTGACAAGAAGCTCATTTTAGCGCTATAGCTTCAGAGGACAGTGCAGAAGGAGGTGGGGCTGCTCTCACTGATAGAACTGATAGTTCTGCCGCTGCACTGGTCCACAGCGACCATGAGGACAGGGAGGATGAAATGTCCAATGTTTCCTCTGCCAGTGCTGATGGGGAGGCCATACTTGAATTTTAGAAGCAGGAGCTGCTGTTTAGGCAGAAGGAGCTTGATTTCAATATGGCCAAACTAAAAATCGAACAGGCAGAAAAACAGAAAGACAGGGATCACCAGTTGGAACTGGCCAAGCGTCAAGTTGCCAATGGATCCAAGGGTCCTGGACATGGGTCTGGGGCCTCCTCTCATCCAAGGTTTCCAAAAGATCTGCTCAGTGTGTATGAGGAAAAGAATGACATTATGGACTGGCTGAATACATTTGAGTATGCATGTGAAGTTCAACAAGTTGACAATGCTGATAAAATTGCCTGGTTACTTAGCAGACTGCTCCATTTTGGCTGCAGTTCCATTATGGAAATGTTAAAAGCTGAGAGATCAGATTTTGCAATTTTGAAGCAAACTCTCATTTTAAAGTTTGGAAAGACTGCTGCCCAATATTTAAAAAGATTCAGAGAGTATAAGAAAAAAGAAGGTGGTACTTGGGTATCTTATGTAACTGAATCCTTAAAAAACTTGACTGGCTGGGTCGAAGGTTATAAGGTTTCTACCTTTGAAGGTATGATACGTCGTGTCATGCTGGAACATATTTTTGCATCTTCTTCCCCTGAGCTTAAGCAGCATTTGGCAGATTCGAAGGAGATATATCCTAAGAAACTTGCCATTGCAGCAGATTTATGGGTGTCACATCGAGTGTCCCATAAGGACAAGACTCATACTGGTAAGCAGGAAGAAGGGAAAAAGTCCAAAGATAAGGAGGGCGGGGAAACTGATAAATCTTCTTCCCAAAAGGGTCACATAAAGAAAAATAAGGGTAAGACACAAGAGAACTCACAGGGTAGTGGAGGTCAGCCTCTGAAACCGAACTCTGGTTATAATAAGCCTCCCTATGTAAACAGACCCAATGGATCTTGTTTTGCTTGTGGTGCAACTGGCCACGTGAAGGGGGATCCCAGATGTAAGGTCAAAACCTGGGGGGTCCACTCTGCTAATCTGGCCTTCTCCTCCTATGAGGAAGAAGAGATTACCGGACCATCCTTCTCCTCAGACTCCTTCCCCAGTGGGATAGAAGCTGAGGTAGTTTTAGTTTCCCAGGGTTCCTGGGAGCCTAAAGTCGCAGAGGCTTATGCTAGGATTCCAGATAACACCAAGCACTACTTTAAAGACAGTGTGCTGATCAATGGAGTAGATACTCCAGCTCTTAGGGATAGTGGATGCAGTCGGACTGTAGTGGATTCTTCCTTGGTAGACCCTGAGGAAGTTGCCAGAGCTACTCTGATGCCCACTAAGTTGGCTGACTGCCCACCTCGCATGTTCCCAGTAATACCTGTAAATCTTACTATCAATGGTACAGCAGTCAGGATTCCAGTGAGCATTCAGAGGAGTGTCACAGGAAAGGTCTTGTTGGGGAATGATCTCAGAGCTTTAGGGCTTGTGGGAGATACTGCTGACAGACCCTGCACAAGGTCTCAAACGAGGGCAGCATTGGCCAAGACCAATGCCCTGCCCCAGCCAATGGGGAATCCCAAGGCTAAAGGAGTTAGAAAACCAAAACGAGGGAAAGAAAATATTCCCCCTACCTCACCTACCACTGCGGTGAAGGTAGTTGGTCAATCACCCGGACCTGACGAGGAGGATGGGATTATGTTTGATTTAGGATTCAACCTAATATCTAGATTGCAGGATCTTGGGGTGCTGGTTAACTCAGAAGATGATTTATGGGGCAGGGTTGCAGTAGGTATCTGCCTCAGATCAGCTTGGGATAATGATGGAATAGTCAGAAAGCAGCGATGTTCTGCAATTGTAGTTTTAAATGGGTCTGGTCGGGTGAAAGTGCAGTTGCCACCTCCAGTTATCGTCAATTTAATGTTTAAGAAATCTGCTTTTAGACGAGCCGCAAGCCTTGCCTCACGAGCGGCAGTGTCTGCAAAATTAAATCTCACTGTGCCCACCCCTGTGCTACTTACCCCAACATTAGCATATAAAATGTAACAAGGATTTCTGTTGATGTTATCCGGGATCAGAGCACTGCAGGGGTTTAGGCACTCAAGGTCTTTACTGCCTGGTGACAAACAAAATCGTAATCCATTTGTAGTTATTTTAGAGACATTTATTGCGTTTGGAGTGGCTTTTGGCTTAGATGCATTTTCTTCGTCAAGGCGTATGTTGATTGCATCAACCTCAGATCTAGCCAGATCAAAAGATTTACAATAAGTATCACGCAATTTTGAAGAGGCAGTATTACAACTTGCCAATATTATGGGGTGAATTCCTTGAGCTCCGATAATTTGGGAGCCGCCGTTGGCGTGAATGTTACTTTCAGGTGTTGCAATAATATTGGCATCGATGAAAGAGTTGTACTGGGTTTCGCAGGGGAAACAATGGGAAGTGCATCCAATATGCCTTGCATTTCTTTATCGTCTTGAGCCAACACAGAGGTCTGTGGACTATTCGGACAGGTGCTTAAATCCAGAAGTTCAAGATCTCTTAGCTCTGTTTGTACTACACTGATCTTCTCATGACATACAGTGAGAACTTCAGGCATAATGGGAGGGTTAGATGAATGGGCGTTGTGATTTGGACAGATTGAGGCAACTTGTGGTTGCGTCCCAGAGTCACATGTGTTAATGTCTGTGATGGTGGCGTTTTGTCCCTCACTATTCACCTCCGATGCTGCCTCGTTAGGAGAAATACTAACAACTTTATTCAAGTCTGAGATTGGGGGGGGGCTTTAACGCTGTGTGGAATGCAAGCAGGCTTGGAACCGCGGAGGCGGCAGTGTTGTTATCCTTTGCAGCGCTATCAGACTCACCTTGATCACGTAGCAGGTAATTTGCCAAAATCTTCCGCTGTTGTTGTGAAAGGACCGGCAACCAGCATCTTGATGCTCCTTTGTTGAAGCCTGTTCTCATCCGTCAATGTAGTTGAGAGTGTTCTGATGATTGGGGAACACACGTCTGAGAAGAGGAGCTCCTTACACCTCAACGACTCGAAGACTTCAAGACTCTGCATTGACTCTGTGTTGACTCTGCGTCCACTCCGCAGACTCACAGGGTTTTTAATGGAGCAGTAAAGGTAGCGGACAGACTGTCTCAACACAACACAGCAGCAGCAGACAGCAGAATCCAAGACTCTGCGTTGACTTCCAATTGATAGTTATTTCTCCCATGGTGCATTGCAGGATCATAGTTTTTGGAAATGAAACGACCGTCATCTTGTTTTTCTCTCAATGAGATTGAGATCCACGGCTATAGCCGAGGAAATGGGAACATTAAATGCAGGTAAAAAAAGTAATTTGCATGTCAAAAACATGCAAATGCCATCATGCTAGAGGTGGGGGGGTGGCTAGAGGGCACCAAGTGGAATCTGGGAGTTGCAAGGGGTCTAAGGACTGAGTTTGCAACACAAAGCTTTCTGTAGCTCCGACTACAGCCTCGAATAGCAAAAATCTGAAAGCAAACTGCGTCACAGAAACTGCATGTGTTGTGGGGGCAAAGGGAGAGGGCAGGGGAAGTGAGGAGGCCATCTGGGAAGTGGGGGAGGAAAGCATTTTTCATTTTCAGCCATTTTGCTGATATCCGCTGCTATATTCAGGGCTAGAAAGGACTACCAATTTAACCAGATATGAGTAGTTTTGTCTCCGCAGCTATACATTTTGATGTGTCAGTGTTTTATTTCTTTTTGAAAGTTGTTTTTATAGGTATAGTGACGTTGGTGGTAAAAAATCACTGATAGTAGGTATTTGAGAGTCTTATGTATTTTGGCTGTGTGTTTTCAGACTTTGGTACATATGTGATTGTGGAGAAAAACAGAAGAAAATAGTTATAAAAAAATAATACAAAACAGAGCCATCATACTCTAGTTTTAGATGCCCATACACTGTATTTTAGTTTGCGTATTGTCACTCATGCTATTATATCTTGTGCCTATTAAGGGCCTAATTCACAGAGCGAAATGCTCTGTGAATTAGGTCCTTAATGTTTCCCTACCTCGTTTACTTTCATGTTTTATTGTCTGCTTTCTTTCTGCTCAGCTACCTTACATTACTAGAGGAGCAGTGTTGTACTGTATTGATCTTTCAAGTTCTATTGTACTACAAAACCCAAAGTGAGCCCCCCCCCTTGTGGGATGTATTAACCCACTCATCCGAGCCCTGCAACAGTACTGTGCATTGCTGGCAGCAGAAACATCAGAATGGCCACTGGAAAGCATGCTGCTTACCAGAGATCACCAGAAAATGCACAGTGAAAACCTGGAAAATAGGCTGCCATCCACTTTTGCCTATCTTAGTGAGCACATGAGATCACTGGCCAAAACCACCATTGAGCTATCCACCAAGTAGTCTGAAACCACTTGGAAATAGCAATGCTGATTGCCAAAAGCAACACAGAGCTGGTTGGGAATCCGTTTTCTGGATTGTCAAAAAATGCTAAAATCATGGCTCACAAAACCACCAAAAGGATACAACTTCTTGTTGGGTGTTCCACATGACTCTACCGCAAGAATCCACATCAATACAATGTCAGCAAGAATCATATACTATCAAGTAAAATCCCCTTTTTGAAAGATATTGATGTAAAGACAGCTGTAAAAATGGGTATAGTACCGTTGCTCACCTGTACCAGAAAGCCGGCGTTTTAAAACAATTCCTTGTAAAAACTGAACAACTGAACCCAAACTATGCCAAGAAATACTGGCTATCAGAAGCCTAAGGGGTAGAGACAATGTAAAACTATATTCTGAAATTACTTGAAGGAAGCAATTGTTTAATGTATGTATTACAAATGTGGGTTATATTGTAAGAAAAGACACATTGTAACATTGGTTGCCGGGCTTGAAAGTTTCCCACACTGGGAACCCTTCACACCTGATCCCTAGACAAAGGAGACATCCCCTGCCCCAAGCCAAGAGAATGACAAGTTGGTGTGAAAAGGAACTGGGGAGTGGCACCCTGGAATGGGGCTCTGCTGGCTGGAAACAAGACAATGGACTCTTTCAATTGAATAGAATATGCTGATTTGGGTGTGACTTGTAAACAGCTGCTCCAGCAGGAAGGCAGGCCATGTGACCATCTGACTCACCCAGCTCTGGGGGGGCGGACCAGACTGAGATGTGAATTCAATTGAGAGCAAATATATGTTTTATAAAATTGCCTTTTACAAAGTTTACTAAGTTGACAGAAATGTCATACTTGGAGATTCTTAAAGTGACAAATTCACTCACAGTTCAAGACAAAGCTGGATGCCATACGATGTTCTGAGACCAAATCCCAGGATTTATTAATATTGTAGATACAGTGTCTATGCTAGAAACATGAAAACTTACAGTAATATGCTCAGAGAGGGTGTGTATGCCTGTGTAAAATCTTAGCAAATTCACCAAAAACGAAAATAAGTTGTCATTTCTGAACCCAAGCTCGTAGGAACATAGGGCTTGCAAAGAGACCTGCCTTAATTCCTCTGTGAGGTGTACATGTATTTTCAAGAACTTGTGTATCTGGGAAATATGTTTTTTTATGAAAAATTGATTTTCTAAGTAAAAGCAAAGGGGAGTTTCTTCACTAGATTGTAAAACACAGCATCACTCTGACTCATTCTGACACGCAATCCTTTCTGCAGTCAGATCACAGGGAATCCTCTAACCTATCAAATCCTTAGGGGGTTGGGCATGTAGAATCAGCCTTCCCACCCACTTTGAAAACACATAAAAAGAGACTGCTCAGGACAGATGAGACACACTCATTTTTCCACTTCAACTGATTCCTGCAAAGCACTCTGCCAGACCAGATCCACACAATATCCAGACTCCAGATAGATCCAGAGACCAGAACTCTAGAACCAAACTCTGAAGCAAAGGCCTAATTCACAAGCTGAATCCTTCTCAGCTGGGCTCAGAACTTTAGCAACCTGATTCTCACATTCAGCAGCCGGGCTGAGCTGTTCTATTCTAGCCAAGAACCCTGTGCTAGGACCAAGGTCTGGACCCAGAAAGCAGCGCTGTATCCAGAACCCGTCAGTCCCCGACCAGAGGCCGTGCTGTGAGCAGAACCAGTGCCTGAGACCGTCCGGTGGCAAGTGAAGTCCAAACCTGACCAGATCGGTGACGAGGCCCATTTCCATTCCATTACAAAACTAGGAGTGAGTATCTAGTCTAGAACTGTACAGAACCAATCTCTTAGTTTAAAGTAATCCTCTTCCATTCATTCAACCTATCCAGAACTGCATTTAGAATTTTGTGTCCATCCTGTGATTTCAAATCTGTAAAAGCGCCTTCTGTCATTTCTGAAATCCTGACTTTATTTCTGAAATTCTACCTTCGCAAAAATGTCTGTCTCTTTTGAACCGCACGTCCTAGAAGCGAAATTTAACTGTCCTTTTCAAGCTAAGATCACAAACCTAAAACGATATTCCAATTCCTTATAGTTTTTCTGTAATCGCGATTTACACATGTGGAAAAAGTGCAGCGAATTGCAATTTTGCTCAATTTTTATTTTCTGTCAAAATAGATGCTCCTTGTTCTCAATTGCTGAATTTCGTTTTCAATCTGGTAATCACTCATGAATCATTGCTAGTGTTGACCTGAACTAATCCAAAGTAACTCTCACTTATCCTGAATATCCCTTAGTGAATTAAAAGCATTTTACTATATTTTCCCATCCATTGCAATTACATGCAAAGTATTTTGCCTGTTTTAAAATCATACATGTTCTCTCTAAGCTTGCTGGGGGAACTGGAATTGAACTACATTATTGATTGTATTCTTGCAACCTGTGTACCCTCTTTCCCATCTCTTCATACTGCATAGTGGGGGGAGTGAGTAGTCACAGGGGAAAAAGTGACCCTATTTTCTTTTGATTGAAATCATATCAAGTCTATTTCTGTGTTGCATTCTTTCCCATTATTGCATTTCCTTGAATCACATAAGTATTCTCTGCTACAGTATCCTTCATATTCATACTCGTAAGTCATTAAAGAGATTGTAATTTTGTAATACCTATTGTTGATTACCGTCCATATTCATAAGTGTGCTATTCAGATATTATTTTGTTCATAAAAGTGTGATATATACATTGTTTAATTATTCAAATAAACCTTTTAATTTGCAAAACAAACCTATTTCCTGGCTCAGTGAGGTCAGAGGGGATTCAAAGAGAGGGGCGTTATATAAGGGTTCATCATCCAGATTTAAGAACTTTGACATAAAAAATATATAAATAAGGGCTTCCATTGGGCATCCCAGACTAGGCATTGACTTAGTTGGAGTGCTGAATTGAAGTGACTTACACCCTTTAAGTAACAATTTGTAACTGTGGTTATAATAAAAGTCAATGAACTGTAGCTGTAGGTATAATAAAAGAAATCTGTGGATAATTATTTTATTGTATTTGTGTATTTATATGTGATTAGTCGTCCTTAAACAGACTCTTTTGGGGTACACTGAGTGTACTATTTTAGTGGATTTGTAGTACTGTTGTGAGGTTATCAAGGAACAACGCATTTCTTTCATTGGTTAGGTGTACTCCATCATGTCTGTAGAAAATGGCCATGTAGAACTGTAGGTTGTTGTTTGAAATCCATAATTGGTTGTGGTCGCTCGTGAATGCTGAAACTACTTTATTAGCATTTCTCAGTAATTCCTCAATTTTACCATTTAATCTAGTGGTCCATAACCATTTTTGCTTTGGGGTCAAATTGGAAAAGATAAAAATGGTGTGAGAAAATAGATCCATTCATTTTCGCATGTCTTGTTTCATCATTAAAGTAAGGGACATACCTTGTACATTCTCCAAATATCTTCCTCCACAATTATTTGGTATGACGTCTGGCTGCCCTGTATTTCTCAGACTTAACAATTTTGGAAGACCTTGCAACCAAAGCATTACCTGCAATCCAAACCATTTAATTGTAAAAGCTTTCAAACCTCGGCCTGTGTTCATATTTAGTTTCCCACAAAATGCCAGCAACTAAAAAAGCCAACTATCTCTGATCAGCCACACAGTTTTGAAACCAGCCATGATGTCTGTGGTCTTTATCTGATTTCAGGAAAATTACTCCTAGTTTGAATTTCTAGTAGCTTGTATGAGAAAGGTATGAATAATGTGTGTGTTTTTGAGTTTTCAATTATTTATTTATTTATTCACAGTTTCAAAGCGCACATCAGCATCATGGCGATGTTACATATATGTCACATATATACATTGCTGGTTGCAGAGGAAGGCTCAGAAAATACATTGACAATTTGCATTTACTGATAATCTTAGCGTTACATAGACATTGTAGATTGCGGAGTACCTTAGGGTTAAGCAGGTATGTGAGTGTGGAGAGGCTGAGGGAGCAGCGTGAAGCTATGTGAATAGTGTGGTTTTGAGGGATTTGCGGAAGGAAAAATGAGAGGGATTCTGCTTTGAGTGCATTGGGGAGGGCATTCCAGAGTTTAGGTGCTATATGAGGGAAGCGGATACCTCCGGCGTTGGCTCTTTTTATGGAGGGACCACAGAGTTGGTTTGCATGGTGGCTCCTTTTGGGACGGGCAGAGATGTTCTTGGTTATTGTCTCTGATATGTAGGATGGGGCAGAGAGATTGATGCATTTATGTATACAGTTGAGGATTTTGAAGTAGATCCTTTCCTTGACTGGGAGCCAGTGGGCGTCATATCTGGCTCGGGATATATGGTCATTTCTGGGATGTGTAAAGCATCTTGGAACGCATTATTTTGTTCTATTTGGAGCCTGTTTATGCTTTTAGTTGAGGTGCTTGCCAGAAGGGCATTGCAGTAATCAAGTCTGGCTCCTATTATGGCTCTGGCTCTGGAGTTTGTAATTGGTTGATGGTACTGTTGTAATTATCTGTGACTATACTGTAGCCACTCATTGTGCAGTGTTGCTCCCCGGGGGTTGGAACAGTGTTCCACCCTGTGCAACCGCGGCTATATTGCGGCAAATGTATGTGTTTATGGACATGTGGTAGCTGTGGCCGTTATTTGCAGTGTTTTAGTATAGCTGTGGCTAACTGAAAATGGACATGCAGGGTTTTTCTATAACCACGTCTATTGACAATCATGTGCGTAGGCGAATCAATGCTTTCCATCATTTTATTGTTTGTACGTGTAGGCACAGTTATATGTAAAGCTGTGTTTATAGACCATACATTGTCTGTGCAATAATCATATTGTTATGTGAATGATACAGCACATAATTTTATTTTTATGTGTTATTTTATCTGCTTAGGTTTATTCTTATTGAAATTTTGAAGGCCGGCTTAGTTTGATTTTAAGCTTGCAAAAAAATGTATGTATAGCTTCAGATATAGAGGAAGTTCTGCAGCCATGTTGAATAGACATGACTATGAATAGCCACGGCTATGAAAGATGCTTGGTGGGAAAAAAAGATTTCTGTGATTGTTTGTTATTAGTTGTTGTTTCTTTTCTATTTGTGTAGCTCTTTGTGATAGGTTGTAGTGAAAATGTGTCAACCATTTTGGTAGTTTTATTAGTATATAGTCCTCTATTTTGATTGCAGATCTCTCCCTGTGTACATGGAAGGAGTGTGGGTGATGTGAAAGTAAGTGTTATTAAATATTTACATGTTAGAATGTTTATTTGCATTGTTGTGTGTTAATTATATTAATTACTGCCAGCTGATGTCCTTTGTAACTTTCGCTAACATGGACCTACAAAATTAGATTTGCCAATCAATACCATGTATATGTAGGTATGTAGATTGTGTTTTCATGTTAGTGAGGTTGAAGGTTTATTTGATTGCCTTTGCTGTAATTTAATGCAATTTCAGCTATGCAGCACTCTTAGCTGTTTTGAGTTTTCTGTGAAGTAGTACAATTAACGTTCATTTTAGTCATTTTTTATTTTTGTATTGTGTTGTAGCTGTATTGTTCTCATTATCCCAGTGGATTTGCACTAGATGTTGGACGGCTAACTTCCACGAAAGGTCAACCTATATTCAAAACATAGTGGGACTGCTGGAGATGAGAGCAGCACATTTGGAGACAGTTTATGAAAAGCCTTCTTTTTGAACCTCCCTAGCATGTCTGATGATTCTTGAAATTGAGTGCTGAACGTGTTTCAAGTTTCTGGTTGTTGGTGGCAGCACCTTTAATGTGTGGAGTTTGTTTCTGCTGTACAACCACTGCTCTCACCTAGCTTTTTTTTTTTCAAGTTGGATTTATTTTAATGGTCAATGATTAGTATGTGCAAGGAGAATAGCAGTGTTGCATGCACAAATGCTGTATCTGATATAGTGAATGTGATGCACTGCATACGAAATATGAGGGTCATACAAAAGTGTGTATAAAATTGTGTTTCTTAAAGTGTGTGGGTTCTTTAACTGAATATGTATTATTTTTTTTCAAATAGAAAGATATTATTACTATTTTTAGAAGATGCAGAAGGTTTATTTATTAACCAATGCATAATTAAAAAAATATATATATTTTTATTGAACATAGATGAATAACCACAGCTTTGGTGTAGTCCAATGGGTTGCTGAATATTGGAGGCACGGTTAACCGCATCAATGAATGTGGAGGTTCGTAGCCGCTGGTACATTGGACCATACTCGCGGCTATGTGACTGAATGTGCAAAAAGTATGCTGTTTATACCTGAAAGAATCTTTTCTAAGAATGATCAATTATATATATATATATATATATATTTATTTAAACAATCTATTTGACTTACACCCTGAAGTTTCATATTGTAACCACGGCTAGAATAAAATTCACTGAACTCTATAGGCGGCTATGAGTAATGAGTTATTTTATGTACTCTTTTTGCTGTCTCATTTGTTATTCATATTCTACACTCAGTTTCTAAAAGAAACCTACACAATCATATAGCCGCTGCTGCTATAAATGGAGTGGAGAACATTCATTAATTTGTGTTTTAATTCTTTTAATGAGTCCATGATTCATTTCTGTGTAGTAATTGTGGTGATTCGTGTTTGATTCTTCTTGATGATTGAATGACATCTTCATCTGTTTGACAATATTTTAAATATTTGTAACAATTAAATATATAACACAATTTAAAAATATTATGTTGGTTGTATAGACATTTGTTAGTAGGTAAACACATCTGTTCGGTGACTGATGTGTGTTCCTTAGAATATTATTGTTAGTCTAATTTTACCTAAATATAAAGAATGGACTTACACATTCGTTAATGTGGTGTATTTCCTTTTGGTTCATTTTCTTCAGTGTATCCTTTTTTAATTTATTCCTCTGTAGGATAATTGTCCTGCAGCCATTGCATGTAGTTTTCCATTTTAGTGTGATCAAATAAATATTGCTTGTTACAGATATTAATATTGGCAATGGAGGAAGAGTACATGAAGAGAGAAGTTGAAATGTTTGTATTTACTTTCTGATTGGTTGTTCATTGTATGTGTGGTGGGTAGCTTCCAATAGGATGTCAAGTACCTCAGATGTTGTTGAATTGTTGAACCTATCAGAGAATGTATGTTTTGAGTGATGTTTATATATGCCAATAAGAGTTTTCCTACATAGTACATTTGTATTGCTTGAGACTGAGGTGTAGTTTTAGGAGATTGTGCTATGTTTGGTTTATATATATTGTTTGATTGGATATTTCAAACATGCAGCCAATTTCAGAAGGAGAGGATTTTCATTGTCAAGATGACTGTGGAGAATTTGAGGATTTTGAGAATGGGCTTTATAGTGATGTTGAGGACATTGGTGATGTGTTGTCAAAGCATTGGCAAACAATGTTTTTTTGGTTCTATAATATTATTTTAGATGGAGTGTTTGAAATGAAAGATTTATGCTGCAATTGTGGAGAAATACGCTTGACAGAGAAATGAAAATGAATTAATCATCAAAATAAAGAGCACAGAGAAATGGAGAAATGTTCCCACATTTTTTTTATAATTGTAATAGAGGTGTAGAATATTTCTCTGATAAAACATTTTTTTTTTTGGTTAAATATTGGTAAAAGAACCAAAATGCTCTTTTAAGAGCAACTCAAAAAACTGTTTAAGTATATTGGAAAAGGATGCCTTTTAAAAAAAAATAGCTGTGGTGCAACAGCATCCAATGAAACAGTGTGCCCTGTCAGATGGATTATAGCCACTAAGCAATGTGACGTTGTGTTTTTGGTGGGTGAAGCCTGACTATCCCCTAAGCCATGGGTATGATTTCTGTTCCTGATTCTATGCCCTCATTGTTACTTTTATGTTGTTCGAATTGTTACATCTTGGTAATATGTCTTTTTTAATCTGTAAAGATGTTACATTTTGTCACGACTACTGGTGGTTGACTCACTCTGTGGCTATGTATGCCCGAATCATACGTCGTACTTTGTGGCGGGCTTTGGTAGCCGCAGGCATAACCCTGCCTCATTGTACCCACGGTTATGGGTGTTTGTATTTTGGTGCAGTTTTCATATTATTTAATGGATGTTTTAGCACAGATTTTGACATGTGATTCTGTTTGGATTTTCTCACCTCATGGCATGTGTGATTTAAATTTGAAATCTCTTCAATATATGTTTTCCAGTGCATTTAAAAAATGTACATGTAGCCCCCTCTATAAGAGGGTCATCACTGTGCAACCGGGGTTATAGCCACGGTTATGCTATTGGTCAAATTAAGAAAAAAACTATCATTTTGTTGTTGTGTTTGCACATGTTTCACGAAGTATTCTTTGGAAGGATTGTGTTGGGGTTTATTGACTGTTATAGGTTGTGATAAAAATGTGTTGGCCATTTTACTTGTTTGCATTCTGCGGTCATCTTTTTGTCATGTTAATTTCTGAAAGCTATGAAATGACCTTTTTGTGAACTTTTGACATTCTAAATGCAGAACTCAGGAGTGTGCATATGTTCTCTGTTTGGCTATTGTGAAGATTTATTCATTATTTGGAGCATCAGAAGATGAGTGATTGTGTGTTTTTCTATATTTTATGTATATTATGAATTGTATTTCTAAGATACATTAAGAATGTTTGGGTGTCTGTTTTAGTCAAGTTTACAAGTATTGTTTGGAAAGAAGGGGTTTTCCATATTTTAGTTTAGTATTTCTTCTAGGAGATTGATGAAGCAGTATCACATGTTATGCTATGGTTAAGTGTGACAACAAATATATTTCCAATTAAAGGTTGTTTCTCACTGACATTGAAAGATGTGATATGGATGGGGGTGCAAAAGAAACCCTAGTGTCAACCAAGCAGCATAGCTCTACCTTTGACAAATATTGTATCTGTGTATGTGCATTGTAGCCCGATATTAAGGGGTTTTCTTTGACCCTTTATTTATGATTTTCTACTGTGTTAGAATTATAGAAATGTTTGAATGTGCCTTTACATTTGAGAGGTTTTATGAGGCAGTGCACCTGATGAATGCTAACTTGGTTATGATGTTCAACAATGTTCTTTTGCTTTTTTGTGTAGATGTGTGCATTCTGCTAGCCTACTGGGAAAGTTAATTTGAACTGGTACGTTTGGAGTGGACATTTTCTGTCTTGTGAAGTGGTTTGGGAATTGAACTGTGAAGTTATGGCCAGGTATTATTAAAGTCTTTTGGCGTTTCAGGAAAAATACAGCAGGTAAATGGTTTCTGAAAAATACAAATAAGGTAGCAGGTGCCCCTCTCTAGAAAGAACATGACATGATAACCTGTTCTGTGGTTTTTTCCCACTTTGAAATTCTGTAGTCATCACTTTTTGCTCACTATACCTTTCACAAAGGAAGAAAATCCTTTTGCATATCAGTCTCTGTCCCGCCCACAATGGCATTCTTGCATTGAAATGCCTGGCAAACCTCCTTTGAACAAGAGTACCAACAGCAACCCCAGACACATTTTTCCCCCTAGTCGGGCCTCATCAGTGAGGTGGATCCATACCTCTCTGAGCACAGTGAGCAATGGGTCCACATCTGGGTCTCCCCAGGTAACTTTGGGTGACCAACCTCAAGTTCCTTGCAAAAATACAAAAAAGGTAGCAGGCGCCCCTCTCTAGAAAGAACATGGCATGATAACCTGCTCTGTGTTTTTTTCCCCACTTTCAGAGTGCCTGATGTCTCTGTTGTGTTTCAAAAATGGAGCATGTTTGAAGAATGTTTTGACAGAAGTGACCTACTTTATGTTTGTAGACACTGTGCTGGGTTTAGTATTCCTCCTAGAAGTGTCTTGAACGACATTGTAGTGCCTGATGGCACTGTTGTGTTTCAAAAATGTAACATGTTTGAAGTGATTGCATTGCAAACTGTTCATCCTTTTCTAGTTATTGTTATATTGCAAAAAAAGATGTAAAACCTGCCCAAGAAACCATTAGTACAAGATGTGAGAGGCAAAGTTGTGTATTTACCTCTCAAATTGGAAGAAAATGTGAACACTCTAGGAGCGAGGTGTGACATTGCAGATTGTGTGTTTTAGTAAATGGTGTTGCCACCAAACATAAGAGCATTTGGCAACAGTTTATAGATATTGGAAAGGTGAAAGATTCAATGGCTTTGCTGTCAGAGAAAAATGATTTATACAAAGGCAGTCTGACTGTTCCAGGCTTGTCTATGCTTCATGTTGAGTCAACAAACAAAAGCAGTGAAGGTCAGTTTCAACATCTATCTGTTGTGGAAGGGAATAGTTTCAATTAACATTACACTATTCATCCTCTACAGGCACGTCAAGTCATGGGTGACAGTTTAGAATTGTATCAAATGAAAGCAATGAAAGGTACACCAATCAGTGTCTGGGAAAAGACGTTAGAAACTTGTAGTTTCCCTTTGCTTTTTCCTACTTTTACAGGAGAGCAAACTGGATGATCAGAATGTCAGAATTTCTTCTTCAGAATATCGTTGTACAAGAATGTATTCTGAATATTCCCGATTCTGCACCGATTCTGCACCGTTTCCCTTTGCTTTTTCCTACTTGTACAGGAGAGCAAACTGGATGATCAGAATGTCAGAATCTCTTCTTCAGAATATCGTTGTACAAGAATGTATTCTAAATATTCCCGATTCTGCACCGATTCTGCACCAATGTTTAATATATTTTTCTCTTATTGTATGAAAGTGAATTTTCCACACTATGTTATGCTGTTGCTCATAGACTTCAGACCGCTACTAGATTTCAAATCTTTTCGAATGTGAGATGCTGCAACAGATGAAAGAAAAACATGAGGTTTTAGAGAGTAAACTTACCAATGTTCTTGCTACAATGAGAGGAACCAAAGAATATTGGCATAGGATACACTCTGAGGTTAGATGCATGATCAGAAACGTTGGCCCTCAAACTTGGTTTGTGATTTTTAGTTGTGTTGAGTATGGTTGGGATGTTCTTGCAGAGTGGATTTGTAAAAGTAATCCAAAGAAAGAAGACCTCAAACACATGACACCAGGAGAATTGTGTACCATGGACCCTGTAAGTGTATCGGGGCTCTTTCATCACAGATTTTTAGCCTTGTTATACTTTATATATAATAAAGAAAATGGTGCATTAGGCATTGCGGAACATTTCTTTTGAAGGAAAGAGTACCAGGCATGTGGGGCTCCATATATGAATGTGCTGTTGTGGATTCAAGATGTCCTCGGTTTGGTAAAGAAAGTGATGGCTGTGTGGTGGAGTACATTGAACAATATGTTACTTGTTCCATTCCTGCTCAGCATGTCAATGCTGATTTACGGAACAAGGTGGAAAGGTTTCAAAGGCACTCACGTGGAAAGTACTGTCAGAGAAAGTACAAAAGTAAGGACAAATACTACAGTCAGTGCAGATTTGGCTTTCCAAGGTCTGTGACACCAGTTGATTGAGTGAATAGTTTGATGTCATCTGATCGACACCATTTTATGGGTAAGTACCAAGAAATACATATAATTTCAAAAGAAATAAGGTATGCCTACTCATTAATGATTACAATCCTGTCATTGGTCAGCTTTGGAATGCAAATACTGATGTACAGTATATTGCTGATGATACAACAGCTGCTGCTCCTTATGTTACAGCATATATGACAAAAGCTGAAAAGAGCAATTCAGCTGTGGTATGGGCCGATTTATCAGCAGATAAAAGTCTTAGGGCCTGATCACGACTTTGGCGGTAACGCCGGCAGTATTACCGCCGGCGGTATTAGCCCTTCCGCTGAACTCCCCAGTGCTAATAGCGCCGGATCACGAGTTTGGCCGTAATGTAATGCCCCACTCCCCATTGAGCCCATTCGCGAATGCCCCATTCCCCATTGGGCTCAATGGGGAAAATTTGCGCTCTTACCGCCGGCGGATTTCCTGCCGGCGGTAATAGCGCACATTTTCAGTGGATTTCCCCCCAGCCAAGAGCTGGGGCAAAATCCGCCGAAGTCCTGATTTGGTGGCCCCTTAAATCCGGTGGTAATAGCGCGACTGCCGGATTTAAGGGTTACCGCCAAAGTCGTGATGAGGCCCATAGTCAAAAGCTTCTAAGCTTGGTTTGAAGATGTGTTCATATAGAACGTGTGGAAGCTACGAAGCTGCACATTGGATAACTTGTTTTCCTCTGTGTGGATGTAGTAATAATGTCCTTTCATAATAATAATGTCCTTTGGTTACCTCTTGGCCTATCTAGTACTAGAAATCGGGTACTGAAGCCTTCCAGTGAAATTTAGCAGTTAGCTGAAGCACTACCTGACACTACATAGATCCAGAAAACCAACTTGATGGATAAATGTTATTCAAATCGATCTGTAGTGTTGGAGGATTTTTGTTTATATATAGTAGCAGAATGCTACTAATAATGACATATTGAAGCAGACAGTGACAGGGTTTGGTTTAAAGTACATGCATGTTCTTTTTGTCTGGTGAGACATGAGAAGTAAAGTCTCATCAAAAAGAAGTGTATTATACCATTAAAGATCGGTTCTCACATGGTTTAAAGCATGACAAGCATGAATGTACTTGTGTGCAATACAACCTGTATTGTTGTATGTTAGTGGACAAGTAGGAACAGGCAACTCTTTTTTAATAATGCAATAGGAGCTATGATCCAAAATGTAACATATTGCTCATTGTCATGTATTGTAACCGGTCCAACAGGTTCAGCAGCTTTTAATGTAGGAGGTGTTACTTTACATTGACTGTTGATGCTACCGGTGGAGCATGACAACAAATGAGAGTATCAAAAACTTGTATCAAGCACAGCACAAGAAGTAGGAAAAGTTGAAAGAAAAGTAAATACCTTGATTGTAGATGAAGTAAGTATGGTGGAAAACTTCATGCTAGCTTTGATTCACTTGTGAATGCAAGAGGTTTTGAAGACTGACTACAACATTTTGTTTGGAGGTAAACATGTTCTTGTTTTTGGAGACTTGTTACAATTAACTCCTGTGAAAGGGCAACCAGTTTTCAAAATGGATAGACAAAAACGTATAGGAAGTATTGGTCATTTTAACCTTTGGAATTGTTTGTATTCCAGGAACTTTCCATTAATATGAGACAATCTGCAGAGTATTCAGAAATGCTTAATGAGATTTATATAGGTGTTCTTGAGGAGAATGTGAAAGCAGTCTTAAAGGGAAGACTGATTTCTAAAATGTTTCATGCAAATTGTAGTCCATCTGATGTCATGTTGACTCTTAAGGAAAGAAATATTTCTTGTGGTGCTTGGATGTGCACAATTGAAGAGTGTAACAAGTGTAACTCTACAATGTTGCTGTCGGAGAAGCAAAATATTGCAGAGATAAAATTGTGTGATATTTTAGATGTTCATGTTATGCTATTAGAATTAGATAAGAGAGCAAAAGCTATATTAGGTCAACTAGATAATTCAAGCTCTAAAACAGCAGGCCTAGAAATAGTTTTAAAACTGTTAATCAATGCAGAAGTAATTTTAAAGAGTAACTTGAATGTAGGGTGCGATTGCATTTCACACCTTTCCTCACAGTAACAGTATTGAACATGTTGATGTAAAGTTTGATCATGTAGAAGAAACTCATTTGGTTTCTCAGACCTCTGTAGGTTTCATGATTTTTAAGGATACCTTTGTGAAAAGAGTGTAGTTTCCATTGTGCACTGCTTATGCAATAACTATTCATAAATCACACAGGTTGACATTAGATCCAACAATTATTGGCATTGGTCATACAGTATTTAAAGAAGGAATGTCATATGTAGCTTTTTCACATTTTAAAAATATAGAAGGTTTACTTTTTAATAAACTTTGATGAAAGAAGAGTGACAACTGACATTTCTTGCATTTAAGAATATAATAGCTTGCATGTAATGTATGCTCCTCACTTAAATCTTACACCTGTACCTGGTAAGTTCTTAGCCAGGAAACATGAGGAGTCAGTCAGTGAATGTATGTTCAAATGAAATAATTCCTTTTAAGAGTAAGAAACAACAGAATGTACCGGAGTTGGAGAGTTGTTCAACTACAACTTACTCGCATTGCAGATTTAGTAATGAAACAGGAGTTGAATGCTTTTCTAATGCAGTGTTGTGTATTTTGTTTCAAATTACTCCATTGATGCTGCAAGAAGCAGCTTCCACAACAGAGTAGCAGCTATATGTGGAACTTTGATTTCTTAAACTATCTGTAGATGAAAAACCACAAAGTACACATTTGGCAATGTTAATCTGAAATGTAGTAGCATTAGCAAGTGGAAAGCAACAATTTTCTCAAAATGGATAGGAAGATAGTCAAGAACATTTAATGTCTATCTTTGATTTATTAGTGCAGGAAAGTGTTAGTGAAGATAGGTATGTATGAATTAAATACAAGTGGAATTATATGTGTCTACAATGTAAGAAAGATTATACTATTGCAGATCTTTCCGAACAATTTGTATATGTTCCTAACCCTGATCAGAAAAGTGTACATTTTTTGATCTTCTAACTACAGCATTCAATAACATTTACAATCATCACTGCAAAATCTAATGCATAATAAGTATGTATTAATTATATTTCAAAGATACAGTGTAGATGATAGGAAAATAAACATGTAATTAATTCATTTTGTAAATAGTCAAGTTTCTTTTAGTAAGAACACTTTTAAGATGTGTGTAATTATTTTTAGATGAGGGGGCATCGATTCACTGTGGACATTTCACAACATGGGTGTGTACAGAAATAGATTGGCTTGTTTGTAATGACTCTACAGTCACACACCGAGCTGGATTGCCAAAGGGTTTAAATAAAGCTTACCTAATGTTGTTAGAACCAATGTTGTAACATTACATTTTTGTATTCTTTGTGAATATAAACATGCACAATAAAAGTGTCAAATGGAAGAATAGGGTAATAAGATTTTTATGTGAAGTAGAAGATGGATTGTTACTAGGATGTATTTTAAAAACAATATGAAATAAATGTAGAGGTAAGATTCTGAAGATTACATAAATTGGAAAAGAAAACAGCATTCTGCAATCTTCTTCTTCCATTTTATTATGTATAACAGTGTATATTTTAATATGTACTGATGTTCCCTATAAGTGCAAGGTTACATAAATGGTTCCATGTACATTATTTTGAGTGTTAGGGAGTGTAGAAGGTCATGACTGTTTACATATGAAAAAGTAAACAGTGAGCTATAGATACAAAAACAATGAAGTACAATGTTTGTAAAATAAATGAGATATAACTACTAATAAGAGTTTCAGGGAAGAACTTAGATGTACTGCATTTACTTGGTATGTGTGTAGGTGGTGAAAACAAGTATGCAACAACAATTCCATACAAATATTAAAACAGCTTACAAAAAACAGTTAGTTTGTTAAATGTTAAAATATGTTCTACATGCAGTGTGGACGTTTTCAAAAAAGTTGTACAATGTATTGAGTCATTAAACTGTAGGTTTTTCCTTTTTTATAGTAGGATTTAGAAAATTGTCATTACCTTCATAGTAGGTGGCCAAAAAAAGGATGCTCACCAAATTATAAAAGAAGTATTGCAATGGCATTGTAGATACAATTTTTACATTTTAGCATGAATGTTGTTATCATAAAAAAGTATTGCACACTGTACACAACTATCTGTGATAATAGAAGTTTAAATAACAATTCCTAATTTGTTAAATGTTTAAATATAAGGGTTACATTTTGCAATGTCATTATGAACTTCTCATATAAGTAGGTGGCCAAACAAAGGATACACACAGATGTTACAGGAAGTATGTAAATTACATTTGTTAGGTTATTAGTGTAGTTGTTTGCTGTGTTAACATGTTTGCACACGCAAAGGTTTTTATTGTCAAACTATTATTTTAAATATTGGTATGACTATACTTTAAAAAGATGTATACTCAAAATAATGTTACACTGTTTGCATGTATTCATTTATTTATTTGCAAAACTGAAGACATAGTTAGGTTATACGTTTTGGTTTCCTAGTTAAGGTTGCATAAATTAATCTGTGAATGTGTCATTATTTAATATTAAATAATGTGTGTACAGTATTTTAACTTATACTCATTGTAGTGAAATACCTTTATATGTGCACAAACTATTGAGATTCTGGGCAATTCTTTTTTTTAGAATTTGCTGATGCAAATCCAAGTTTGTAGTTTTTTAAATGGTTAGCATAATTGAGGTAATCATACTGCATTGTTTTCCTATACTACACTAAAGCAACCCTTTCATTTTCAAAATGTTATTTTTCTAAGAGTGTTTATACAATTGTTCACATATTTATTTCACATGTTATATTAATTTACTTGTAGAAAGTGAGGTAGTGTATAATTAGTATATTGTAAAATATTTCAAAGAACCGAATAGAGTTTGTTTTCTCTCCAGTGAGACATGTTTTCCTCTATAGTATGATTAATGAATACAACCTTTTATTGGTTGTTTACTGAGAATACATTCAATATTCACTTAGTACCATTATGAAAAGGGGAGGAAAACACATAAGGATGAAACATATCTTTCAATAAAATACATTAAAATAAAAAGAAACATATATTTCTGGAGTATTTTCTTTATTTGTATAAAAACATTTTTTTAAAAGGAGGACAATTACCAATTAGAACAAATCTAAGGACGCCGTTAACCTGATCTTCAGCTATTAACTTTTCCCATTCCTTAGTTGTGGCACCTCCCATGGCTACCCATATGAGGCATCATCCGCACATGACCTACTGAGAGATTGGAAGCCATTAATATTGCAAGTTGTGCAGTTGACACTGCTGCTGAAGTTGAGGCTTAATTGAGTGTCGCTAATGATTAACTGATGGATGCAGGTTGCAGGTAGTGCTGATGGCCATGATCATATTGCATGAGCTCCATGCATTTTTATTTTGTGGTGCTCGTTTGATTTCAGATAGGCATTACCCACTTCATCCGAGTGGACTCGCAACAGATGGTTTATCATTATTGATGCTCCTAAAGCTTTGTGAAGGAACATTAGAAGGGCACCTTTGTTTTGTAGACTTTTTATGCACAACATGCATAGGTTGTCCTTCTCCATTTTCTAACAGTGTTCTTTCACCCAGATGTACTGCCAACTGTCTGTGACAGTATTCATTCCAGTTGCTTTCATTCTGGGTGGCGATGGATTGGGGACCCAAGTGACATCGTTGTCACTGCTGCTAACATAATAGCTGGACATGTTGGAATGTCCAACGAGGGAGGAATATATAAAACAATGAATATGACAACACTAAAAAGACACTACGCCTCATTCCAAGTTAGGCGGTAGGGGATACCGGGCACCGGTAACGAGACTGGTGCCGGTAATACCCTACTGCCCAATTCCGAGGTCCATTAGCTGGAACCGTAAGGGACGTGTGGTCCGACCACATGTCCCTTATGGGTCCTGCTATGGGACCAGGGCGCAAATAACGGGCATGCCATTTGCGAGCCCGTTATTTGCACCCGCCCCATTCCATTGAGCCCTATGGGGTCTCAAATAGGAATGGGGAATGGTTTGTTCAATGGGGACTTACCGGTCCATCCAGGGTCGGAATGGACTGGTAAGTCCCCATTGAACAACACCGGAGGCAGTACTGGTCTGGGAGGCAGCCATGGAGCTAATTGCTCCATGGCTACCACCATACTCGGAATGAGGACCAATGTCTCAAAAAATAAAAACGTTTTGCAAAAATAAAAAAATACAACAAAAAATAGACAAACTGAACAATTCACAAGACAATGGAAAAGAGGACTAGGAGAAAAGTCAGTAAACATGGAAGAAGGATTAAATGGTTAAAGTGCCAAAAGTTCTTGCAGTTACTTGCATAACCTTTCACTAACAAGCACTGATAGCAATAATCAATATAAACTTTTTTTTGTGGGTGGGTGATTATTTGTGGCTACACATCACACAACGCACTGATTGGACAATTTTGTATGCTCACATGTCCTTATGCGGTGTGGCGTAGCCGCGTCCATCCATCATAATGGGTTATTGGACCTTTCATTGAAGCGGATAGGAGTCACACGTAGGCACAGAGTCGCAGTGCATGATATGATTGGCTGATGCATCAAGCACGCAGATTTGTAGCCAAGTTGAAGCTGGTCGACATCCTATTGCGTGATTTTGCATGCATGGAAGTCACGTGTATCCACGGAGATGCAACGTGTGATATGATTGGGTCCTTTTGTATATGTGGATTTGTATGGGCGTGGCCACGTTAATATATTGTAGTGTGTCATTGGCTCATTTGTTGACGCGGCTAGAAGAGCAGCAGTCCACATTGTGATTAACTGGTAAAAACAGCCGCAAAGTAGTGTAGCTGCCTGAATGTAATTTTGAAGTGATTGGGCCTTCCATTGATGTGGCTACTGCTACCTGCAAGCCTGACTCCTCATTGTGCGATGTGATTAGTTAATAATGTAGGTGCGAACATGTCATTGCACTTGGGTGTACCCGCACCTATGGAAAATACATTCTGGTTTTCTATATCATCTAACTACGGTTATACCCATCTCACAAACAAGTTGTCTTGGTGGGTGAACTTCATTGTGAGCCATCAGGAACTTTCAAAAGTAGAACATTTATGTATCTATTCCTTTTTTTACTTTTGTCCTTCCTATGCCTTTGTCCTTTGTCTTGTACATTGCAGTTTGTCCATTTTTGTTATTTTAGCTTGTTTTTTTAAAAGTGTTTTGATATTTTGAAGTGGCAGAAACCTTTTTGTGTTGTATATTTTTACAGTTTTTATTTTTCGTCCACGGTCCTATATTTTGATATAACTACGACCAGCAGTGATGATGATGAGGTGGTGTGGGTGGCTTCAGCTTTACTGCTGCGGAAGAAGCAATGTGCACAAGAAAATATAGCTGACAGTTGGTAATATTTACATGCAAAGGACAAACCCAGCAAAAAAGAGATCAAGGCGGTCTTGTGTAATTTTTGCAGAAAGGTTTTGTGGGGGAGACCTTCACAGAAGCCTTTGCAAATCTTGGGGACATTGACATTAACACAATTGGGCCTCATTACGACCCTGGCGCTCCCAGAATGAAGGGGGCCGGTATGGGACCGGCCCCCTTCATTACAGGAGCACCGATTACGAGCTTCCTTTTGCGGGACCCGGATCAGACGCCTGGTAATACCAGGCGTCCTTTCCGGGTCCCGCGAGGGGAAGAGGGAGGTAATAACGGGCCAGATGTAATCTGCCCGTTATTACCTCCCTCCCCATTCCCATTGAGCCCTATGGGGGCTGAAATGGGAATGGGGAATGGTTCCTGCAAGGAGGAATTATCGGGTCCTCCTATGTCGGAATGACCCGGTTATTCCTCATTGCAGGAACCCGGGAAAGGAGCCCAGTTTTGAGCCTCCAAATTCGTAATGAGGCCCAATATCTTGTTCATGTTCATTGGAAGGAAGTGGATGAATCCTATCGGAAGGCTCATGTAAAACATAAGGTTAAAGCACATGGAGCAAGATCAGCACAGCAGTATTTGTCACCTGTGCCAGATAATTTGAACACAATGACTAACTATTTTCCACCATCTAACACCCAAACTCAGTGCATAATGCCTGCACCTCATCTTTCGAATTGTATTGTGATGTGCAAAACCTGTTAGAGCTTGATCGAGGTGTGACGTGGCAATTCTAGACAGTTTGAGCAAGCTTTTGCGGAACATACAGCCAATTGACAACTTTAGGTAAATTGCTGAGTGTCATTTTTTTAACCCTAATCTTTGTTACATTAATTCGTCCTAGTGTGTTTCCCTTCCCAGTTCCTACTTCTTTTTTCATTATTCCCCAAAACTGTCCTTTTCAGGGCTGACTTTTCAGTCATAAAAATAGACAATAAAAACAAATACTGTAAATATGGATCAAAGATGTTTCATTGACCCTTTTAATACAGGGTGTGTTAAATAAAACTACTTACCATTATGTATTTCATTATAGCCATGGTTATTGTATGTGTGAGCCGCAGGCAGAGCCCACCAGCAATTGCTCCATTTAGCCGCGCATGCATTTTAATAGCCGTGGCTGTAAATCTGATTTATCTACAAGTATATGCGGGCAGTAGTCTTGTAAAGATTTATTTTAAGATATATTGAGTGTAGTCTGTGTACACAGTTACGGTAACACTTTAATAACTTTGTATTCATCAACATTATATACAAATGTAAACACTTTATAAAGTTAAGTTAATATGCAAACACATTTTGTTACGAACTGGTTCATTTGGGGGATGCAGTCATGCAGTTTCTTTTTTATTTTACTTTCTAGACAAGATGCACCATTTTCATTAGCCCATTTCAATGTATTATTGATGTACTTTATGTATGGGAAGAGAAAACCCTTGAAATTCACGGAAAACAACTTTAGTTGCTGGCAAATTAAGGTGTTCAATACATTGTAAGAAAACCCTTGAAGTTCAAGGAAAACCTTTAGTTGGAGGGACATTAAGGTGAGAACTGAATGCAACAAAACCCCTGAAATTAAGCTAAAGCCACCTTAACTTTGCACCCCTTGTTGAAAAATCACTCAATAAATGTCAAGCTTCATCGACGCGGCAAGCTCTCTTTGCACCTGTAGAACCAACCAATCATTTCATGGTTGCGGCTGCACTTCCACACTTGACTCCTTGCCACGTCAATAAACGGGCAAATAATATGTTGCAAACTATTGACATAGCTACGGCCCATGCCGGGTGATGTTATCTGTGTGTGTGAAATCAACCAGTGGGATGTCAACCTTCTTCAACGCGGCTACGCATCTTCTCGCCTGATGCACAGGACAATCATATCACGTGCTGTGGCAGTGTGTCTAAATGTGATTCCTATCCACGTCAAAGAATAGTCCAATCACACGTTGCAAGAAATTGACACAGCTACTCCCATGCTGTATGACGATATCCACGGGTTCAAAAGTGACCAATCAGAGCATGCAGCAGTGCATACCTGCGAATAATCACCCCACTCACAAAAAATATGTTTATATTGATAATGTCTACTAGTGCTTGTTAGTGAAAGGCTTACCAAGTAACTACAAGAACTTTTGGACCTTTAACCCTTTAATTGTTCCCCCTTTTTACCTACATTTACCCTAATTGTCTTTTCCTTTGTCTTGTCATTTGTTCAGTTTGTCTATTTTTTGTTTAACTTTTTTCTTCATTTTTTTAAAAATCTTTTCATTTTTTTGGCATTGTCTTTTTAGTGTTATCATTTTCTGATTTGATATTTTCCTGCCCAGTTGGGCATTTCAATATATCTGACCATGAGAACAACAGCAGCAGCAATGACAATATCATTTGGGTCCCCACCCCATCGGCACCCAGGAGGAAAGCCACAGGAATTAAAAGCTTGGCAGACAGTTGGTGATATTTCAAAGTCAAAGAACACTTCTCTAAAAAGGAGGCAGAAAATGTCCAGTGCACATTGCGCATGAAGACTGTAAGACATGACCATCAAATGTGCCATCACAAAGCCTTGGAACATCAGTGATGATCAATCATCTAGTGAGAGTTCATTGGGATGATGTGGACAACACATATCGGAAAGGGCACAAACAGCACAATCTTAAAATGAATGGGGCTCATGCATTAGATGCACGAACATCAGCACCTCCTCCAGCACCTGCATCCACTACTGGGACGTCACTGACACTTAATGAAGCCTCGACTTCAGCAACCGTGTCAACTGCACAATTGCACATGTTCTAATCTTACCGGCTCCCTATGTCTCAGTATGAGAGTCATGTGTGAACTATACCACCGATGGGTAGCAGTGGGAGGTGCCACAACTAAGGATTGGGAGAACTAAATATCTCATCACCAGATCAACTGTCAACCTTAGTTTTTTGTGTGTCCATTTTGTTCCCCTTTAAAAAAATAAAAATAAAATAAAAACAAAGAAAATACCTCTAAACATATACATTCTTTTTATTTGAATTCCCTTTGTTATATGTTTCATCCTTATGTGTTTTCCTTCTCTGTTCAACCGCCCTCTTTTGTTCCCCACAAAACAGCTCTTTTAAGGGCTATCCTGTAAGGTTCAAAAATAGATTACATTGAATCAGACTGCAAAAATATAATACAATATCTAATTCAATTTATTTTATGCAGTTTGAGTGACTAACATCCTCCGACCTTTCACTTATAATCGTGGCTATGATGCGGGCAGATGGGACTGTAGCCGTGGATATAAGCAGTTCAGTCGTTGCTCACCTTAGACGCGCCTGCGCATACCTGCATCTCATTGGCTGAGGGTGTAGCAGCGGCTATAAATAATATTATGAAAAAAATATACAAATCTGTGTGTGCATTGTACATATATATGTTATATTTATAAGATGTCTTACCGAATACATTTATATGAGTCATCGTATTTGTAAAATTAGACTAATTATGAAAAAGAATAAAATGTATTCCTAGTACACAAACAATAGTGGTTGTATTCCTTAATCAGATTTAAATTATGTTAGGGTATAACCGTTTGTTGGTGCGGTTTGGCCTTTTAATTTAATAGTTTGGCTAGATGTGCTCCCTGCACTGGGAGGTACTCCCCTAAACCTCTCAAAGTAAAAGTTCAACTGGTAATATTGTGCCAGAGATGTATGTTTTTCCAAAGGAGATTTGTTTCCCTATACAATGCAGTCACTTACTAAGTCAATTTGTTTGTGTACTTGATTTCTTTTCCTATTGACAGCCCACACGTTTCGACACTTGGTCATTTTCAAGGCTGTGAATTTGTGCAGAAAAATGTTCAAAAAATATTTTTAAAACATATTTAAACAATCCATGAATAAAATAGAATTTCAAATAATATGGATAATGTTACATACCAGTAAAGGGTAGGTGGTTGACACATAAGAGAAAATAGACAAGGGTATGGTCTCATTAAAAAGCTAGAATAGTTGCTGGTATTCATTACATTATCGTCATTAAACACAGTAGTTAGTGCTCATTGCTTAGTAATCATTTCATCCTCAAAATTGTGTTCAGAGTTTTATGCTAAAATGATATTGAGGCAGTTCTATGACGCACCCCATAGTACATGCCAGGTGAGTGGGCTAAGGTTTCCCTAATTGTGATTTGGGTGTGATAGTAGCCTTATTGGTGTTGAGTTGACATAAAGCTGAGGTTTGGTGACATGTGCTTTTAAAGTGCCACCCAGTTACTGCATTCATAGTGAGTTTCTCACATATAATGTATATGACAGATCTTACCCATTAGTCTTGGGTGTAGTATCCTGTTGATAAGTGAGATTCATCTCAATTAGGTTTAGAAATGATATCTCGATTTATTATATAAATTCCATTGGTACATTAAATATGCTGTTGAATTGGGTCACTTACCCATACAAAATATGTCACTTAGCCTCTAGGATCCAATATTGTCTTAATCATGCTGCAGAGCATTAACATTTCTCGTTGGAGAGAAAGAAAAACTCCTTTCAGACCTTTAAAATGTTTAACAATAAATGTATGTATACAAATTGTATACTATCTCACTTTCTACAAGTATATCTATATGACAGGTTAAATAACATTTTTAACCATTCTCTATGTAAAAATAATGTCGAAAAAAACCTTAAAAGAATGACAGTTTCAAAGAGAAGGGGTATCTACAGTGTAGTATAGCAAAAATGAATGCTGTATGATTATCTCAACTACACTGACCATTTATGCAGTGGTTGAAGTGTATGAAGTAGTGGAACTATGTTCCGTGCTGGCCTTACCCGCTCCGCACAAACCATGTCGCCTCCCTTTTGCCACACCTCCTCCCACACACAATATAGATCCCCAAACAAATGTGCCTGCTGATTAAGGTAACGTTCAGTGCAGTGCATGTTTCAAATGCTTCCGACACTTTTATTTTAAAACTGAACCATTGCAGAATGGTTTCTTATTTAAATAAAATTATAGTAGCAGCAAAACTTAATTTAAACAATCAGGGGTGCACTGCTCCCAACCGCTCCTGCCCACTTTGACCACTGCATTTGGGTAACTACGAACTTGCTTTTGCATCAGAAAATTCTAAATAGATTTGCCCACAATGTCAATTGTTTGCGCACCTAGAAAGGCATTTCACTGCCATTAAGATATTTTTCAATACTGTACAAACATTATTCAATATTACATTATGACACATTTGCAGATTAATTTATGGTACCTAAACCAGGAAACCAAGGTGTCTAACTTAACTATGTCTTCAGTTTTACAAATAAATGTACAAAGATATGCCAACATTGTAAAATTATTTAGAGTATACATCTTTTTAAAGTGTAGTCATACGATTATTTCAAATAATAGGTAGACAATAAAAACGTTTGTGTGTGAAAACATATTAACACTTACACTAAGAACCTAACAAATGTCATTTCCATACTAGATCTGAAATCTGTGGGCATCCTTTGTTTGGCCACGTACACACGAGAAGTTTATAATTGAAATGTTTAAAAACTGGGAATTGTTATTTAGGGCCTCATTATGACCCAGGTGGAATGGGTTTAACGGCACCGGTAAAGGTGCCGGCACCCTTAAACCCATTCCGCCCTATTACGAGGTCCCCTTGCAGGACTTGCTCTGGATGTCTGGTCAGACCAGGAGTCCTTTGCGGGTCCTGCGAGGGCACTAGCATGTTAACAACTGGCCCATCATTAACGGGCCTGTTGTTAACATGCTCCCCATTCCATTGAGCCCTTTGGGGACTCAAATGGGAATGGCGATGGTCCGGGTCTGGGTTCCCTGAATGGGGAAATACCGGGCCCTCCATAGTCGGAATGCCCCGGTTTATCCCCATTCAGGGTCCACGGACGCGGACCCGAGTTCGGAGTCAGCCATGCCCTTAATAAGGGCACCGCTACCTCCAAACTCGTAATGATGCCCTTAAACTTCTATTCGCACAGATAGTTGTGTGCAGTGTGGAATACTTGTTTTATTAAATCAAACTTCATTTTAAAATATAATACATTTCTCTCTATTAAAATACTTATTTTTTAATGTGATGTGCGTCCATTTTTGGCCAGCTAGATAGCTAAAATATCCACGGTGAAACTTATCTGAAAAACTCCACATAGCAAAGATCTTTAAACATTGAACAAACTAACACTTAAAGTAAGCTATTTTCATTTTTTATTTAATTGGAATAATTGGAATACTTTTTAAAAATATGTGCATACTTATTTTGGCCACCTGCACCTTTGATAAGTAAGACACAGTACATCTAAATCCTTCCCTAAAAAGCTTAGTAGTTAGATGTCATTTATTTTGCAAACATTGAATTTTGTTATTTTTGTATCTACATTCTACTGATTATTTGTTTCATATGTAAACAGTCATGGACCCATTTATGTAACCTAGTATGTATAGGAAACACTTGTACTAATTAAAATATACATTGTTTTACACATCAAAACAGAAGTATTAGATTGTAAAATGTGGTTTCCCGTCAAATTTATGTAATCTGCAACACCTTGGGCCTCATTACGAGTCCAGCGGTAGCCGTGCCGGTAAAGCCAGCAGGCTGCCGCCGAACCCGTAGGGATTTACCAGCTCTGTAGTTGCTGGATTTACCGGGCCATTACAGCCCCGGTGGTCCAGTAATTCCGGAGTCGGCATTCCGTTACTCCCCATTCCCGTGGATAGGACTCCATGGGAATGGGGGCTGTGGAAACACTGGCACCATGCGGTAATGGTGTCAATGTTTCCACATCTCTCTGCGGCCAGTGGCGTTATGCCTGCCAGGTCAGCCCTGGCGGGTGTAACGCCACACGGCCACAGAAGTAGTATTTAGCCGGTCCAGAAAACGGTGCCGGTACGGTTTTACCGGCAACGTTAAATCCGGACCGGCTAACTTGTAATGAGGTACATTCTCTCTACATTTGTTTCATACTGATTTTAAAATACTTTCTAGTAACAATCCATCTTTTACTTTACACAAAGCACGTATTACCTTATTCTTCAATTTAAAACTTCTATTTTACATATTTAAATTCACAAAACATATAAAACATATATTTTATAACTTTGGTTCTAACAACATTAATTAAGCCGTCTTTAAACCCTTTGCCAATCTAGGTTGGTGAGTGACTATAGAGTAATTACAAGGAAACCAATCTACTTCGGTACAAACCCATATTGTGAAATGTCTACAGTGACTGGATGTCCCCTCGTGAAAAATATTTCCACATGTCTTAAACGTCTTTCTTCTTACTAATATAAACTTGGCTATTTACAAAATTAATTAGTTAGGAGATCAGAAAAAAGTACAGTTTTCTGATAAGCAATAGGAACATAAAAAAATCTTTCAGAAAGATTCTGAGTGGTGAAATCTTTTTGTCACATTGTGGACACATATGTTTCCACTTGTAACTAATTCCTACATTTCTATCTACACTAACAGTTTCCTGCCATAATACATCATAGATAGTCATTACACATTCTTGACTATCTTCCTGTGTGTTTTGAGAACATTGCTGATTTCCACTTGCAACAGCTACTACATTTCGGATTGATATTGCAAAATGTGTACTGTGTAGTTTTTCATCTACAGATATTTTAAGAAATGCAAGTTCCACGCACAGCTGCTTGTCTGCTGTGGAAGGCATTTCTTGCAATTATGGTGTGATTTGAAACAACATACACAAAGCTGCACTAGAATAGCATTCAGCTCCTGTTTCATTACTAAATATACAATGAGAATATGCCATAGTTGAATGACTTTCCAGCTCCTGTAGATTTTGTTGTTTTTTACTATTAAGAGGAATGATTTTATTTTAATGTACTTTCACTGACTCCTTATGTTTCCTGTTGAAGTGTGTTGCAGGTACAAGTGTAAGGTTCAGGTGAGGAGCATACAGTACACGTAACCTATTAAATTCTTCAATGCAAGGAATGTCAGCTGTCACTTTTCTTTCATCAAAGTTTATGCAAAATAATCCTTTAATATTTTTCACACATGATAGTGTTACATATGACATTCCATCTTTAAACACTGTATGCCCAATGTCAATATGTGCTGCTTCTAAAGTCAACGCTTTTAATTTATTAATAGTAATTGCACATGCAGAGCACAATAGAAATTGTGCTCTTTTCACAAAGGTATCCTTAAAAAGCATGAAACGTTTAGTGGTCAGAGTAACCAAATTAGTTTTTTCTACAGGATCAAACTTTACTTCAACACGTTCAATATGTGTACTGTGCGGAACATTGTGAAATGCAATCACTCTTCCCATTGCTCCATTAACTAGACCTATTCCTGCATTCAAGTTCTTCTTTAACATTACACGTGCATTGATGTCTCTAGTTGAACAAATCAAGCTTTTTTTCTTGTCCAACTACATTGGCATAACATGGCCATCTAAAACATCACACAATTTGATCTCCACAATATTTTGCATCTCTGACAGTAGCATTGTAGAGTTAAACGTGTTACTCACTGCACGTGTGCACATCAAAGCAACACAAGAAATGTGTTTTACCTGAAAAGTCATCATAACATCAGACAGACTTGAATCTGCATGAAACATGTTAGAAATCAGTCTTCCCTTTAAGACCACTTTCACATTCTCCTCAAGAACACCTATATAAATCTTATTAAGCATTTCTGCATACTAATAGGGCCCGATTCAAAAAACAGGACTTACCCACAAAATTGTGCGCAAGTCCCCGTTCGTCGATTCATGGAACACAATGCGCGGGGCTTACCCAGGACTTCCAATGAATCTGTGCCGGTTCACCCCGTCACTGCGAGCCGACGAATACCTTGCGTGAGTCTCCAAGGGAAGGGCTGGCTGCGCCTGCGCAGCCACCTAAAAAGGGGGCGGAACACGTGAAATGAGGAAGATCAAACAATCGCAGCACCCATAAGCACACAAAACAAATGTATTCATGGAACTGAACATGGAAAGCCACGCGCAAATTCAGAAACACCTACGCCACACAATAGCAGGTATAAACATCAATGTGCACACTAACAAAAGCATTAAAAACATGCTTGATCAACAAACGCACGTACAGCCACAATGAATGCACCATTTGTTGCAGCAGTCATCCTGGGACACTGCAGGAGGAGGAGGATGGTCAGGGCCCAAATCTTCCACCCAAGGAACAGCCTTTTTGGGGTGCCTGACGACCAGGTCTATGGCAGGTATTGTTTCTCCCATATCATCCTAGACCTTGTCAGACAGTTTGAAAATGACCTCACATCATTCGCCATGTGCTCCGAAGCACTGAGCCCCTTGAAAAAGGTGCTCCCTGTTCCTTATTTCTTGGCCACTGGCTCATTCCAGCCCCCACCATAGTATGATGTGCAGCCAGCATCTGTATAAGCTGAAATTGACTCTTACAGCTACCGTTATCAAGACAGGCTAGAGAGTGACCCAGAAATCCTGTTTTTTTCACAAACTTCACAGTCGTCTATTCTCTGTAGCATCTCGATCTGCTTTTGAACATTATTCTTTGTGTGCAAAACTTACAAAATTCTCGTTAAGACATTACAAGAAAATGTATCAATATTGCACAAAAAATTGCACGTCCATACCTCTCTTTGTTTTTTACATTTTATTCTAGTCTGACCTAAACTTTTAATTTTGGTATTTCTTCTTTTTTAGAAATCACACCGTTGTGGACTTCATTGCTATGCCCTCTCTTATCAATAGCAAGAGGCTCATCTGTTCCTTTAATGTAACTCTCCTCATTAAAAAATCTGTATGAAAAGTGTGTTTCTACTCTCTGCCAAATACTTCACAAATGCTGTGACGTGTAAGTACATGAACAGTTTCTATATTTCTGCAGAATGCTATAGTCACCTCAAGTAATTTTTTAAGTTTATTCAATACAAAATGTAACAATGTTATTTTCATATGAAAAGCTTTTTAAATTATTACTTCTACTTTTTTCTTTTGCAAAAAAGGCTTTGCAGCATATCTATATTTTGGTTTCACACTTTTCCAAGAATTTGTAAAAACACAAAAGTACTTTTTCCTATATATAAATTTGTATTCCTCTGTTTCAAATTGATAGCACATTTCCGATCTTTTCTTCTAAAAATCTTTAGTTTTTTGCAAAAGATTTGATAAATTGTTTCTTGTATTACTTGCACTAAAAGCATTCTGGGTTCCATAAATTTGTTCAGTTGGCATTCATAATTTGTTCTTTCATCACATGAGCTCACCCCAACTCAGACAGATCCTCTCAATTTGAGTTTCAATTTTTACCCCAGTTCATCTTTTGACGAAGTCCAGACTCACCTCGATTTTGAACAGCTTTTCAGGAAAATCAAGTCGAAAAAAATGTTTGCCACCAATCCAGCCAAGGTTTCTAGAACCTCACTTCACCATAGTCAAACTGACTTACTCATTTCTAATATTGAATCCCTAACTGACTTGACAAGTCTCGCTGTGCTCCCTTTTGATCCCATTGATATTAATCTTGGGGAGTTTGGCATAAACCCACATTGGCCAGGTAATTCACATCTCAGATGCAAGTTGAAATTCAACCCACCTATGTCCATAGGAGGCTGTATGGAGGATTTCTATGACCTATGCATAGCTGACTTGCGTAAATTGCAATCACCTTTTTCACACAGTCACAATCTCTCCCTTCCACGAGTTACCACACATTGGGCCTCATTACGAGGTTGGCAAAATGGGTTTACTGGCACCGGTAATGGTGCTGGTAAACCCATTCTGCCCTATTACGAGGTTTCATTGCGGGACCCGCACAGAGCATCTGGCCCGTTATTAGCTCCATCCCCATTCAAATTGAGCCCTATGGGGGCTCGAATGGGAATGGGGAAAGGTTTTGTGAATGAGGAATTACTGGGTCCTCCAAGGTTGGAATGACCCGGTAATTCCTCATTCACAGACCCCAGACCCGGACATGATTTTGGAGGCAGCCATGGCGCTAATAGCACCATGGCTACCTCCAAACTCGTAATCAGGCCCATTTTATTCATTTTTATTGTTTATATTTATAAAGCACACAAAGCGGCCCTGGGGCATTGTGGTGCTCTTACAACAATACTTAATTAGTTACATGAAAACAGCAAGACCGCCTGTCTATGGTTCTTGGTTACAGTAAGCCTAATACCAGACAGTTGGTGGTTAGTCATAACATTGTTACAGTGAAAAAGGGGGTCTCAACGGTTCCATGGTTACAGGGTAGCCAGAGATAACTCAAAACCTTCCTAGAACAGATATCTGTGTGGGTCTCATGTGGTAGATTGACTGACTCAAGTGGTTTTCAAACCCTCAGATAAGGGCTCAAATATTGTGCTGCAAGATCATTTGGACTATGTGGCTGAAGCCATGAGATAATTACGTGATTGCTCAGGTTATCTGTAATTGCATACAAAAGACACCTTAAGAGAGGTAAGAGGATTATTAGCCCTCTTCTTAGCACATTCTCAATAATTTTAGGTGAAGCCTAGAACAACAAACAAAACAGTGACAAGGGGCTTATTTGTTCCCTTCTCAATATGTGTCCCGATGCCTAGAGCATCAATCAACACTTCCAAATCAGATTCCAAACAGATTTGCAAAAATATATGTCATTTATTAATTTTATGCTCAGCAAAGCTAAAAATGTGTTCACAAAGTCAACAAATGTTAAAAACTTCATTACCCAGACAACTGGAATAAAGTGCAAATGCAAATAACATGTACCCCTAAGAATTAGGAGGTAAACCAGCAGAATAAACAAAAAAACACAAAATATATCAAATAGTACCAGGTTGTGTGTAAACCAGAAGTGATTCGAGATTGGGTTCACACCGGGGCAGTGTTGTGCAAGTGTAACCAAAATAAACTTAATCGCACACTACACTCCTTCCAATTCTAATTCAGGCATACTCATTCTTTCATCACATTCCCAACATGTTTCTTTGTGATCGTGTGTGTAAGTAGGCTAAACAGAAATTCATCAGGGGTAGTCTGCCGTCTACCAAACCAATTATAACCTAATGGTGTTATTTAACAGGGTACAATTCTTCTAGTGTTATACACAATTGATTATTGCGAGTTCAACAAGCAAAAATGACCAAGAAAGCCGAATTGCAATTACATAGGCTTAGTGCACAAATTCATGCGAATGGATTGTCCAAACTTTACAAGTCCTGTAAGTGGTCCAAGATTCGTTTGAGACTCAACAGTAAAAAAAGACTCCATACTTAAATAGAAAAAGTTCCCGAGGCGCTCCGAAGTGCAATTTCTCAGATTTTGCGGTCTTAAATCCTGTGTAGTTGCAGTCTAACACCAAACCAAATGCAGCTGGCTGTTTAGCCACTCCTAGTGCGTTTAACTGCGCATAGTTGATGGGATAGTATAGTGCCGTCCGCACGGACGTGTTCGTCTCTTGTTCCGTTGGCAATTGAACAGACCCAGATTGGACGCCCTATGGTGCTCCTTGGGCTAATCTTAGCTGTAGGTGAGCTACTGATGCTAGTTCGTAGCTGGGGTAGCGTTGTCCTCCAGTGTTCTCCGTCCGTACTCCCAGTGCCATTGCTCTTACAACAAGACTTAATTAGTTACATGAAAACAGCAAGACCGCATGTCTATGCTTCTTGGTTACAGTAAGCCTAATACCAGACAGTTGGTGGTTAGTCATGACATTGTTACAGTGAAAAAGGGGGTCTCAACGGTTCCATGCTTACAGGGTAGCCAGAGATAACTCAAAACCTTCCTAGAACACATATCTGTGTTGGTCTCATGTGGTAGAGTGACTGACTCAAGTGGTTATCAAACCCTCAGATAAGGGCTCAAATATTGTGTTGCAAGATCATTTGGACTATGTGGCTGAAGCCATGAGATAATTACGTGATCGCTCAGGTTATCTGTAATTGCATGCCAATCCTTTTGCTAAGATTCAGACTGATCTAGTGGCATTGGTTGGGTATTCTTGATTTTAGATTTTGGATACATTTCTTACCCTCCTTTTTTCACCATTCCCAACATTGATTTTTGACCAACGGCCACCTGGGAGGCTTATTGTCACTTTATCAGGTTCTTTGTTGAAATATCTGTCCTGATTTATTGATGAAACTCTGATTTCTTTTGTTTCTGTTTTACCTTCATTTTTGCAGGACACCAACGACTTTTTACATCATGCAAATGGGTTTCCATGGGAAGAGGGTTTGATTTTGGCCACTTTGGATGTGGTTTATCTCTGTACTTCCATTGATCATTCAGTAAGGGTGAATGCATGTAAATATTTTTGGGATGCACACTCTTTACATTTGTTTTCTCGCAGTACTATGATTTTGGAGATGTTGACATTCTGTCTGACTAACATGGGTTGGTGGGAAGCCACAGTTTTGTCTGAAATAGTTTCTGAGCATTTCCTTGAGCAGATTATAGCCTGGTGGTCTTATATAGATGATGTATTGTGACTTGGAATGGGACCAAGTCTGGATGTGCTGATTTTGTTAAACTGATCAATCACAAGTGTGGTAATTTGGCTTTCACTGAGAGTCATAGCACTTGGGAATGTATCTTGATGTTGCTGTTTCATTGCCTGATGACCGACTAAACACATCGGTGTACAAAAAGCACACTAGCTCGAATCCACCTCTACATGCCACCAGTAACCACCTGGTTAGCTGTTAATGAAATATTCTGTACATGGAATTTGACACCAGAGGAATCGTTCTGACATCTTTCATTTAGTTTTTACAAACTTTTCGAAATTTATAGCTATAAGAACACATTGCGTGTGAGAGACAAAAAAGAAAAAAAAACTTAGAATACAAAAAAAGTAAAATCTTAATAAGACATAGAATCTATATAAAAGAGAAAAAATAGCAACATTTCCAATTCCACAGTTAGACTACTACTGAAACTCAGCATCTTGCTTCTATACATTCATTTTCAGCTATTCAAGATAGTCCATGGCTTTAATTATTTAATATTCCATTCACTCATGTGTTTTTGCATTCCTTCACTTTCTTCTGTCGATCGATAACATCACCTCTCTTTATGGCGGCTCCACTTCAGCTGATTCTATTGGATTGGTCTCTAAACATATTTGGATTTGGTCTAGGAATCTCATTGTGGCGATCCTTAGGGTTTTGCTCTCGCCAGTGTGTAGATGCCCCCACCATTCTTCTGCATTGTATGTCAGAACTCGGTTCCTCTCAAGTCTTAAACATTGTTCGTGTTGATCTTTTAATTCGGCACAAAACAATATCAAATGCTTTAGGTTTTCATCTTTTCTAGCACACAACCTGCACTTGGAGTTACTTGTTTCAATTGACCTTCTCCAAATTAGAAATTCTTTTGTTTCGAAGATATTTAATCTGAACTTCAGGTATAATTTTCTTAGTCGTTTGCATGGTGATAACATTAAATAGTTTGCAAGTGTGTTACGTTTTTTGGCTTCTGATGGTGCATTGTTCATACATTTTTGTGCTGCTCTTTTCTCACATACTTGGATCCAGTCTAGATCTAATAATTTCTTTTTCACCAGGTCGGGGTTCTGCCATAACGTTTGTTCATCTGACCCCACCTGTGCAAGAATCTCTTTGCACTGGCTCTTCCATTCATCTAATGCAGATTGCCTTATACTCTTCTTTTGACAGACGGTAAATTTGCTTCTGCGTTCGTTTTTCTAAACAGGGCCAACTTGTTCCAGGCAATCCGTGCATTGAGTGATGAAACCCCTACTTCATTCAGCACACAGGCCGTTGGCGTTCCTTGAGAAATTTGCAATATTTTCTTCCAAAAGACTCCTTCACATAGTGACCATACCTTATGATCAACCCTGAACATATTTTCAGCTCCATAGGTGAGGATTGGAGTTACTTTTCCTTGATAGAATCTTCTTACGGGATCATACGTAAATTTCCCGTATTTTTTCTGTATGATGTTACCTTGCGTTGTGAGCTGTTTGCAACTATTTAATAGCTTTCTCAACATCGGCTCGTCGTTTATGCTGGAATTAATGATGGTTCCTAGATATCTCGTATAGGGTACCTTATATATCTTTTTTGGTCCTACATACCATGATAACTTCTGATTTTTGGATTTCCATCCTCTTAAGTTTTCAAGCACCAGAATTTTGGATTTCACAGCATTGATCTCTAGCCCCAGATCTTCAATAAATGTTCTAAGAGCTGTTAGTTTTTGTTGTAGAACAATCGGGGTGCGGTCCAAAATTACCATGTCATCTGCGTATAGAATGTGATTTATCTCAACTCCATTTATAGATGGTGGAAACGACACCACCGATGCTAGTGCAGGTCCTACATCAGCAATGTAGAAATTGAAAAGTGTCGCTTCTAGTGGACATCCTTGTTTGACACCCCTCTCGGTCGGTATCGGTCTTGTTAGATTTCCTTCTTTGTCTAACCTCACTTGGATCGAAGTTCCAGAGTAAAGATCTTTAATCGCCTGGAGCAGACATGTATTGCACCCTTTTTTTTTTGTTTCGACCATAGGCTTTCTCTATCGACTCCATCAAAGGCATTTGCCATATCGATAAATGCCAGATATATCTTTTGGCCAGTTCTTATCGCGTCGATTTTCAGGAGATTTAACATAAGTAAGCTAACACTACAGCCGACTCCCTTGACTAATCCCGACTGGCGTTTGTCAAAGATTTCTTGTTGCCGAATCCACACACTTAGGTGTTGTAATAATAACGATGCAAACACTTTTCCTAGTACGTCAAGTAGTGCTATTGGCCTATAATTCGCCGGATCGGATTGAATGCCTTTCTTAAAGATCGGCACTATGATCCCCTGTTTCCAATTTGTCAGGATTCTGCCTTCTTTTGTTATCGCAGTGAACAGGGTATAGCAGAACTCTGTCCATTCCTCTACATTTCCTTTTAAGTCTGCATTTGACAAGCCATCTGGGCCTGCTGAGCGTGACGCATTACTTTTTCAGATGATTGTTCTAATGTCGTCTCTCGCTATTTATAATGTCCAGGGTTGGCTTGTATCCATCTTTGTCAGACTTCCCTTTTTCCTTTTTTTGAATAGCTCAGTGTAGTGCTTTCCCCACTCTTTTTCTTGTACTGCGCTTGTCAATAGTGCTTTTTCAGTTCTCTGTGTATCATTTAGTATGGCCCAAAAGCCTCTCAAATTCTTTTGATTTAGAGCTTTCAGGATCACCTCAGCATCTCTTTCTTCCAATCTCGATCTATGTTGTTTACACCAGTTGTTATATCGGTTTTTTATCCTTTTTATTTGACTTTTTTCATCGCTCGTTTTTGATGACAGTATTATCCTTATTGCCTTTCTTAATTCTCTTTTTCTTTTAGTCACCTCGGGGTCATAATGATGTTTTTGAAATCCCGGTCTGTTCAAGGAGGGCCACTTTTTAGTTTTGTAAACCTCAAGGAACTGTTGGTATTCGATTGAAATGGCTGAGCTCAGCTCTTGGTATTTTTGTAGCTGGTTGGTTACTGACACAATGTCCTTCTTTCCCATCCGCAATCTGTTTCGGCCTGGTACTACCGATATTTCGTGTCCCCATTGTTCCCTTTTCTCCAATTTACTTTTGTTCCATTCAACTGCTACAATATGATGGTCACTTTGTTCCGTTGTGTGTACATTCAATGAGATCATTCCTGCCAGAAGATTCTCTGATATAAAGATGTAGTCTAGAATCTAGAATAGATCTTTGGGTACCTCTTTCCCAAGTCGGTTGCGCCGGTATATCACCACTGGTTACTCCATTCATCATTATGAGATTTCTCTGAGCTGTTTCTTCTATCCAGCGGTCACATTTTATCCTCTCTCTACATTTTAATACCGTCGTCGACTGCGAGATCTCAATCAGTTTCATATTGAAGTCTCCACACATTATCATTCTTGCTTTTGGATCCTCTGTTAGGATATTATCAATTACATCTAGTAGATCATCTTCAAATTTTTGATGGAATTTTGTTGTTGAATTCCAATACACATTGATAAAATGAAAGGCTTCGTGGAGCCCTGATGATTGGAACTCAGATACAATGTAGCTCCATTGTATATAGGGTGATATATTTTTTGATGACTTAATTCGCAACCCACATTTCCTGTTGACTAACGTGAGTTGACCGGTCATGGGGCGGCCTTTTGTTTTTTTAATGACTGGGTTAAACGCCATTTCAAACCCCTCAATGCATGGTATCTCTGTTATCCACGTTTCCTGCAATACGATAAGATCTGCCTTTGTCATAATTTCTGGAATTTCATTCACCAAATGTGAGAAGCCTCTCGTATTCCAAGAGGTTATCACCAAGTTGGCTCTTTCATCTAGCCATTAGCTCTTCTTTGCTCCATTCAGGGATGGGGCTAGCCATTTCCAGGCTAAGCCTTCTTCACTGTTAACTGACAAGTCTTCTATTAGTGCAGCATTGTCTTCTTGTGGGTTCTCTATTGTTATTTTAATCTTTTTCAGCTGTATCTCTTCACTTAACCACTGCTGCCTTGTTTCCTCTTCATCCTCGAATCTTCTCGACGCTTCTTCTCCTTTACTTTTTTTGGGCCTTTTGGATAACTTGTTCAGTTGGTCTTTTGGTTCAATACCGGGCTGATTGCTTTTGCCAATTGAATCTTCTCTCTCCAATTCCACCAGTGCATTGTCGACTTCATAAACCTGATAGCCTGCGTCCAAAAGTTGTCTTTCACACATTATGACTTGCTCAGCCACCTTTTTCTCGTTAATATGGAGCAACACGAATTTCTGCAGGGCATCTGGTATCAGTTCGACGCAGCCTATTCGTTGGCTCTTTATTGTTCTTAGTACCGGGATCTTTTGTAATAGTTGCGGAATCGTGTATCTATTTAACTGTGCATCGCTCTTCTTGTTTTCTATTTTCTCACCCAGCACCCTGTATGACTTTTCTTTACGAACATTATCCGTTCTCTTAGTTGTTATATTATTCTTTGGGGCAGTATCTGGTGTTTTTGTTTCTCCTAAACTTATTTTTCTTAGCCCCCATCATTTGTTTCATCTCAGACTGGACTTTGAGAGTCCATAGATGTTATATCTTTGTGTTCTTCAATTTTCTGGTGATGTGAACTCAAGGCCCGTTTCTCTTCAAGTGTAAGGAACACTTGACCGATTCCCTCATTTAGATCTTTATTCTTTTTAGGAGGCTCCTCTTTCCCTAGTGATTTCGGCCAAGTAATCGTTCTTTTTCCTTTAGTCAACTTCATTTTCGCCAGTACCATATATTTTGGGGGCGAGCATCTTTTAAATCCTGCTTCTTTATTCCCAATTTGAATTTCCTTATCCGTCTTTTGCTCGCCATGGTCTGCTTTTTTATTTTTTGAGACCATCGACTCTGGATTATTCACAGTTATGTTTAGGGCTTTGATATTTCGAAATCAAAGAAAGAAAGAAATTCGTTGAGCTTTTTGGATTTTGAAACTTTAGTTTCTGTTGATTTTTAGTTTTTTTCTTGCTCGTGTTCACTTTCGCATTAACAAACTTGTTTTGCAAGTTTTTCTCCGGTCGCTCTTTTCTTTTATCTTTCTCAAATATGTCAAACCACTCGACTTCTGTCTTCTTTTCATTTTCCAAAGTGCTCATCTCAATCCCTGTAAAAATCTTGTCCGCTTTTTCTTTTGTGGGCGTGTCTTCTATGGCCTCAATATCTTTCTTGTCATTAACCTTTCCTTTTTTTATGGAGACGTCTTCTGTCGCATCTGTATTCCCTCTGTTTGTTTTTCTGATCTCTTTATTCTCTGGACTTTTAACTGGACAGTCACAGATCTCTGTTGTAATGTCCACCACTACATTGGAACAGCAGTTCTGTGTTCTCTTCGGTTCCTGATTCACTACTTTTGTGATTTTGCTAGAATCTCCAGTGACTGTGCTTTTAGAGGCATGACATCTCCCGGTCACATGAACCTCGTTTAAATGAGGTTTTTGAAAGACTCCGAGTACTGTAGGTGATCTTCTATCAAGATGTTCTCTTTGTAGGAGTACCAGGACTTGTTTCGCAACCTCAGCTAGAAGTCTCTTGTCCTCAGCTGTATTTTTTAGAGACTCCCTTAAGGCTGTTAAGGTGATGTCATTGCCATTTCTCGTTGCTCGGACTTGAGCTGTCATCTCTATCAGGTCCATCTCTAGTTTGACAATTTTTGAATTCAAAAGAGAAATCAGCGTTGTTTGATCTTTGAGGCTCTCGTTTAAATTTTCATATAATTTCACTAGCGGAGCCACCGCTATTGTTGTTGATGACATCAGTAGCGGGCTTATTTTTGCTACAATCGTCTCAACGCTTAAACTAAGCACATGTCGAATTTCCAGTTCTTTCTGCTCGACCGGGCTTTCACTTGGGTGATTATCAGTTAACACCGTTGTTAACGTACCCTCGTCTTCTGACTCTGAAGATCCTGCGCCTTGAAGGCTTTCGCTCAAATGTTTTGGGGTGGTAGATGCCCTCTGGCTTGTTGTACCCTTAGACTGTTCGGACACCCCATCCGTGTCTCTGTCTGAGTTTAGCATTCTTCTATTCCTTTTTTGGGAGATCGCAATCTCCTCGTTTCTTAATTCAAAGTGTGGAGCGTTGACCTCCAAATTCATCACTTCCTGTAGGTTTCTGTCCTTGGACTGTTGCCGTGCGGTTTGGGAGACTCTTCTTTCAGTTTTTTCTATTCAGGTCAGTTCTTGTTTTCGCACATTTAGCGTTCATCTCAACCAGATCTTTTAAGACTTGGTCGGCAATCCCTAGGGAATCCCTCCTGCCAGGCAGTTCTTGACTTTTTTCTGGTGGTCCCTTTCCATTCCACCTTGCCACAGAGGAGCTTATTTCGTTTGCTTCCCCTTCCTCTGCTTCTAGCCACACATTCTCAGACCATGTAGGGCGAGGTGTATTTGTCACTACACCCTGGATCGTGTGTTTTCTAGATGAGTCTTCTTCACATGTGTTGGTCATTGATTTTCCTGTTTTAATATTTAATTTTAACATTTCAGTGACTTGTCCATGCCAGCATCTTCAGAGACGCCTCTACTCTTTTTGAGGAGTCATTTGTTTTGGCCCTGACCTCATCGTCTGCATTGGATATTGATTCACTTAGTTTTCTCCTTCGCCATGCACTCCTTTGGGTTGTTGCATTCACATATCGTGAAACTTGACCTTCAGGGTTCGAGGCGTTTGTTTTTGTAACGCGGTGAATCAATGCTGCACAGGCGATCGTCTTAGGAAAGTTAATCAAGTCCACATCTTCATTTGTAACTAAATCATTTGTTCTATTATTTTCTAAGAGGCAGTCTTTATCGGATTCAATTTCTATTTGTTTTGTTTCCTTTGGCGTAAGCCGCCTCTTTATCTTAGTTACTGTTCTGTTCATGACTCCCAACGGTTTCCTGTTCTCCTGTAACTCCTGTAACTCTGGGCGTTCAAGCTCGCCCTTTCGCACATCGTCTGTTTTTTCTAGTCCATCATCGTCTTCATCATTGTCCAACCCGCTCTCCCTTTCACTTTCACTCTCACTCTCGCTCTCCGACCCACTCTCTCTCTCACTGTGCCTGTCATCAAATACTGCATACTCAGTAAGTCCACCGCTCACCGTCATCGCGGGGCCACCTCTTTTTCCTAGGGTGCGTGGGTCTGCGTGATGACTAAAGCAAGGAGAGTGGGAATTAAGGCAGGTGAGTCGTGAGCCCTGGGACTGCGTGGATGGTATCTCCGTTCTCTCCACCAGTTCAGAGAGTCTGTCCACCACCTCCGCCGGTAATAGGGTAGTGGGTTTCTCAGCTACCTTAGTGGTTGACAACGTTCGTTCTGCTAGCTTCCCTCGTTTCAGGTGGGCACGTGTGTTTGGAGGGGCTCCCAGACTCATTATGCGACTCATACTGCAGCTTGTACTGCAGTCACCGAGCAATAGTCAATAGTCAATTTCTTTACAATGTGCAGCTACTCTTACCAGGCGTTTTCCACAGGCCAAAGTCCTCTCCGCAGACCGCCATGGACCACCGGGGAACACGGGAAACACTCGCCACACTCTGCTACGCTCCGCTTGGCGTGGCTGGCGTTTTTAAAGGGTGGCTCCTCCTCTTCCTTGAACGCGGCTCGGCAACCAGGAAAAAAAATATATATATATATATATTTCTCAAATCCTCTCCACACGGGAAACACTCGCCACACTCCCCTACTGACATCACTCTATTTGACAAATGTTGCCCTCAAACATCTCCAATTTTTTTGATGTGTGGATATTCGAAAGGTGTGATTGAGAATGCTTTTGTCCAGGCCAGAGCATTCAAAAGAGATAATTTGCTCAATACCAACAAAACTGTGAAGGAGACAAAATAATGATTATCCAAGGTTTATTGTCAAATATAGCATTGCATCCCAGAATGTCAGAAACATAATTTCGAGACACTGGCATATTTAAGGTTAGACAAGGACGTATCATCATTGCTTTCATTGAGGCCCACTGTAACTTTCAGACGGGCACCTTCCTTGAGGGATAGATTGATCTAGCTTCCTACGGCTTGTTCCTAAAATATCTGGACAGAGCACATGGTTGGCAACTCCTCCCGTTGGTTTTATGAAATGCCACAAATGCAAGGTGTGCGCTCATCCCACTTCTTTAAAATCATTTCAACATCATATGACCACTTTTGTGGTTTATGTACTTTGCTGCCCTTGTAACAAATGGTACGTGGGCAGCACCGCATGTAAACTAAAGGTTACGATACTTCAGCATCTATGAGCAATCAAGACTTCAGACACATCCTATCCTACAGCGAAACATTTCAAGGAACATCCTGACAACAATTTCCTTTTGTTAACAGTTTTTGGTGTTGCATATGTGGCCATTCATCCAAGAGGTGGAGGTACAACTTCACCAGCTTGAAATCAAATGTATACTAGATTTGTATACTAACGTGCCCCATGGCCACAATATCGTTGAAGAGCTTTACACATTTCTAGGGCTATGACCGGTTGCACTTCCTGCTGTTTTGTGCTTTTGTTGATTCTATTTGTGTTCTGTAGCTTTTTGCGTTTTGCAAGTTGGCTTTGCTGCCTTTTCTTTTTCTTTTATTTCCCTGTATTTTTGACAATCATTTTTGTTACTCAGTTTATTATTTTCTGAGACATTTTTTAAGTCCTGTGGTTCATTGTGGCTTTTATCAATATGCTCCACTTTGGCGTGTTGGTTTTATTGAAAATCATCTTTTTGGAGTCTATTCCTTCCCTTTGGTGGTACTTACTATTTGCTTCTGTGATTCATTTGACTGCGTTTTCCATTTTGAGGAGAGGCTTTTATTGTTGTTGTGTGTGGTCACTTGGGCCATTATGACAATTTTATGACAGCTTATTTGCACTTGACAGTTATCTACCTTACTGATTGGCCTCTTATATGCCCTCAGTCTTTAATATCTTAATTTGGTGGTCCATTGGTTTTATGATACTGGATTTCACAGTCCTGTATGCATCTGCCCTTCATATTGTTACTGCTTTCAGGATGAGTTCACAACCATCTATTTATTTGCATTTACAATTTTGATTGTGGCTGTCATTTGCATGAGCAACCAATCATGTATTTATTTGCAATGCTACTTTACACTTCTGCTGCTATAGGCACTTACACTTTATTATTCAAGTGCATGTTATTGAAAGCACTCTGCCTGTTGACCATGTATTTGCACGCTTTCAATTGTGAGGGATTAGCAACCTTGTTTTGGGGCGCATTTGAGCATATGTGCTCGACATTCACATGCTTGCAATGTCACTTTATTCAAATTCTGCTTTAGCACTTGCACTTTATCATTGTTGTACAGCACATTTGTTAGCCTTACATACGTTTACACATTGTCCATTGACAGTCTTCAGAATTCCCTCTTTGCTTCTTGGTTTCTGAAAATGATGCATGTCCGCCACACCTGGCTCATTTGCAGCTATTCTTTTTATGCCCATACACACTATTTTAATTTGTCTGTGTGCAATGTTGATTTGCGTTCAATCTAGTTTGAAACCTTTTTCTGTTTATTAATGTTGGACATGTCCTTGCATGTTCATCACTTATGTACTATTTGATTCCTTGCCTATGCCAATTTTGCACACCAATTTTGGTTACAATGTTTGTACCACTTTTTTACTCCTTTGTACTGGCCTTTGACTGTGGTGGGTCTTGGGATGGAAATGAGCCTATCACACCCCCGTAGGCACTTTTAGGTGAGGCGAATCCCATGTCAAATCGTACAGTGTACAAGGGGGAGAAGACTTTGCTATGAAACTCAGTGTGGATATAATATAGCGTGAACGATAGATGCATAACCCTATGCACACATAGAAAGAAACACCATTTTGTAATTATGACAGATGCATACTCTGACAGGGCTCTGCTGCACAACTCTTAGCTCCATGAAAGCATTTAACTATGCCCAGATCCTTAAGACAGGATGGGTCCGCATAACCAGTTCTCACAGAAGCAGCCTCTTGTTCCTCCATTGTTGCAATAACTTAGTACCACTGGGAGGAATGCACCCTGCAAGGCTGTGAGACAACACTAGGCTCCTTGCAGTGCCCTTTCATTACAGCCACACTGCCAGCAGGCCTCTAACCCCCACCCAGCCTACCCACAGCCATGGCCCACACCACTGACCTGATCCCCACATCCCTGCATTCTAATATAGTGAACAACCCCAGCCCAGATGATCGTAAACCCACTGGCCATAAAAGATCTAAGCATGAGCAACTGTTTCACCTCGTCACATAAATACCTCCTTTGTAATGCAAGGTACATTAAATTAAACTGTTAAATTATAGATCGCAATGAGGGTGGAAGCCTTGGGTGCCAGAGCAGTTGTATCAGCAAAGAACAGAATGTGTAAGTCAGTGTGACTGTAATTCTTCCTCCCCTCCCCCTGGCACACTGAGACTCCGTTATGCATGCCATAGTGATGTAAGAGTAGGCTTAGTATATAATCACAGTGTTCACAATTTATCTTATGAGCGACCTGACCTTCACTCCGGAAAATTATGAGCCCAGCTGACCCACGTGGAACAGACCGATAGCAGAGAAGGGATCCAATTGTAACCTGGCATCCCCTATGGGGAAGGCCCATGTATATAGTGCCTCCAATCAATGATGCCAGTTTTTACTGTATACCTGTGATGCAGGTTCCCTTTTTAAACCATTGATTGCACAACTGGAGTCAGAACTTTCTCAGGCAGCAGAGTCCTTTGCTGATATTTAGTATTCTTTACAATTAAACCTTGTTACCCTTGCAATCTATCTCTTGGCCAATTTTCCTCGAGGGTTGTACTAACTCTGGCATGAGCGTTAACAAGGACTTGCCTTCATGGGCTCCATTCCAACATGTCTGCCTGCATTGCCTGCCTGTCAGGCTTCATCTTCATAACTGCCAAGAGTGTGAAGAGCCTACTCTTTATCTTTGTTACAAGTAGCCACTTGAACCTTTGTGTGAACAAGCACCTTTCTGGTGCAAAACACGTTACCTGGACCTTCTCTCCTGTTGTGTCCTGCATGTTATGCTTTTTTAAATAATAAATCATTGCACTCTTACTTTATCACTGATTTTTGTGATTTTTTAGTCTCACCTGCCCTTGGAGTGCAGTCCGCCCGCCTTTTCGTTGCATTTTCATCTCTTTTTGATATATATATGCATATGTAAATAAACAGTCCTCCTTTTACTTTGTTACATTTTTCTTCGAAGAATTTCCATTTTAAGAACCACACTCCTTTTTGTATTGAGTTTTGTTTTACAGTTGTCTTCCTTTATTCTCCACAGTCTCACATGTAAGAAAGTCTGGAAACACACAGCCAAAATAAAGAAGACTAACAAATACCTACCATGTCACTGACCATGCCCTTTGGCCATGGGCAGTTATTTTTCACCCCAATGTCACTACACCTATAAAAATAACTTTTATAAAGAAATAAAACACATACACCCCAAAATATATAGCCGCGAACACGGAACTACTGATACTCTCGGCTATATGCAGTCCTTTATAACCTTGAATATAGACGTGACTATCAGAAAAACAGCCAAGTAAAATGCTTTCCTTAGCCCCAGGCCCTCACCAAGTGCCCCCTCATCTGTGCCAGCTCCCTCCACTCCCCATATGCCCTACTCATTTCCCCTGCCATCTCCATTCTCCCTCACAACACACACTGTTTCTGTGACGCAGTTTGCTTTGAGATGCCTTTTATTCGTGGCTATAGCCGCAGCTACAGAAAGCTTTGTCTTGCAAACTCAGTCCCTGGACCTCCTATAACTCCCAAAGGTTACTTGGTTTCCTACAGCCATCTCTCCAACTCTAGACTAATGTCATTTGGAATCATTTTAACTTGCAAATAGCTGTTTAGCTACTTTTCTTTTCCCTGTTGTTCTCAGCTATAACAGCGGTTATCTCTCGCATCAAGAGAAAAACAAGATAGCAGTCATTTAATTTTTAGAAAAACCTGGTTTTGGTAATTTGCATGGTATAGCCCAAAACCTAGCATGGATCGCAAGTCAATGCTTCATACCCAAGTTGTTTCAGTCCTGGTCCAAATCCATCTAGCGGTTTGGGCTGTGCGCTTTGGCAAGTATTTACCTTGTTTGTCTATGGGAAAATCAATGGGCAGTATGCCCCAACTTTGGCAGAAACATGTTTTATCAATCGAATTTTGAGGGGCTCCTATGGGAGTTTGACTCACCTCAACTATCGCCACCCTTTAATATATATACATACATATATATGCGTTTTAAGTAAATTGCGGCAATGTTCTGAGGTACAGCAGATTGAGTGTCTTCTTCTGTAACCAGGGACCACTCTTCCGTAATTCATTGTTATCTCTTAAATAAGATCCACTTGATAAACGCAGAACACATGTTTATATTGAAAAGCTCTCATCAGCTGAATATAGAAAGTAATGGAAGGTGTAGTTTTCTAGTTTTCTAGAACTTTACTAGAGTTTCCTACACTGTAGCAAACAAACCACACATTTCCTTCGCTGTACTGCACTGCTGAAACATTTCTTTTGTTTTTGAAATGTGCTGTTTTGTTCATCATCCGCAAGGAGTGTTCTTCTGTGCCCTTCCACCTTTACCCCTACCCAGCTCCTGTGCTAGTTTTCAATACTAGTTGAAAGAGCACTGTAAGAAGTAAGGGATTGCAGCAGGAAACACTCACTGGGATATTTGCAGACCCCAAATACTTTGCAAGCAAGCAAAGCGTGTGCAATGCCTCTCCGTGATATTGCGTTTTAAGAACATGTCATGAATCTGCAAGTATACATTTATATTGCAGTGCATACAAGATTGTTTGCAACATACACCACCCCTATATCATTGTGTCGGATTACACAAGTGCTCAGTGAAACCGTTTTTGTATAGCAGCAAGTTAAAATATAATTTGTTAAGGTCTATTCGCAATGGAACTCTGAACACTAAGAAACGATGCAGATTGTGTGAATAGCATGTCACTGTCTGAATATTCGTTGCCCTAATACTACAGATGATTAAAGCCAGGCATAGTCCATATCCATTATCCCTTGCAATGATATTGCAATGTTGCTCTGCGCTTATGAGGTAATGTTAGCAATGCTAAAGTAGGAGACGCTGAGCATGACATTTGTCTGCTCAAAATCCTTAGAGGGCACATTATTATTAGAGTTTTAGAATATGTTAACTTGCAAGGGAACCGAGTCAATGCATATGGGTTTATTTGGACAACATTCTGATCAACTCTCCATCCCCGCCCCTTCATGTACAACACCTTTCCGAAGTCCTGTCCCAACTTCTAGCTCACACCTTGAAGGCCAAGCTTCAAAAGCGCATATTTCATTGGGATGCTCAAGGATCCAAATGGACAATAAGGTCAGAGCTATCGAAGCCTCAAAATTTCTGTAGGATGTAAAAGCCGTACAATCGTTCCGTGGCTTTGCCAACTATCACTGGACCTTCATCAAGGACTTTGCACACCTATAAGTGGATATTACACATCTTCTGAAAAAAGGCATGAGATGTATTTGGGATTTGAAAGCCAAAGCTGCTCTCCAACAACTGAAGAAAGCCTTTGTTGGTGCTCCAATCCCGATGACACCCACCCATTCTAGAAGCAGAAGCCGCCGACCCAGCAATGGAGTTAGTTCTCTTACAGTTGAATGAGGAATCTGGACTGGACCATCCGCTTACCTATTTATCTAATCAGTTACAACCCAACGAAGGCAACTACTCAATCATATAAAAGAGCCTTTGCCTATCAAAGATTCTTTTGCAGAATGGAGATAACATCTGCAGGCAGGGTGTTATCCAGCCGAGATCCAAACAGACCATTCGACCCTGCAGTACCATTTATTCTGTACATGTCAGGATGCCAGGCAAGTCAGATAAGCATTTTATCTCCCAATTTCCTTTTCAAATCACTCACATTCATGGTTCACAAAGCTTCAGAGCAGATGTCTGTCTCACTCATGACCCATAGAGAAAAACAAAGCCTTGGAAGGTCAGCTGTTACCCACAGATCATTTCCTGGCCATGTTTCTTTCCCTATTGGATTGGATATGTTCTGAAACCTCTCAAGACATCAGTGTACCACAGACGGTGGGAAACCCTGAGACAAGCCTGAGGAGGGTATGTTATTCCGCAATGATGATTTTTATAAACCTACAGTGGACCTGTGCATCCATATCCTTCAAGAATTTCCATGACTCCAAAATCACCAGACACCGGGGAAGTCAGTGAACATTTGATTTCATGTTGGTTGTCTGCTCAGGTCAGTTTGTCTCTAAGTGAACAGTATGCATCCAGAATAAAACTCCAGGAACAAGACACGTGGGCCTGTTGCAATGCACTGATACACACGCTCGTCCCTGGGGCACCATTTCCAGTGAGTTTGTGGTTTATTTAACATTCTCTTTTTCTTTTAGTCACCTCGGGGTCATAATGATGTTTTTGAAATCCCGGTCTGTTCAAGAAGGGCCATTCCACTGAAACACCTGCATCATGGTGGTTGTTGATTGTTTCCTAAGCAGTTACATAACCTGGCAATGAGTGTCAGGTCCACTGCAGAAGTCATGACCAGTGAATTTTTCATGAAAATATACTGTTTACAATGATTACTTGAAAAACGAATTTCTGAACATGGCCCACAGTTGGATTACTGTTTTGGGACAATCCTATGTAAACATCTAGGCGTTCAAAAAGCATGGGTTTGGGGTATTACCCGTGTACTATTGATCAAACTGAATGGACAAACCAGACGGTTGAACGATACTTGCGCTGCTTTTCGGATGCAGTAGAGTCCAACTGGAGTGACAACCTATATCCTGTTAAAGCCTCATATGACAAATCAACCCATTCTGCCCCTGGCCTCAGTCCATTCTACTGCACGTATGACTACCATCCCAAAATGATGCCTCTGCCTGTGGTGGCCCCAGTAGTATACAGTCAGCTGATGCTCTGATTAAATGCTTCCTGGATGCACCCAGACAGTCCATAAAGGTCAGTGCTGCCAAACACTGTTCTCTAGCACCTGAGTTAGAGTATGGTTGGCCACTAAAAGCTGCCTGTATGGAACATACCCACTAAATCGGCACCCCACTTTCACAGAGCCTTCCACATAGTGAAGTGCCTGTCTCCATCAGCTTCCCATCTAGAGTTATCTGAAGCCAGGAGAATACATACTGTCTTTCATGTCTCGTCCTTGAACTGCTATGAACCGGATTGGTCTGGCTGACAGTTTCCTATGCGTATGCCTTTACAGATTGCCAGTACAAAGTCAGCAAGATATGGGATGCCCATGCATGTCGAGGCCAGTTCAACTATTTAGCAGACTTGGAAAGCTCTGCACCTCGTGACAGTACTTGGGAGATGGCCGCCCATTTGCATGCTCCTTGCGGGGTTTGCTGGTTTTACCTCCTCCGTCTCTGGATAACAGGGCCACCTGTAGTATTTTGTAGGGGTCATAGTGTCACATGCGCTAAAATGCTGCACCTACTAGAAGGTTGGCACCTCCTGCATGTGGGTCATGGCATGGCACCTTCATCAACACTGCCTTGTGCTACCTTCCTTCTTAGCTCACCAGTGGCAGGTGTACATACCGGGGACCATCGCCAACAAGGGTGGCGTCATATTTTCCATGCGGAGCATGCACAAGGGACCAGCAGTATGTTTCCATGTGTGAGCATTGAGAGCTGGGCTCAGGACTCTGATGCAGCCTCGTTCCCATGCTGGTGCCTTCAACACACTGACTGTGCAGACCGGTTTGTGGTCTTATGTCTCAACTTGTCCTTGTCTTCAGAGAGTGACACTTCTTTGCTCACTTGTCCAGTTTGGCTTTCTGTGTCCCTGTTCCTTGTCCTTCTTCCTTCTTCCTTCCACTGACCTCCAGTCTGCCCCAGCCTCTTGTTGGTTACCTAGTCCTCTCTGGTAGCCTGTCCAGCTCCACTCTACGAGCCTTGCCCTCTGGAGTGCCTTCTTGTTTCATCATGCATCCAGTACCTGGAAAATATCTATCACCAGCTTCCAGTATCCTCTATAGCTTCTTCCAGCTTGCTGCTTGATCGCCCCTTACAGTGCTCGCTCCAATCCCATCAAGGGCAATCAGTGTTACTTGTGTTGCAGGGAATGGCTCATGGGCAGGCATTAGTGTTCCCCCACAGGAGCTGCTGGTATTCAACCATTGTCCACATCATTCTTTATCCTGGACGCCATCTTCGGCCTCATCACTGGACACTACTCCCGAAGAACACCAGGTACACAACAGCTGCATGACGCGTTAGTTGAAAGTGGTGGGGGGTATAGATGGCATGGGGATTTAAGGAGCTACATAAAACATGGCATCTCAGTTTAACTGGAATCCAACTAGTTTACCACATACACCAGATCGCTGACATCAACTTTTCCAAGCTTCTCTCAGATAGCTCTGCTGATCTATGCCGTCTGTGTAACATTCTTGTTTCTGGCTTTGGTAGGGGCGTAGTTGTGAAGAGGCAAGCCTTTTGTGTTTTTTGTACGGGTTCTAAACACCACTCCTTTTTTACAAATGTAAACAAATCAATCTCTCAATTCATCTGGCAGAGAAGGAACCTAGAGTACAAGCAGCCCTATTCGGAAAATGATCTTATGGAATGGGTTTAGCGTATCTCTCACTTTACTGCAAGCCTGCCAATTGCAAATGTTTATTTTAGTGGGCAAAGAGGGCGACAAACAAACACTGGCTATTCATGGAACAGGTAGTTAAGAAGAGGACGCTCTGTGATATCCAATGGCTGGTTAAAGGTGATGGGTCCAGAAATTCTTCATGATAACTAAAACACTCCAAGAACTGTGTGAGAGAACAATGCTTAAAAGAGCGCTCACGTAGTTTCCGTCACCTCACCCCACTACACTTCAATCCCGGTTCACTGATAGCTTGATACAAGAGCCATTTGATTGTGGAGAAAATAAGAGTGTAGAACTATAGGCAGCATATTTGAATAACCAAATATACATTCCTTTCAACAAAGTAGGAATGACTTTGGGTTAGTGGAAACAGAGATTACATGACTTACAAGTAGGATCCTCAGTTCTTTAGCACAGTTTCAGTGAGGCATCATGCAGATCTTACACTCATTTTGAGAAGCTTGTACAAGCAGGCACTCACACCCCTTGAGGTATGATCTCCTGCTTTTATAATTTACTTGAGAATTATGTGAATAGAGGAATGTCAATATACATGACACACTGGGCGATAACCCTGAGGAAGGAAATTGTTACTTTGTGTGTATCCTCTGCCTTGGTCCTGCATGGATGCTTGCTTGATGGAATGTCTGTGGAATGGGGTGTATACTAATTGACCTTTTCACAACTGACCTTGGGAGAAGTGACCTAATTTAGAAGGTCAATTAGGAAACCCCCCGCAACTCCCCACCGAATCCAAAACCCCCTGCAATCCCCCACCCAATCCCCTTATGTTATTTTTAATCCAAAACCAACCCAATACATATATAAAATATACATATATAAAATAACTAACATATTATAAAGGTCAGTTGTGCAGAAGATCAATTAAGACCACTACAATTAGGTCAATTGTGCAAAAGGTCAATTGTAAAAGGTCAATTTGGGTAATACTGTGGAATGCTGTGCTGTGAGTGCACCTGTAAATTCCATGAAAGCCAGTTGAGTCAGACAGCCTGTGAGAGTGGAGGCTAGTGGATGTCTTCTTGTACCATTCTACTTACTTATTTATGAACTTACCTGTTGTTTCACCCTGTTATGTGGAACTTTTAAAGAAGGTCACTTCCCTTACCTGAAGTATCAGAATCATCTTTCACTTCTTATCAATGGCAACAAGCTGGCGTTGATGGAAAAGCCAGGAAAGGAAGTAAGGAAGCATGAAAGACCAGGAGAGGAGACATCCACTGCCCCCGTGCCCCCACTGATGAAGAAGCAGGAACAAGGCAAGCAGGGGGCAGCTGAGGGAAGGAGGGAGACTGCAAGGGGCAGCTAGAGGGCACAGGAAAGCTGTTTGGGCCATCCTGCAGTGGCTTCACAAAGAGAACAACATTGCAAGGGGCAGCTAGAGGGACCTGAGAAGCTGTGTGGGCCATCCTGCAAAGACAGGACAACCATCATGGCTGCAAGGGGCAGCCAGAGGGCTTTTAAAAGCTGTCTTGGGCCGTCCTGCAAGCAAGGACAATTAGCATAGCTGCAACGCAGGGTCCTGTGGTCAGTGTGGCCGTCCTGCAGTGGCAGGGCATCAGATGGAGGTGACTGTGTGCCCCACACTTCAGTGAGACCCAGGGATGGAGTTATCTGCCTTTGAGAGGCTGTTCACTGTGAGGACATTTGGCAACAACAGTGGACGCTGTAAGAGACTGTTCTTGTATGGAGAAGAGCAACAGAGGTTAAGGCGCTCATTTATGTCCTACTGCAGAAATGTCATGAGAGCCAAGTTGCACTGAATATGCCCCTACCTTTTCATGGCGAGGTGCGGCACAGCTGTGTTGGGCCATCCAGAGGGGCACCTGCGTGCCAGAGTTGGAGGCAAGCAGAAGCAGTGATGCGTGATCCGGAGCCCTTGTAGGTCGCTCTCCGGGATCCAGGAGGAGCTTCTTTTTCACTGGCATCAGCAGGGACACCGATGATGTCCCGGGATAATTGAGACTGTTTAAGCCGAGTGAGCATTGATTTCAGCTGTTATGCTCTTTTATAGATGTCATGTGAGGGTTGCAATTTTGCTTTGCTATTTCACCTGTTTTTCAAGTCGTTCCAGTGTAGCTGTGTGTGGAGTATATCCTGGAGTGGATGTAGCTGTACGATTGTTGGGTTTGAGGTCTGTTGATCCTGGAAAGTTGAGCTTTATGCACATCTGATGTGGCTTCTGTAATGTCCTTGCGTGGACCTCCTCACGCTCTCATGCGTCCCTCGGCCCCAAGGAATAGGCGGACACAGGAGCTGCGGTGCAACACATCTCACTCTTTATTATCTCTAATCTTAACTGCCGCGCTGGCGGTAACCCCTCCCTTTCCCGTTGCGTGGGGCACAGCCCACTCAAAGAACTAACAACAAAGAGAGAGGACTATTCCTCTCTTCAACTCTATGGTGGCAACACCACACCTTCTGTTATTAAGTATTGGTTACAGCAAATATATGCGTCATTTTTTTTTTTTTGGGTATAACGAAAACTTTGCCTTCACAGCACCACCAATGATAATGGACTGTGTTGCATAGGGCAATCGACTCGATAAGAGTAGGATTCTCTTGTTTACCTTGCTTTTGAATGCTCAATTTGCCTATACTAGTGTGGTGATTTTATATATTGTATGCCTTGCATTGTAAACTCGGCTAGTGGCTTAGCAAACCACTAGTTGGGTTTGTAGCGGCCCAAACCCTGTGTGTATGTGTTTTACAGTGTAGTGTCTGCTGGAGACCATGACCTGCATGTGAGTGTTGGTGGTGCAGTGACCTCTTTAAAGCCTGCCCTGGCCACGGGCCATCTAGTGTGTTGGATACCTGCCACTTGGGGGGTCTTGGACATGTGCCTCTTTCTTGGGGTTTTGGACACCCGCACTTGGGGTGGGGTTCCTGTCCATGCTTCTGGGGGGTTGGATATCAGTACCCAAAGGGGGTGGTCCTCTCCACCTGCTATTGCACTGGAATGGGTGCCTGTGCCCTGTGCTCTAGAACTTAGTTCACTATTGCATTGGCGTAGCAGTAGTTGAATGGCGCGCCGTGCCCCAGTGCATCTCAGTTGGTGTATGTTCCATGAATGTCAGTTGGAGAGAGGCAGCCTGTGAGGGTGGAGGCAAGTGGATGTCTTCTTGTAGCTTCCTACTTTCTTACCTTTGAACTTACGTGTTGTATTAACTTGTCATCTGGAACTTATTAAAGAAGACTTCCCTTACCTGAAGTGTCAGAGTCATCTTTCACATCTTATCAGAAATCAATATGAAGGATTGGGATCAATTTTGGTTCAATATGACAAAGAGCGCTAAATGGCTCATTACCAGAGATGGCGATATAAAATGATTTATGATGAAAAATGACAGGCCCATCACATTTCCCAGCATGCTCCATGATGTTTCTCGTGGATGTTGGACTGGCTTTAGGCGGGAGGGTGATCATTGCCATGTGATGTTTTGATGCCTAAAACCAAAATCCTACTGGGAAAACATTGTAGGAGCAATCTGCCTTTATAATAATGAATGTAAATAATGTTCAGTTTCTTATTTATGGTACAAATTGTATTTGTTATTTGATTTTTATGGCACTCACTGTGTAATAGTTTTAATCTCGTAAACCATACACACTTATACAATAAAAATAATAATAATAATAATAATAATAATAATAATAATAATAATAATAATAATAAGAATAATAATAATAATAATAATAAGAAGAAGAAGAAGAAGAAGAAGAATAACAATAATAATAGGACTAAATGATCATGCACTGAGAGTTATGTCCAAACCAGATGGGAAATGTATATGGTACCACTTATTGCTGCTAAACTAACCATTGTAGTGATGTGAAAGAAAAGGTACCCTCCGAGCAATGAAATATGGATTCACAAGCTCTGGTACATTTTGGCAATAGAACAGATTAGGAATGCATTATATTTACAATATGCAACGTTTTTTCATACATGGCAACCAGTTTTAGATGTTTTGGCTAACCCTAATGCAAAACCTCTTTGCCCTGTGAGGTTCGCAGCTCTGAATGTGATATATTCTTATGGGGCCCATGAGGCAGCTGGGAGACCAGGAGATGTTCAGAGACTTTGTGGCAGTGTGAAGGGTCCGTTGGTTGTCCTGTCTTCGGGGAGTGACCGCATTGTGAATTTTGGGTTAAGGGTGTGGTTTTGATTACATTGGGGGTCTTTACAACCTGGGTGCAAAGGGATACCGTGCACCGGTAATGACACCAGTGCTGGTAATCCCTTTGCGTCCCATTCCGAGGTCCCTTTGCGGGTCCCTCCCTTAACTCCTGGTTTTGCCAGGCATTATGGATGGGACCTGCAAAGGGATACCGGGGTCAATAACGATACTGCAATTGACGCCTTCCCATTGAGCCATATGGGGGCTCAAATGAGAATGGGAAATGGCTTTTCAAATGGGGACTTACCGGTCCCACAATGGTCGGAATAGACTGGTAAGTCCCCATACCACCAAGTCGGTGGCAGTAACGCTATTGGTGCTAGTCATGGCGCGAATAGCGCCAAGACTAGCCCCAACCTCGGAATGAGGGCCATTGTATTTAATGTTTAATGTTTACACACAAAAGTAACAGACGTATACAGAAAAAACTTTCAATTCAACAGTTCCAATTAGGTCCACCTCATCCGGTGGGTAAAATGGCTCAGCGAGTCAAGCTCATGCCTTTTAAATTGCTGTGCAATGTACAGTAGAAGGAAGGAGGTTATTGATTATGACTGTGTTAAATCCGCTTCCGCTTCTGCTTGCCAAAAGAACCAGTTGGCACAAGGCCTCTCAAAAATGCCTGTGCGATATGGGGTTGGACGATGACCTGGTGCACTTTCTTTTGATGTGCCCATTCTATAAAGCTGAGGGGATGGCATGGTTAAAATCACACCTCCTGGATCACAATATTAGATTGTGTAAGTAAGCTGAGGCCTTAATCTTTCATTGCACTAAGCCCCAGTTTCTTTTTGACCTGATTAAATTATGTTTGACATTGATTAAAACACCAATCATGGCCAGGGATTAACACCTAATCGTTTAATAGTTAGTTGTTATTTGAGTGGGAAATTTGCAGGAATATTTGTTCATAGGAAGTTTATATATATTTTTTGATTGCGGTTTTAAGTAATCCGAATAAACTGAACTGAGTACTATAATTTGCGAGATAACAATACCTGCCATCGGGGCACTTTGACATGTTAGGAATGTGTTGTGCTGTGCTATTTAAAACACGCATTTGCAACAGTTTGGACCTTTGTGTGTGCATGGAAAAGGCACTTGCCAGGGACAGCCATAGTGGTATTAACTAGCCATTGTTGGTGGCAGGTGCAGAATTGTGCGAGTACCTGTGCATTCTAATAGCAGTGTCTGGCAAAAGCTTAAAACCTATGCACACGCCAAAAATATTGGCTTTGTCAATGTGTGTTTTAAACAGGACTTCAGTGAAGGATGCACATAGTGCTTATAAATGAGTGGTTGAAGGCAAGGCAGGCCAGGTAAGACATGTTTATTTCCCCAGTGGCATGTTTAAAGCTCCAATTAAATCATTAACTCTCAGAAGAGTAGTTTGAACAAACACTGACTGGCACTCTCAGTGAAAGGTGTGATGGTAAGGCTTGATTAAAGCAAGCTCAAAGAATTCCTAGGAGGAGATGCTTTAGGTGGGCGGGGATTTTGTGGCATTGGCCACAGGGATTAGCAGGGCCATGGGCAGTCAATGGGTGGGTATATAACCACAATACCTACAAGCTTTGCGTTCTTCCTCATATGCCATTTCTCCCTATCTGTACTCTGATGCAATAGTTTCAGCCTATAGGTGTTGAAAACAACACCTAATAGCCCACACAAAAAATGGTGTAATGTCCAATTCATATGGTTTTTGATGTACATGTTTTAAAGTCCTGGAATGGAAAACTGTATCAGGCACTGGGTCAGTGATGTAGGGCAAATACATATTTCTAGACTGTGCATCTTTGGTTTCTTTTGTGCGCACAATTTTATGATAGATCTCTATCTGCATCCACATGTCCACCACAAGTGAGCGAACCAGCATCTCAAGTATTGGATTACATATTGCATCCTCCTTCAGGACGAACTGTGAATCTTCAGAGAAAATTAGCTATAAAATGGACTTATTCATTCAATTTATTTAAAACCATGTCATAGTTGAAAACCCCCCAAGCCCACTTGTTGGGTTCAGAGATCCATGGTTTGTTTGCTTGCTCACTCACAGGATTCGGGGACAATATTTCTGCCTCCCCACTATAAAAAGTGAATAGCTATCACTGAGCGCCACCACCAGCCCATTGTTCTCAGGGCTCCAGATATTTGTGCACCTCTAAACAATAGCTTTAGAATGATACACAGAGCCATTCAAATTAATGTTAATCAGATAAAAATGCCATAAGTAATTAATTGAAGTGCAGCATGGCATCAAAACCATAGAGAAAAAATAAAACATTCCAGTTAAACACAGCTAAATCTTAATGTGATCTTGTAACTAGGATTTGGATTGCATTTGTGAATAATTTGTTTGAATTAATATGGTGCTTAGTATGAGGGTTTCATAGTATAACGGCGAGTCCAGCTGAGAGGACGAACACGTGGACCTTGTGGTGACGGATAGAATGCTGAGTCTGCTGCTGCCTCCAATGCAACTGCCTCTGGCACCACAACGGCATCCAGGCTGATGGAATCCTCTGGTGCCGCCATGCTCGTGCCCTGCTTGTTGATGCCTGCACGTCATCCATTTGCTGGGGTCCAGTTGGTGGGGTGGCCACCCCTGCTGGACCTCCGACACCCGACTGTGGCAGGGATGTGTCCTCTACCAACCTGGCAGCTGGCTCAGGGGCAGCTCCAGGAGGGGCCCAGGTGACACTTGGGCGGGAAGATGGCACGGAGGACGATTGGCGCATAGGTGGTTCAGGTGAGGTGGGGGTTGCAAGAAGATCCCGCCCACAGAGGAACCCAGTGTGGACGACCTGTCCTAGTAGTGCGATGCGGCCAAACAGGTAATCAAAATGACATGCATTGTCCTGACGAGAACCCTGCACGTCATCCCGAATACCACGTTGGCGCAACGCCACACAAGCTAGGACAGGCTCAATCTGGCCGCGGATTGCCTCGTCCGCATGGAGAGGAAGGCCAGTTGTTGTTAGCACATCCCCTCCCTGAAAACGGGTCTGGACGGAGGCATCCCTGCTAGTGCCGGATGATGCAGTCACAGGATCAGGGACAGGATTACACACAGGCACCTCTTCGGCAGACTGTGATGCCTCCTGCCCCTGCCCCTAGACTGCACCACTAGCACCAGTGGAATCCCCCCTTCCAGGCCCCGTGCATGGGGCTTCCACAGCCTCCTCCTCAATCAAACCCCCCACCAACCTGGATGACTCTGTGCCAACTTCCTCCGTAGGCCCCTGTGGGGGCTCATCTGCTCCTTCTGCTGCTAAGGAGTCCGCCTCCAACCTCCGCCTCTTGGACCTTCCCTCAGCAGCTGCAGCCATGGACGCAGCACCAGACTCCTCACTCCCGGAAGATATCAGTACCTGGGAGGGGAGCTTTGCCTTGCGTCTCTGGCTGGCGAGATCCCTGCCGCTGTGCTCCACAGCACCGTCTCCGCCCTCTTCATCAGTCGACGCTGCAGACAGGGAGAGATAGAACACAGGCATCAGGGCACTGTACAATGGTCTGATACACACATTACAGTTGCACGTGAGTGGCAGTGTCAAACTTCACAGATGGCATCACACTCCCCAACACTCATATCATTTGAACCCACACACATGCACAAATAAACTGGTATCATGCAACAGGCATCAGCATCCATACATGTTCTGATCTTGATGGTCGTGCAGATTATTGTACCTCCGTCCCCAAGTACTGCACAGACAGAAATGATACACTGCCTGTGCAATCTTTGAGGCCACAGGTGTGTTGAGCCGTCAATCAGGTAGCCGGAATGCCGGAAGGACCCCCTGACCAGTGTAAGGCAATGGGTGATGGTTAAACAGGAGCAATGCAATTGGTACAGGTAACAATCAGTAGTAACAAGGCTTACCCAGGAGTGCTGTAGGTGGGGTCCTAAGCGCGGCGAGAGCCACAGACTGCTGATGGTGGTGAAAGAGGCGTTCTACACGGCTCGTGGGTGAGTCACACCTGGGTCTGATGTGGATGGACCAGTAAGGCAAGAAGGTCAAAAACCAAGTTCCAAGATTCAAGGTTCAGAGGGGATAATCCAAAGGCAGTCCAAGAGAGAGTTCCAAGGTCGAAGAGCCGGGGAAACAAGGCGGGATCCAAGAGGTAGAAATCCGAGGAGCAGGCAAGACAAGTCCGTAGAACAGTCCGAGGTAGCAAAGTCCGTGATCAAAAGCAGGTAAACCAGAGCGCTAAACAAAACCTCAAGAGATCAGCTGTGAAGAGCTGTACCCGCGTTGTCAAGATGCTTTTAAACTGATTAAGCAGTCACGTGATGTTGTCCCACGGACATGCGAGACGTGACGTGATCACGTGGTCACGAGACGCCGGATGTTCGGGGTTGCTGTGGGAGTCTCCGTGGGCGTGGCCAGCCGTGAGTGCGCTTCCATGGCAACTGCCAGCGAAACGAAGGACGGTAGACGCCGGGGCTACAGTCTGGTGTTCTCCTACGCCAGGCGAACTGCTGGTTCTTTCTGTGTGCAGGGACTGCTCTTGTGGGTAGTTGTGGTGTGGGGCGTGTGATCGTGTGATTCCTGATAGGGCGAGCAACGGGAGACGTGACAGAGTCTCCCCTCAAAGGCCCACAAACCCGTGGGCTGGACGGGTTATCCCGATGAAAGCGAGCAACCAGACGCAGGGCATGGACGTCCCAGGAGGGAACCCAAGAGCGTTCTTCAGGGCCATACCCCAACCAGTCAACCAGATACTGGAGGCGACCCCTGCAGAGACGAGAACCCAGAATAGCACTGACCTCATACGTATCCGGGGAGGACACAGAAACAGGGGCAGGAGACTGGACCATCCGGGTGGGAGCAAGGCTTGAGTAGGGAGGTGTGGAACACTGGGTGGATATGCCAGGTAGAGGGAATAGAGAGCCGTAGGGCCACCGGGTTCAGAACATGTGAAATCTTGTAGGGACCGACAAATCGGGCCAACAGTTTCCAGCAACCAGGGATCCGCAAATGGCGAGTCGACAGCCAAACACGGTTCCCAACCCGGTAAACAGGAGCCGCTACCCGTTTCCTGTCTGCCTTGGTTTTCATAGAGGCCTGGGCTTCCCGCAAATGGACCAGTGTCTGGGCATGGATAGAGTGCAGATCACGAGCACAGAAATTGGCGGCGGGAGTGGAGGAGGAAGAAAAATCAGGGAGAGGGAGAGAACGAGGGTGCTGCCCATAGAGTGAGTAGAAGGGGGAGAACCCAGTGGAGGAATGCCAGGCATTGTTGTATGCGAATTCAGCCAAATGGAGCAGGTTCAACCATGTATCCTGATACTGAAGGGTCAGGCAGCGCAGGTACTGTTTGAGGGCCTGGTTCACCCTCTCGGTTTGGCCATCGCTCTCCGGGTGGTAGGCTGAGGAGAAGCGGGCATCAATGCCAAGGATTTTGGTAAGGGCCTCCCAAAAACAGGATGTGAACTGCGAACTGCGGTCGGATACAATGACTTGTGGAAGACCAAAGAGACAGAAGATCGACTTGAAGAATAGTTGGGCCAAAGCAGGGGCTGAGGGAATCCCGTGACAAGGAACGAAACGGGCCATCTTTGTGTAGGAATCGACAACCACCCAGATGGAGTCGTACCCTTGTCTGCGAGGCAAGTCTGTAATGAGGTCCATAGAGACCGTATGCCATGGTCTGGGAGGGATAGGTAGGGGCTGAAGGAGACCTATGGGACGACCCCTGCGTGTCTTGCACTGTGCACAGATGGAGCAAGTGTTTACATAATGTTGAACGTCGCACCCCATAGATGGCCACCAACACCATCGTTTTAGTAACTCCAAGGTGCGGTGCTGTCCGGGGTGCCCATTGATGGCCGCATCGTGGGACCAAGCAAGTGCCTGGTTACGTACGTCGCTAGTGGGGAGGAATAGCCTATCTTGTATGAACGGCAACCCTTCCTGGAGTACCAAATCCCATTCCGTTAGTGCTTGTGGATGGTGTGAAACCCACTGTTGGATGAGAGTCAGCATGGAGGGAGGAGGAGTACACATGTATATGACATGAGCTTCGTTTAGAAGAGTATCTGGGTATAGGGGCAAAGAATCCCCCCCGGCCGAGTGGGATAGAGCATCAGCCTTACCATGTGAAAGCCCTGGTCTGTGTCTTACCAGGAAGTCATAGACGGCAAAAAACAGGTGCCAACGCACTTGTCTGCTGTTCAAGCACTTAAGGGAGGCCAGGTCCTGCAGGTTTTTGTGATCTGTGTAAACCACGGTTTGATGTTTGGCCCCAATGAGATGGTGCCGCCAGGTCAGTAGTGCATCCTTAATGGCCTGTAACTCCTTCTCGGTGACTGTGTAGTGGGACTCGGGAGGTGTGAGTTTCCTTGAGTGGAATGCTACGGGGTGCAGCTGACCCGTGGAGGGATAAGGTTGGGAGAGCACTGCGCCTAATGCAAAGGAAGAGGCATCGGCCTCCACAACAAACGGGAGTTCGGGGTCGGGATGCTGTAGTACATGAGCTGTGGTGAATCTGGCTTTGAGTGTCTCAAAAGAACGCTGGTGTTCTGAAGTCCAACAAAACTGGACCCGAGGACTGGTCAGGGCAGTCAGTGGTGAGACAATGGACGAAAAACCGGCAATAAATCGCCGATAAAAGTTAGCAAAACCCAGAAATGACTGGAGCTGTTTGAGACTGGTTCGGGCAGGCCAGTCGATGATGGCACAGACTTTGGACATGTTCATGGATAGGCCTCCGGGTGTAATAAGAAAGCCTAGGAACTCTACTTCCTTAGTATGAAACACACATTTCTCGTGTTTGGCGTACAAGGAATGTTTTTTTAGCCGAGTTAGTACTTCTGTGACATGGCCTATGTGTTCCTCTAGTGAGGACGAAAATATCAATATATATGGCAACGGCCAGTGAAACGAAGGACGGTAGACGCCGGGGCTACAGGCTGATGTCCTCCTACGCCAGGCGAACTGCTGGTTCTTTCTGTATGCAGGGACTGCTCTTGTGGGTAGGTGTGGTGTGGGGCGTGTGATCGTGTGATTCCTGATAGGGCGAGCAACGGGAGATGTGACAATACACATGTAACTGCATGAACAAGCAAAGGTTGGCATAATGTCACAAGCAACATGGGGAGTGCTGATCACATGCACACAAACCACCAAACAGACATGCATCTGTACATCTCCAACAACTGTCACAGTGCAATCATTGGCAACTAAGTCGCATCTGCCAATCAGGTACCCACATGTCTGGGTCACATGCATCCATTTCGTATCACAGTCTCACACATGTCAAACACACATACGCACATGTACGCTGTGCACGTACATGAAGGTAGAACCAGCATCCATGTGTCACACCCCAACCATGGCATAGCACATACACAGAAATGCAAACATGTGTGCATCTCTACATGCAGTTGGGCATCATTCATTGGAACACATACAAAAATTATGTGCATCACACATGACTGCACTCACATGCAGAACGAGCGTATTCATGCACACACACACACATCCATACATGGGCCATGTCAGACATATGTCCAAGCTGCACACTCCTGCCACACCTCAACATGCATTGTGTGGAATGGGATAGCCCAGACACTCACCACTCGACTCCAGACGGGTCTGCCTCTAGCACCAGGCCAATCGCATGTAAAACTCCACGCGCACCCCTCGGAATACGCGTAACCCGCTCGCGCCAGGCCAATCGTATGTAAAACTCCCCACGCTCCCTCTGAATACGCATACCCCTCTCGCACCAATCCAATCGCGTGTAAAACTCCCCACGCACCCCTCGGAATGTGCGTATTCCATGCGGGGTACGTGTATTCCGAGGGGTGCGTGGGGAGTTTTACATGCGATTGGCCTGGCGCGAATGGGGTACATGTATTCCGAGGGGTGCACAGGGAGTTTTACTGTGAAAACAAAATTAAAATATCGAGGCTAAGTACCCCAAAAGGAACTACACTGAACACGGGAACATACAAAGATCTTTAATTTATACTGAATCAGTTACAAAGAACAAAACAAAATCAGATAGCTATCGGCCCTCAGTGCAACACAGCGAACTCCGGCGTGGTTCGGTGTATTCAGCGAGAGACGCTGTACATTAGAATTCATTGCTCGTTTATACTATTTGCAAACACGATGTCCAACCCTACTACGGGTAATATTCCTCGAATACATTACTGATCTAGGGTGCATGCCGAGTTTGCATATCCACCTGTAACTAGTTTGCCTTTAATACATACGTCAACAAACCTTTATGGCAACTGTGTATTTTGGGATTTCCCATACAGGTCTTCTCGAACATTAATACAATTTAGTTAAACAAGTGTTCTTAGTTCAGTATTTGAATACATTGTTCTTAACATATGCTCGCGGATTAGTTTCATTGCACGAGTAATCCTTTACACACAGGCCAACGAAGTTCAAGGTCTCAGTTCACGACCTCAACAAGTTTCCTGCAGGCAAGTTACATATTAGCTACACACAGAGGTCAAGACGGCCATGTTGTATTTCGGAATAACACTGTCCACCATGTTAACTCACAGGGTGACTTTACAAAGCAAACCTAAAATGGCGGATTGACCTAAAATGGCGGCTTACATTGATTTTAAGGTCAGGACCTTGTAAAACAGATTTCTTCGCAAGTGGTTTACAAGCAGCTTGGCGCAGGCCAATATACACATATTTGTTGCAATAGGAGGCACGATATAATTTCCCATTTGACATTACACGCAGGCGCGACCGGGGTACGTGTATTACAGGGGTGCTTGAGGAGTCTCACACTCGATTTGACAGTGTGGACCCTCCTGGGTGTGCCCCTCCCAACCTCCCCATGCCCCAGAGGCAGCCCATCCACCCTCCACATGCCCTGCAGGCAGCCCATCCACCCTGACCATGCCCTGTAGGCAGGCCACATGGCACCATACACTTTGGAGCCCCAACACAAGTGGCTTACAAGCAGCTTGTGTAGGCCAATATACACATATTCATTGCAATAGGAGGCACAATATAATTTCCCATTTGACAAACACTCCTTTTGGCCTATGCCAAGTGCTAAACTACTTCGATCTCCTTGCAAATAACTCCATGCATCATCGTCCATGCACCCTGAATCACTGTTAGAAATATCTATTGCCATCAGGTAATTCGCTAAAATTTCCTTTAACACGTATTCTTTGGAAGTTTTATCTGGGGCATACACTTTATGTCCTATTGTACCTATCACTTGTGCGCAACATCCCCCTAGCATCGAACATATACTAGGTAGACACTGAATACAACAACAAAGGAACAACAGAAATCCCAAAATAATCAGTAAGACCGAAAGTACCTTCCAAACCCAGGATCGCAAGAAGTCCCTGAACCAAGCGCTAAGATCCCAGTTTCCCTCGGGAACATGCACTTCTGAACTAAGGACGTGCAGATACTGTATTGCCTTCAAGATAGTTGGGGAGGAATCTGGCACGAAAACACAGCAAGCGGACCCCACTAAATTACACACTCCACCACGTTCAGCCAGAATGACATCTAATGCCATCAGGTTCTGAAGCGCTACTAGTCTTATCGCTTTCTGTTCTAATGTCATATTATAGAGTATGTCCGTGGTCCGGTTGATGGTTCTCTCCAGTACTCTTGCTAGTCTTCTGATATCCTCGGAATTCGTTATCTGCCCCCAAAAGTGTCAAGGAGTTCCCCCTTCTCACCTGAGTCTGATCTTTGCTGGATTTCTTGGTCGATGCCTTCTTGTGGACGGATCGGGTCTTGAATAAGGCTGCACGAGTCTCTTCCGACTCCAGCGTGCGTTCAAAGTTCCGGGATGCAACGATCCAGGAATCCGGGAAATTAAGAAAGTGCACTACACAGCACACGAGTCCAGGAAGTAAGAAGGAAAGGAGAGGGACTAGGAATGGAGTTAGTAGGGACAGAATCAGGGTAACAATACCGCGAGCTACGGAGCACACGTCTGGTCGCTACTTCGCAATAGCATTGAGATGCGCGGAGCCGCGGGGGCATGGTCTATTAATAGAACAGGCTACGTCCAACGTGTAGAGCGAGGAAGGTGTTTCAAGCTGGCCGGCCATGTTGGGAGTACCAGGGAGTGTAAGCCCCGTTGGGACAAGGACCACGAAATCCAAAAGGGACGCGTTCTGTAGGTCATGACAGCATGCCTCCTCCGAAGACCCGTTCCTCCAGGTTTGCCCGGGTGTATGAGGTGAAGTTTTCTGAGCAGTTGAGGGGTCTTGAGATTAGAAAGTGGTTCCCAGGCTCTTTCACTAGGAGGATATCCCTTCCATTCAACCAGGTATTGAAGCTGACCCCGTTTATACCTGGAGTCGCATATTCGGGACACTTCATATTCCAGTTGGTTGTCGACCAGCAGAGGAGGGGGTCTGCAGGATTTCCGGGAGGATTGGATGTAGGGTTTTAATAAGGATGTGTGAAAAACTGGGTGAATTTTCTTCCAGGAGTCTGGTAGTTTGATCTGGTATGAAGCTGGATTAAAAAAATGTCCTTGATGGGAAAAGGACCATGGTACCGAGGGGCCAATTTGTTTGGCCGTAGATGTTGGGGTAGTAATTTCGAGGACAGCCAGACTTGATCACCAATTGCATAAGAAGGCCCTGGTCTTCTTTTGGAATCCGCATACCTCTTAGTCTGTGTTCTGGCCTTCTCTAAGTTTTCTCTGGCCTCCTGGTGTACGTTGATGAGGGTTTCGATCCAGGAGTCGACAGTAGGTAACGGTGTGGGATGAGGGAGAACAGAGGGTAGAACAGATGGATGGAAACCTTGGCTACAATAAAAGGGGCTGGTCTTAGGTGCTGAATGATCGGAATTGTTGTAGGTGAATTCAGCCACGGGTATCAGGAGCGACCAGTCATCCTGAACCTTGGTGGCAAAACATCAAAGATACTGTTCCAGGGTCTGATTAGCACGTTCCGTGGCCCCGTTGGTTTGGGGATGATAACCTGATGAGAGGGCGCGTTGGATTCCCAAAATGCGACAGAGATATTTCCAGAATTGCGAGACGTATTGAGGTCCTCGATCAGATATGATCTTGGAAGGAAGTCCATGCAGACGGAATATGTGTTCCAGAAAGATTCCAGCAAGTTCGGACGAGGATGGTAGGTTACACAGGGGTGTAAAATGAGCCATACGAGTGAACAAGTCAATGGTAACCATGATGGTCGTATATCCTCGGGAAGGTGGTCATTCCACAATGAAGTCTGTAGCAATGAATTCCCATGGCCTTGTTGGCAGTGTAGGTTGCAGTAGAAGACCCGCCGGTGTCTTGTTATCATGTTTATTTTGACTACAGATAGCACAAGCTTGGATATACTGCTGTACGTCTGTCTTCATTCCAGGCCACCAAAACTGTCTTTGTATGAGGCGGAGGGTGTTGGTTATGCCACGATGTCCGGAGTGAAGGGTATCATGACAGAGGTTTAGTATTCTTTGTTGTAATTTCTGTGTGGGAATGGGATGGGGGCTTGCGTGAACTCTGCCTTTAAACGTTGGAATGCCTTATCTTGCGGTGTAGACCAGATAAAGGGGGTGTCTTTCTTCAAGAGAGCAACGATCGGCTGAACAATCTCTGAAAAGGTGGATATGAACTTCCGGTAGAAATTGGCAAGCCCCAGGAAGGATTGCCCTCGTTTCACTGACGTGGTAGCGGGCCATGCCAGTATGGCCTTTACCCTTGAAGGGTCCATACCAATTCCTTCTGGGCTAAGGATAAATCCTAGGTAGTGAACAGAAGTAACATGAAACAAGCATTTTTCGGGTTTGGCTAAAAGTTTGTGTTCACGGAGTCGTTGTAATACTGCCTTCACATGTTCTTCATGCATTAGAGGGTCCTTGGAAAAGATCAATATGTCGTCCAGATAGACAATGACGAAAAGGAATAACATGTCAGAGAAC